>NC_139710.1:20897188-21060842 GCF_964188405.1 Protomyctophum parallelum | reverse complement strand
GTTTTGTAGTCGACAGACAGGAACAACAGGCGGCAGCAACTTCCTTTTCCCTCTCAATAAAAGCTACAGGCTACGAGAGCTTTTATTGAGAGGGAAAAGGAAGTTGCTGCCGCCTGTCTCCTGTCTGTCGACTACAAAACAATACTACAACATGACGTAACGATATCATCCGCATCTTTAATGCCACTTATACAGTACTAGTCCTTACCCGTTCGAATATATGAACACCAAATTATGTACAGTGTGGGTAATGTGTGCTCGACCCGTCGTTGCTGTTGCAGACACAGACCCGTGTCCCGCGTCATTGTTGTAACTAACAATTTACAATTTAGGCATTTAGCAGACGCTCTTAATCCAGAGCGATTTACATTAAGCAAGAACAAAAAAGCATGGGAATACATCACATAGAAAGCATTTATCATGAAACATGAGTAAGCCAAGAACGTAACAGTGGAATATCTATATAATGAAACTATACATATAAACTATACATATATACTATACTATGTTATACATATATGTACCATGACGTGCTATGACTACATACAATGCAGTTATAGTGCTGTCTACATAACATGCTATGAGTCTGTATCAAATGCTATCTAAGTCTACAGAAATGCTATCTAACATGCACTAGCATGTTGCTAGTGCTTGCCAACGGTGAGCTAGAGCAGGGGTTCTCAACCTGGGGGTTGCGACCCCTCGGGGGGACAGGGGGGGGGGGGGACGGGGGGACGACGACACACACGACATGGCCGGGGTTCAATCCCCCTGGCCGGGACATAACAAAGACTACAAAAATGGGAGCCAACTTCATAAAGTTTTCACGAGTTTTAGGCTTGTGGAACAGAGCATCATTCTCTGTCATATGATATGACAACTCTACAGCTCATGAGGAAACTAGAGCTTTTCAAGGCATGCAACAGAATAACTTTTTGTTCAGTCTTGTGCCACCTTTTGTTAACTTTTTGTTCAGTCTTGTGCCACCTTTTGTACCTCTCGCTCTGCATAATGCATTATTAACTTATTGTGTCTGACAGATTTGTTTGTAGGTGTCACATTAGGTTGGGAACTGTATACCCATACCGTGACAATGTCCACTTAAATATCTGACATTTGAATTGACATGCGGTGAACATGGAGGTAGATAGAATGAGTGACTATACAACATAATAAGACTTAACCACTTTCGACCTCCCTATTTGGTGCACGTCATAGGCAAACATATTCCAAAATGTTGAAGAATATTTCAAAGTGTTTCAAAATAGTAGCACTAGCAGGGCTACAATCTCACATGTCTCATCGCGATGTGTGAGCTTGTCGAGGTGTATTCATACAATAAATGATCACATTTACACACAGGGCATTATGAAAAATCATAAAAAGATGAAATTGACAATGTTTCAAAATGACAGTGGAAGAGACACGGGTATCTTTAGGCCAATCAGCTCCGAAAACAATCAGATCAGTTTTGGATGGAATGGAGTGCAACTCCGTTTTAAGAGAGCGGTCCTAAATATTTAGACACTTGATTCGTTCTTTGTGCTTGCAGCGGAAGCCTGCATATTAAACCCTCCTCTGAGAGAAAGATCCGTCATCAGCTTTTCTACTTTCATTTCCCATAATTTGATGCAAACTAGCTCAAGCAGAAAATTAACTATCCGAAACCCTCATTGCACAAATAAGCCCTAATTTGAACGTCCACAAATTGAGCCAAGAAGAGATGAGCTCAGCTGAGACGTATAGAGCTATGCCATAATATTTTTCCGGAAGCACGTCAAAGCCACCCATTGAAACCTCTGCTGGTGACAAGTCCTTGTTCCTCTCTGCATGCTAATGCGTTCTCATCTCTACTGGACAGCAAAGCTATTCAGCTATGAACAGATTGACGCAGCATCATTAATCACATAACCAGAAGAGGCTCTTGACCAACCAACGCTTATGCCCGGAACACTGAAGCAATACAAAAGTGCTTTCATGTCCCGTTGCAAACACACCTTCAATACACGGCCATAGAATAATATTCATGCCATGAATAGAAAAGAACACACTTTGGCTTTATAGTTACCCCCACACACATATTCTTGTCATGAGCAATGCATCAAACAGTGTTCTCTGCAGAACATGAATAGGCCTGTCACAGCTATCACGTAATCGCCTAAATGATTATTTTTGCGCAATCATCAATTGCTAGTTTCCAAGTTGAAAAATGTTCATGTATTTTCTAAAACCTTTTTCAAAAATATTATAATTTGTGTTTATGCTTAGTATAAAGTTATTAAATATGTCAGTCGTTTTTTCTTTTATTTGTTATATCTGCCCTGTGGAACTTAAAGGCCTAAAAGCCGAACAGAAATGTCATTTTGATTCCCATGTTCAACGACAAAGCACAATTAAAATCGTTAACTGGAATTATTTGTGTGTCAATAATCGTCATAACATTTCATAATCGTGACAGCCCAAAATACATTGACAAAGCCGTTGATAAATGACTTACATTGGTGATGGCGTCGATGTTGGCTCCAGACAGGCAGAGATGGCGAACCACCTCCAGACCACCATTGTTGGCTGCCAGGTGAAGAGGAGTTCTCCCGTACTGGACAAAGAAACAAGATGGAACACGCATACAAATGTTTCATTATAGGCAAAAGTGGAGTACAGCCTGATGTCAATACTTTTTTTGCTTCAAAATAGTTTTTTGCTTTTGTTAACCCATTTAGGCCTGCCCTCAAAATGTTTAAAAATTCTTCTAAATCCTCCAGTTTTCTGAAATAAATATTTTCACGCTTTTTCAAAAATAGCAGATCTACGAGCTTGTAGATCTGCTATTTTTCAATATAGACAAAGTGCCAATCGGCACAGGTCTCCACCAGGGCAGGTCAGGTTGTGGCCTCATGGTGGCGCTATAACAGGCTGTTGAGGAAGATTTGGGCCGGAGGTTCGTGTTGGAGGGATGCAGGTACAATGTTTTTCCATGTGTGCATACATAAGTTGTATACAGATCGATGCAGTTATAGCTAAAAACAGGATTTGGCCTGTTATAGTGCCACCGTGAGGCTGATTTTGAGGAATAAATTGTGGCATGTCGTCCTCGGCCTAGTGAAAATGTGCGTGTATAATTTAAGGGAAATTGCACACTGCGTTTGTGATTTGTGGGCTTTTTTCGAAATGGACGAATCGTGTGAGCTTTGGAAGCCAATCTTAGCCAATCAGGATGGAAGATGGGAAATGGTGCCGCTCCGTGTTGATCACATGACTATGGAGATAGTGTATACCGATTTGCGTGAAATTTGGATAAAATCTGAAGGAGTAATAATAGAAAATGTGTTTTACATATGTCGGCCTCCTGGTGGCGCTATAAAGAGCAGATGTGAAAAATTCCAGGCAAAGGTTTTTCCTTGGCCTCTAGGGAGTTGGCATACAAAGTTATCCACAGATCCGTGCAGTTAGAGGTAAAAACACTTTTCGGCCAGTTATAGCGCCACCTTGAGTCTGAGTTGTAATTGTTCATGTGGCATTTTGTCCTCGGCCTAGTGGGAATGTGGGTGCACAATTTCACGGAAATCACGCGATGTGTTCATGATTTGCAGCATTTTGTTTGAAACTGAGCACTCCTGTGAATTTTGGAAGCCAATCTTAACCAATCAGGATGGAGTCTGAGAAATCTGAAAGACAGGTTTCGTTGAATGGCTCTAGAGAGACTGTGTACCAATTTGCGTGATGTTTGGACAAAATCTGTAGGTGTACTGTGCAAAAACTTGTTTTGCACAAAGCGGCCTCCTGGTGGCGCTATAACAGGCCGTTCTGGAAAGTTTGGGGCAGAGGTTCATCGTTGGCATCCAGGGAATGTGTGTGCAAAATTTGGCATCGACCGGATTAACGGTGGCCGAGATTAGCTGCTCACGGACACGGACGGACGGACACGGACGGAGTGCAAAACATACTCTCCCCACATGCCTTCGGCCTGGTGGAGACAATTATAACATAATGTTTAAAAGACCAACAGGGATTCCCGCTCAAAATGGGTTAAATCAATATATAATATATTGTGCTCCACTCTGTCAAAGTGAGGAAAATGCAACTAATGAGCACAAGATATCATATATCATTTGAAAAATGTGACATCAAATGTGACATCTAGACATTATTGAATATTACTTAGGCGATAAGTCATCATGCACATTTTATTGCAAAATAGTCAATTTGGTGGTTTCAGCATTAGAGCCAAGCTTTAAGGTGTCGTTTACCGCAGCAACAAACTTGATCCACTCCATGACAAACTACGTCTGTTATGTTGTTCCCGCTGACAGTTCACCACAAACAGAAATGCCAACAAAGCTCCCAGCTCTGACTGCATCTCGCCACCCATGTGATATGACATTTCAGAAACTCAATACATGCCGACAACAACAATTATGAATAAATCAAAACACAGGCTATAGTATTGCTCCTTGCCGATGCACATCGCCACCCAAAATGTCTCCCCGTGTGAAAGCTGAGAGGGTTTAGGGCGGCTGTCTGTGAAAAGCAATCCCCGTCTCGGAATACATTTAGAGTACTTGGTGTCAAAATAGGATGCGGCTTCGGAGGAGACAGAGGAATGTTTGGGGGAAGTGGTGCGCATCACAGGCTTACAGCAGGCAGGCATCATGTGCCTTCACATACAAAAAAACGGGTGTTAAGAAAACATGTATATACTTGCTCTAATTTGTAAAACAATAAAAAAAAAATATATATATATATGTACTTATATCCAATGTTTTAATACGTTGAATAAGTTGTAAAAAATCAAAAAAGGAAACGCATTAACTTCACTCTGATTAGGTTCAATCACAGGGCCCTCATTTCCACAAGTACTGTGTGATTATAGAGTAATTAACCATAATGTATGCCAATTTATGAGCCGTAAACAGAAACTGTGTGAGACAGGGTGAGCTTTGGGTCTCTCTTTGCCACATGCATTCCCCTCACCATGTAAACAAAACAAACTATCTAAATGGTAATTGTTCAATCAAAGCCACGTTGTGGCTGAGAAGTCTACAGTAAAAGGATGCTGAGGATATGGGAGAAAAACAGGAGCTGTATTCCATTTCACTCAGTGACTTTTTATTTTTGACACACGTTTTCATCACAATTTAGTCCTTATGCCAATTTGCGCTTATCTGTGTATTCTAGTTGCTTGTAACTGCTGCTAAAATAGACAACCACATGTCTACGCATGATGTCGAGATGTCCTGGCATTGAGGTGTTTAACCCATTCAGGCCTTAAAAAAAAAAAGTTTTCTAAATCATGACAATTTTCGGAAAGATTTGAGGCACATTTTAACGATTTTTCAAAAATAGCAGACCTACAAGTTCATAGCGCGCCACTCGGAACTTTACCCGGGCGAGACTGATCTCTGTCCATTAAAGACTGAATGTCCTCCTTTTTGAAAAAGGCAGAAGACCAAAGTCACATGTATGCACGCACACGTCTCCTCTGCATTCCAACCATCTGTCCTTCCTTTCTCTGTTACTGATCACTAGTTCAATGCAGACTACTTCTCTGCATTCCAACCATCTGTCCTGTCTCTGATCACTAGTTCAATGCAGACTACTTCTCTGCATTCCAACCATCTGTTAGTTAGTTAGAAATTAGTTATTTCCCGAAACACATAACAAATCTTGAAGGATTGTGAAAAAATCCTTGGCACAAGACATTCAATTTGGGAGTCCCCCCCCCCCCCCCCCCGCGCTGGAGTAGCGAAGCTGTGCTCTCCTGACCTTGTTAGCCAGATCCAGGCTGGCCTTGGCGTGGCAGATGGCCGTGACGATGGGCAGGTTGCAGTCCTTGCAGGCGATGTGCAGCGGCGTGTTGCCGTGGCGATCCTGCTGGTCCACGTGGCAGTGGTGTCTAAGGAGGCAGCGGACCACCTCCACCTGACACCTTCTGACGGCCAGGTGGAGCGCTGTGTGGCCGTCCTGGACAACACACACACACACACACAATGTTGAACTCTTAGTTAACCCATTAGGATCTGAGGCCGATTCTACAAAGCGCTATGCTTAATGTTTCTGCGCACGCACGCACGCACGCACACACACACGCACGCACGCACACACGCACACACACGACACAGTAAAAAGTTTGATTTAGCCCGATTTATATTCCTCAGAATGTTTTTTTTTTATATTGGTCTTAATATATATTATATTTATAATTACTATTAATATTATTATAAAACATTTCCCCATAGAAAATGACTTGTAATTTAAAAAATAGGATACCAGCGGAAGAGGGATAAATAATAATAATAATAAAAAAGTATATTTAGTTTGTTTTTTATAACTTGATATATAATTTTTTGTATTGTCCCTGTCAAATAAACACACACACACATATATATGAGACAAAGAAGGGGACTCCTGCACATCCAAAAAGACCCGTAGGAGGTGCAAGTCTTTGTTTCGCCGTGAGCTTCGTCAGGTGCTATGACCTGACGAAGCTCACGGCGAAACGCGTCATGCTAATAAATAAGTTTGATGCAGTAAGTTGTCCGTCTCTGTTCCCTGGAGTGTGCAGTCCCTTCCTTGGAAGGTTTTTCTCTTTTTTGATATATATATTATATATATATATATAATGTGTGTATGTTTATACATATAAAATCGAATATTATATTTTATATTCAAATATAATCCCCCCCCCCCCCATATTCAATGAATATTCAAAATTCAAATAATGATTTACCAGCCGTAATAGCCAATCATAAATTGCGATCCAACGCGCTGTGAACTAGTACTAGTTAGTACATGTGTTATTTGTGGCAGGTCGACAGCGTCGTAAGACGGCCTGTCCCAGACGAGACGTGGCTCGACGGTGGGGGGGGGGGGGGGGCGAGTGCCGCTACCTTGTCTGTGCCCTCCATGTCGGCTCCGTTCTTCACCAGGCATTCCACGATGTCGCTGAAGCCGCGCGCCGAGGCCGTCAGCAGGGCGCTCTCGCCCTCGCGGTTCCTGGCGTCCACCTGGCACCCCGCCTGGCAGAGGGCGTGCGCCACCGCCGAGTAGCCGTGCCAGGCGGCACAGTGCAGCGGGGTCTCCTGCTCCTGGAATGACGAAGACAAAACGTAGACACGGATACAGTTATATCTATCTATTCATTCACAAAAAACCTGTCTGTCTGTCTGTCTGTCTGTCTGTCTGTCTGTGGGTGTGTGTGTGTGTGTGTGTGTGTCTGTGTGTGTGGACCTACCCTGTCGGCCAGGTCAGGGTTAGCCTGGATACTGCAGAGGTAGCTGATCACGTCCACGTTGCCGTAGCGTGCCGCCACATGGAGCGCTGTTTCCCCACACTGCAGACCGGACAAAGAATAAAACCATTACCTGATGCCCCACCGGACAACGAAACAAAGCATTACCTGATGCCCCACCGGCGCTGCAAATGCTGTGTCAGCTAAAATGTTAGATTTAATTAAACAGAAACAAACAAACTAACTAACGTGATCACGTTCTCTGAGGCAGCGGTCCCAAAATCTTCTTTTTATATACAGTAGCATCAAAATCTGTTTAACAAAACAACATTAACCCTATTTTATACTTTTGGCTATGTAAAAATAGGCGATCTACAAGCTCACAATGCGTCACATTGGGACGTGTTGTGAGCATGTAGTGCGGCTATTTTCCATAACATTTAGAAAAATCTAGTAAAATCTGTGAAAAAGTTTTCATAAAAAAAAAAAAAAGTTTTATACACAAATCTCTTATGGGGGTGCCTGTCAGTAAATCTTTTCAGATGGGGGACTGCGGCTACATACATACCAGATCAGATTAGGGGTCCTTGACATGAAAAACTTTGAGAACCACTGCTTTAAGGTCCACAGTAATAATAGTTCTACATTTCAATGTATTCATTGAAATCTAGTGCCGTCGCCATCTTCATGTCAGCAATAATCACAAACAATAAGAGGGGTTTCTTCTGCTGCTGCTGGGGTGGAGGGGGGGGGGGGGGTTGCTGGGGTTAGACTGATTATAGAAATGAGACAACGCCTCGGGATTTTCCTTTTTAGTCTCGACGAAACCAGCATCACAAGAAGCAGGCGCGCGCACACGCACACACAGTCACACACACACACACACACACACACACACACACACACACACACACACACACACACACACACACACACACAGTCTGCTAGCCGTTCCCTGCAAGGCTTGTTTCTATAGCAACAGCATATAAGCGGATGAAAGACAGAGTAACTGGTTTTCTCCGCAGGTAGCTGCTGCAGTGTGCCGTGTATGGCTGCTGTGTGTAACCATTTATTTGTGAAGGTGTGATGTGCGCACTGTGTGTGTATGACTTTTTAAATTAAAACAGGTTTGAAGAGCATGGAGTATGTACTGACTGAGATTAATGCACAAGAGTAATGCCAGAATGTTTGTGGGGGGGGGGGGGGGGGGGAATACAAGTTGGAGAGAGGAGAGGGAGAGAGAGCTATAGGTACTCAAAGGTACCTTATCTTGAACGTCCAGAGGACACTTCTTTTCATGCAGGAATTTCAGGGTCTCGACGTGGCCGTGTCTCGCTGCGTAATAGATAGCGTTGGCTCCACTCTGCATGGGACGAGAGCAGAGAAGAAACGCAGAGGCATTTATCACACTCCCTGCAAACTGTTGATATCTTCTCTTGGCAGGAGCGTCCTTGGCACGTCAAGTTTTCAGATGGAGCAGCGATACTGCGTACTTGGGGATACACTAATTGCACTTGCATCGTGGGTTAGGCTAATTAACCCATTTTGGGGCGGGAACCCCTTTTGGTGTTTTAAACATTGTTATAATTTTTTGCTATTATTGAAAAATAGCAGATCTACAAGCTCATAGCGAGCCTGTAGGTCTGCTATTTTTGAAAAATCGTGAAAATGTGGCACAAATCTTTGAATATATATTCTTTCAGAGCCAACGTTTTTTTTTTTTTTTAAGATTTTTTTTTGCGGCTTACGCCTTTTATTGATTTTTTTTGAAGGGACAGACAGTAGGCTGACAGGAAACGGGAGAGAGATGGGGGGATGACATGCAGTAAAGGCCGTGTCGGGTCCGGGAGTCGAACCCGCGGCACACTGCGACTGGATTACCAGTCCGGTGCCCAGACCGTTACGCTACGGCCTGGGCCTGAGCCAACGTTTTTAACTCAAATCTTTGCTTCTGAGAGCTTCCTGGAACAACATATTTTCAGTTGGGGGTCGGTGGCCAATTAATTACATATCATTTTTGGGGTCCTTGACATGAAATATTGAGCACCACTGATGACAAACATGAGGTATTTCAGAAAAACGTCAGAATTTAGAAGAATTTAATTTCAACGTCAGGCCCAAATGGGTTAACTGTGAAGATAGCTGATTTTACACTGCAAATTGGGGATCCAGAGATGACGGTGGTACCAAATGGGGGTCAGAGGCCTAATGCATATCAAACAGGGGGTACTTGAACTTCAAAAGGTTGAGAATCCCAGGTCTGCAGTGATCTGCCGACAGGATACTGGTGAAGTCTGTCACCTTATCGTGAGCCTGGATCTCTGCGCCTTTACCCATCAGCACCTGGACGATCTGAATGTTACCGCCACCAGCTGCAATCAGGAGGGGAGGGGTCCCATGCTGAGAAACACACACACACACACACACACACACACACACACACACACACACACACACACACACACACACACACACACACACACACACACACACACACACACACACACACACACACACACACACACACACACACACACACACACACACACACACACACACACACACACACCTACACCTTTAATTTCAGTGTCAAATTAACAAGTATAATACAATTAGATACCCACATTTCGTTGTTTTCTTTAAAGGGCAGCTTCACTGATATTTTATACTGGAAAGTATAAGTGGAAACACAAGACCAACACACAGAGAGAACGGAATGGAGCAAGAGTCAAGAGAGGAAGGAAGAGAGAGGGTGAAACAGAGTGTGAGAGAGTTACAGAGAGTGTGTACAGAGTGAGAAGTAGTCCAGAATCCATCCAGGCAGCTGGCTGCCTCCTAGCAATGTACATCGTTCCATTTCTGTCTTAACTTCCTGCCTGTCTTTGTTTCCCCACTCTTTAACGCCTGGCCCCTTGCACTCTGTGTGACTTGACGTATGGTCCTTCTCCATCTTTCTCTCTTTGCCCGTCCCGTCTCATTGCTCACTCGCCTTTCCTTCATACTTGACTGAGCCCCTTACCATTACATCCCCCACACCCACGTCCCCCCCCCCCCCCCGTCAGCTGTCAAACAAACAGCCTTTCCTCCCTGTCAAGAGTGGAAGCCGGCGAGCCGCTGGAAGAAGGGAGAATTCATGGTTGACTGCGAGATTGCGAGATGAACAAAACAAGAGGAACCGTTAGTTAGTTGTTCTTTTGTGAGGGGGTGTATACTTTGTCAGGAGACTTTCCGTCAATGACGTTGGGCACCGAAAATAGCCGATCTACTACAAGCTGGCAACAAGTCGTCAGGCGGCACGTTGTGAGAATGTAGATCGGCCATTTTCTCCAAATGATGTAATGTAATGTGTTTGAAACTTGGATAGTGAAACATGACATTAGTAGATAATACCCATTCAGGCTGGGAAAAGGCCCTTGGTTTTGTGGGAGTGTGTCACCTTGTTGGGCTGGTTGACGTCGTAGCTGGTCAGGGAACCCAGCAGGTGTTGGAGGCCAGGCACGTTGTCATCGTTGATGGCGTGGATAATGGCCTTCATCACGAAGGAGTCTTCCTCATCCTATATGGGGATGAAATACTTTGCTTGTCATCCGTCATTTAAAACCCCGATAACAAGCTGAGTGCAGCATGTTGTCCCTCTCATGCTCTCTCCATCAGGTTATGTCTCTCTCCAATGACATTTCTCTTGCTCTCACAAATGCTCCGTTTACTGTCTCTGTCCCTTCTTTTTATAGGCACCAAGTCTGGGTAACAGACGACCTCGTGCAGCAGCAACACAAATTCACCAAATTCAGCAATTAATTCCTCCATCGTTGCCGTTCAGATGAATGACAAGGCAAGCAGAACTCATTAGAATCTTTCTCAGGCGCCAGCTAGGCATGTGACCCAATAACCTTCAAACAGCATCAGTGGAACAGCACCGGAATGAGCCGGAATGCTCTGCTGCACAGATACAAGGAAAGAGAAAAATACATCAAAGAGAAAGGAGGAGGGTGGGGGGGGGGGGAAGGAGAGGAGCGTGCGTGCGTTCGTGCGTGTGCGTATGTGTGTGTGCAAGGGAGTTTGCCCAGCCATGCGGAACACATTCTCCAACTTCATCGCGCTGCCAGGGCAGTGGTGATCTCTCGGGCCGACCAGGCAGGCACAT
Source organism: Protomyctophum parallelum (assembly GCF_964188405.1). Taxonomy (NCBI): domain Eukaryota; kingdom Metazoa; phylum Chordata; class Actinopteri; order Myctophiformes; family Myctophidae; genus Protomyctophum; species Protomyctophum parallelum. The sequence continues at coordinate 21,049,470 of NC_139710.1, read as the reverse complement.
GACACAGACGTGGCTGCGGCTGCCCTGGGAGTGCATCGTTTTAACTGGCATCTTGCAGTTAACAGCTTTATATTGAATACACCCTTCTACATTGTTTGTGGATTGTGCAGCTATTTTTTGTTTTGTTTTGAAATGTAAAGTAACGAGGTGGTACTGTCCATTACTGTATTACAGAGCAGTGGTTCTCAAAGTGGGGTCCGGGGACCTCCCAGAGGTTCTTAAGGGGGTTCCTGGGGTCCCGAGCTACATTAGTTTACAGAGCCTCAAACTTTAACACTTACATCGGCTATTTGAAAACAGCCGAAACATTTTAACAACACTGGGGGTCCCTGGCACAAAATATTTTCTGATAGGGGTCCACAGCCAAAAGCATGTTAATTTGGGGTCCTCGACATTAAAATATTGGAGAAGCACTCGAAGAACGCAAAATTGGGCACTAATGAGAAACACCTCAGAAGCACTTGCAATTTGGGCAATGGGTGCCCTGCACGATAAAATGCATGCAAATTACAGGCATTAACAAGTTATGTGAAAAATGTCTTTTATAACACTATATCTATTGTTGAATTACCTGAACTGTGTCAACTGTCTATCAGCTCTCCAATGAAAGGAGGAAGTTGCAATAAAACGTTTAGATAAGGAAACAGCAGGCCTTGGTTGGTTGATCATTAAGCCTGAGATCACATAGGGACAGTGAGAAATCTAGGATACATAACTGCCTGTTCACAATACAATCCTCCTTGTTAAATCTAGGATACATAACTGCCTGTTCACAATACAATCCTCCTTGTTAAATCTAGGATACATAACTGCCTGTTCACAATACAATCCTCCTTGTTAAATGTACAGTAGGATACATAACTGCCTGTTCACAATACAATCCTCCTTGTTCATTTGACAGTCAGAGTCACACACTTTTTTGAAGATAGCTAAAATAGACGATCTACACGCTCACAACGTATAGGTAACCTGATGTATTGTGAGGATGTGGATTTGCCATTTTCGCAAATGTTTGCCTATTTTTGCTGAAGGTTTGCCTAGATCGCCGATACAAGCGGCCAAAAACAGTGAGGATTTTACTGGGCAGACACCAGACAAACACACCAGGCAGCATGTTATGATCACCTGCATAAATACACATACTCAGTGTAGTAGGCAAACACACATGCAGACGCTTAAACACACACATCTTTCTTCAGCTGAAGTGCATTCATTAACACTAGTCCCCCGAGACTACCCTGGGTTTCAACGCTCAACATTGCGGTGGCTTCTCAAACAAGCATGGTGCTCTGGGGAATGTGGTACTAATCGGTTTTGCCGGGACATTCTTCAGAAACGTAATTGAACCCAAAGTAGCTGAGGTGTAACTGAAAGCTATGAAATCAGCATTGCAAATTGCACCACAATCTGAAACCGTCTACCGGCTGGTTATACTGAAGATATGGTGAGGCGATAAAACAGTAACAGCAGTATTTCCTTAGGATGGAGTTGTAGCAGCGATGGTAGACAATATTGTTCTTTCTCATGCTGGCAGATACTCAGTCGCATCCAGGTGACTGAGGCTTAACTATACACACTACATACATTAGGCTACATTTATGCACAGTAATGAGCAGGGGAAAATGTCTGTCTAGTTTACATTACGAGTTGTAATAAAAGTATAATCTTTAAAACAATTATTGACATTCACTGAACAAATCGGCCTGGCAGGTCCTCGTGTCAGTGGGTAGCTTACCCGTGGGTAGACTACTGTATCAATATGTATATGTTCTAGTATATTCCTATCAAATCCAACAATGCTCTTTAATGGGTTTTGAGGTGACGTCTGACCATTGACTCCAACGACCAACGATGCATCATTGGGAGTGGTCAGGTTACTCTGTAGACTAGCGTTTATTCCATTTACCCTCAATTTGCAATTGTCGCTCTGGAGCATCTGCAAAAATGACTAAATGTCAATTGTAACGTAAAATTACCATTGATTTAACTGACCACCGATTCTATTGACCACAGATTCCATTGACCATTGATTCTATTGACCACCGATTCCACTGACCAATGATTGACACTGACCAACAGCTGCCATGTCAATATGCTCCATCTCAATCTGGAGTAGGGAAAGCAGCAGCAGCTTACCAGCGTGTCCTCACTCCGTGCGACACTGATGTTACTTCGGGACAGGAAGGAACGGGACAGGCGGTTACATAAGGAGATGAGACGAACCGATTGCTGGAACAGAGAAGAACAGATACGAGTGAATGATTGTCCAGCGTCTACCTGACTGGAAAGGCTATGGCCAGGTCACGTTAAAGGGAATTGATTTAGCTGGGGAGGAACTTGGAAATGGGAAGAGGGAAGCCATTATGGTTTGTGGAGTGAAGCGGGCGTAGGTGTGTGGTACGTGTGTTAGTGTGTGTTTGTGTGTGTGTGTGTGACAAAATAGTTGACGTTTTATACATGGTTAGTTTCCCCTCAATTGTCATATACTCTGCGTGTGTGTGTGTGTATTTGATTTCTCCTTGTTGAGCTGTTCTGTCATTCAAATTGTGTCTTTGGAGGTCAGATTTTGTTTTATACTTTTTTATTTCAAATGAACAATCTACATTTTGTTCTGAACTCCGCTTGCCTCCTCATTACGATGCTCATCACACAACACGCCAGAGGGACAGCGTGAGAGCAGTCAACCCACCACAGACACAGCTGCTCTCATTAATACTAGCATGGGCCGTATGGCAAAGACCTGTTCAACTGTAATTATATTAGATGTGCGTGTTGTTTAAAAATACTGTTTTTAAGCTATTGGTCAAGTTTATGCTAAATGAAAGGTCTGAGTGTATGCATATAAATGAACACAGGACCTACTTTCCATTTTCTCCGTGCTGCAAACTTCTTAAACTTCTCCATGTTTACAGCAGACTCCTTCCGGCTCAGTGCTTGCTGTGTGTCTTTTGGCTGGTTTGACAAAGCGGAAGATACGTTGATTAACCACCTATATACTTTGTCATACAATGAATAGCAAAAATAGCTGATCTACATGCTTGTAGGTCTGCTATTCTTTGCTAATTTCTTTCATTTCTTTATCTTGTCCATAATGACATGCCCAAAAAGGGGATGCCAGGTTGAAAGTGGTGAATATCGATTGTCACCATAACATTTTTTATTTTTTTAAGGTGTAGGGAAACGGAAATGGTGGACATTTTATTTAGAAGTTTCAGCCTGAAACGCTGGTTCTGAAGTTTCTGAACCAATCTGAGCGTCGCATCCCTCCAGGCTATGGGGTCTCAAAGTCTGTGACACTTTTAGACCACGGATATGGTCTAAAAGTGTGAAAAACGTATTTTTCATTTCACTACGCCTTTTAAAACCAAAGCCAAAAACAAATAAATAATCTATCTATTGTATCTATAATAAGTCAAGTTTTGCTGTACAAAATTAACATTTAAAATATCAACTTCGGCTGACGGATCTAACCTTGATCCAGGGGTGCTGGAGGCTGTCCTGAATGGTCATTCTCTTTCTAGAATAGAAAAAGCATAAGAGTTGGAATCTCTTAACATAACAATGTGCTCTGCATCCAGGACAAGCATAAAAAGGAACACAATTCAACGTAGCAGCTCTAGACTGCACCCAGTATATCTCACTGACATAATGAGTTTGAGTCACAGCCTTCTGGCTTCTGGTTTCCCCTGTTGGAAACCAGAAAACTAAATAGGATAGTGTAGGATAGTGTAATGTCCATTACTCTTAACTTGATGAAAAAAACCCTGAAGAGGTACAGTACAGTACAGTACAGTACAGTACAGTCGGTGAAGTCACCCAGCAGATGGCTGTTCAAATGTCTCATGTAAGCCCCCCCCCCCCCCCCCCCCCCCAGGGGTGGGGTTACAGGCGATTTTCACTTTAGAATCTATTTGGAATTAAACAAAAGGGTGATGGGAGCGCAAACCCCGCTCACACCAAAATCTCTTTATTCCTGCAACACAGTATCTGACAATGTAGGCTTATTTTGACCTGGACGCAAAGGTTAGTCATCTCTTTGTGCCTGCCGATTGATCATTCCCACCGAGTTTGTTTGTCTGCCGATCATCCTCGCCATGTCCATGAAAATCTTGGCTTCACTCAAACCTGCACAACAGATTGTTGTATAGCTGATGCATGAGACTTGTTTACCGATGCATTTCGCAATGCATTTCCAATGGGAGTCACATGGTTTGACACAACATTTTTGTTGTATGAGGGGGAGGGGGGCAGTCGAAACACAGCCGAAAGCCGTGCAACAAAAATGTTGTGTCAAACCATGTGACTTCCATTGGAAATGCATTGGGGCGGCCATGACACTTACCCTTTGTTTACATCTAGCATCCGACAATGTTGTATGCTAGATGCGAAGGTGTGAGTGAGGCCTAAAAGAGGAGCACAATAATACCCTGTGTGTGTGTGTGTGTGTGTGTGTGTGTGTGTGTGTGTGTGTGTGTAATCAGTCAGAGAAAAGCTGTATGTTGCGCATACTTGGGGTCTTTGATAAGCAGTCGTGCTATGAAGTCTTTGGCCAGGGCGCTTGTGCTGCTGAAGAACTCCTCGTCGAAGGTGTAGTCCACGGCCGACACATTGGCCAGCGTCTCCTGCTTGTTGTCACCCAGGAAGGGAGAGGCACCGCTCAAACTGGAACAGGAAACAACTCCACTTAGTGGAACCGCAAATGCTGCCTTGCACAGAATCAGAATGAATCGGAAATTGAAGGTTTTCAGAAACCTTAGGTCAGGCCCTAGAAGGCGTTCCCAGATTCGGGCCTCAGGCATCAATGGGTTAAGAACTAACGCCAATGTGGCGCTTTTTGAGCTTGTAGGCTATTTTGGCTTTTTTTACTCCTTTTTCTAAAAAAGAAATTCTAAAAACTTTTGCCGACCAAAGCAGCTGTCTGTCTGTCATGATCTTACTTGTCCCTAGTGGGGTCCAGTAATCAAAAGGAAGGAGATGGGATTGCATTTCAGTTCAGGGAGTAACTCAGTGATTGCACTGATTGGCTTCAACCCTGGAAACTGAAACTAAGACCATGTTGATGTGAAAACGTGATTACGGAACAAGCCTTTGTTGCTGGCTCATTAGTCGCAGCAGGCCGACATCAACCTAAAGGAGTGTGGAAGTCAAACACGAGCAAGGGGAAAGCCACTTGGACTGTTTTCAATCCTCTCATCTACTCCTACAGTACCACTCAGATCGGACCTCAGGAATGTTAACTACTTAAACCCTCTATTCTTAGTCCGACGGACCTGAGTTACAACTGTACATGGACAACGTCTACGCCAAAATCTCTTATCCAAAAACAGCCGATCTACAAGCTCACAAGGGCTTCACAACATGTCACGTCGCGACGTGTTGTAAGCTTGTAGATCTGCTATTTCTTTGGCAAACCTGGTGAGCATTTCTCCCTCTGACTTAGAAGTCTGGCTGAAATAAAAATGTGTTTTTTCACCTTCTTGGTGTGTATTATGCGGCAGTGCTGTCAACGAATATTCCACATTCAAACCTATATTCAAATATTAAAATAAACAAACGTTTAAATGTGCAAATGAAGGTTGGAATTAAAAAAGGGGGTCCCTGGGCTGCTGAAACCTTGTACAGCAGCTGGCCTTGTAAGATCCCAGAGCCATCTGTTTGCAGACTGCAAAGCTACACTTCAAGTTACACCCCTCCCTTGCTGTGCGTAGACAGACAACCCCGACTGGGCACGGAATGCACATGGGAATCACACAGCATCACTTTAATTGATTGAAAATGTAGATCCAACTGAAATGGACGATCCATTTGGTAATGATGTCGGTCAAATTCACGACCAGACCCTCAGGGTAAAACCTTGTTTGTTGTCACAAACGACATTAGTTAGTGTGCCTTCATTTTATTTACACAAACACATTACACATTTCTAGGCTTCATGAGTGCAACTGAATAGATTGGTTCGATTGCAATTTCCCGTTTCATGTCACGAGAAAGATTGTTCCATCACAGCAGGTCGCTCGGAGCGATGCATTTCCGTTCTCCGTAAAACTACAATTAACAGCCTGGGTTTTATTTTAAACCATTATATGAATGAACCTTATTAGTATAAGCCAAGAGAATAATAGAATAAAATGAATCATTCATTCATATTCTATATTAAACATAGATAGGTTCTTGGTTCTTCTTAAATCTTCACCAAAACACCCCTAACCCTTAAACATTAGATGAGACATATCGATGTCAATACGTCATTGTATACACAGGTTCGAAACAGGCCTTTCTGTGTGGAGTTTGCATATTCTCCCCATGTCCCCTAGAGTAGATACTAGGTAGGTAGGTAGGTACCCTCACAAAAAACATGCAGTAATCCTGGTAATTCCTTAACGAAAACGGTGGGAAGTAATATCGGGTACTGTATACTGTGAGTTTAAACATATCAGACCATTGATATGGTCCTTTAGCCCCCAACACTACTATGGGACCCGCAAAATGTCTTCACGTTGCAGAATTTTGCTCATCAAGCTATCCTTGAGAGGACACTGGGTCATCACAAACATAGCATTACAAGAGAAAAACGCACGCCCCAGCGGCCCCACACACATTGTCAAATGGCCACGCCCTGGACGTGGAGTCAGTCACAATTGGTTCAGGCAATTAAACCAAATGTGTCACTCTGACCAACTCTGGTCTTTCCTGCTCCATGACACGCTGTCCAGCTCATGGACTAATTACCATGCCAGCTGGGACAAAATGTAAAGAGTCATGCTCAGACTCTGTCTGGCAGAAATATACATTTATTGACTATATAAATTGCAGCTCCACAAACAAATTATAAAAAGCAATTACGGCAGTCACAGACTAGTGCAGGACAATAATGGCGGGGAAACATTGACTTACAGTACAATTACAATGACATTTCCCCTACCTTTTGTTTTATAGAATGCATCTGAATTCTGAAACATCCTACAAAAGATGTATTCTAGCTATCTATATCTGTGCATGTTATATATACACAAACACACCAACAATGACACATGGCCTTTAAATGAGCTTGTACAAGCTGAGAATAAGGATATTCTCTACATGGTTCCAATGAACATTAAGTATATAGGATCAAAGTGTCACACAATGTCGGTGTGTTCACATAGTGGCATAAAACAATAATGGCCAAACTATGTTGCTGGCTTCGCTACAGCTCGCGACACTCCATATAGGGCCGTATCCATATATGGAGATCACGACACCGACCTCATCAAACCCTGGATACAGGGAGAAGACGGGATCATCACCTAGATCTGCATACAGTATATGGAGCCGGGCCGGCAACTCTACATCCGACCTCAAACCCTTAGATCTCCATATATGGAGCTGACCTGTTCTGACATTCCATATGTTGATCCTTGATATCTCCGTTTTGAATGTTACCTGAACATTCAACAGGCCCGAAAATTAAGGCCCCGGCACTACCTAGCCCCTCATCAAACCCTGTACACTCAAGACACTGCCCCCGCCGACACCCTCTGATCTCCATATATGGAGCTGACCTGTTCTGACATTCCATTATGTTGATCTGACATCTACTCATCAAACCCTGTACACTCAAGACACGCTCCATATATGGCCAGTACGGAATTCATTCCATATGTTGATCTGACCTCTACTCATCAAACCCTGTACACTCAAGACACGCTCCATATATGGCCAGTACAGAATTCATTCCATATGTTGATCTGACCCCCCCTATGCCAAAGCACCAGTCCAGCAGTCTGCCGCCACCCGGGCGGATGCGTGCACGTGACCTCAGGGCGTCTTACTGGTATAGTAGGACTGCTGAGAGGTAACGGTGAAATGGGGAGGAAGGGGTTAACAAGCTCTGGTGGGATGCAAGGTCAGTGTGTGAATCTATGCATCCAGCCAGTTTGAGATACGTAGCTGTCATTGGTGGTAATGCACTCACTATTCACCTAGCACATTGTCAACAGAATATTGCTGTCACACCGAAATCACCAACAACACATCCACAGTGATAGTTTAGGGTCACAATCAGCCCACCGATACTTTGGAACGTCTGAGACGGAGCGCAATATCTCTCAATGGGCCTGGTCTTTGACATACTCAAGAGGATCATGCAGTGCTCAGTGCTCTAGAGTGAGTGATGACCATGGCATAACGCAACCCTGTCGTCTCTGTAGATACCAATATACCAATATGTTATGATATATTACAATATGATTTGCATCGCATAGCATTGCATTACTGATCGAGTACAACGGACCACAATGGAAACAAGCCTCCTGGGGCTTTTATCCTTTTAGCCTAACCTTTGACCTGCAGTCCTGCACTGTTAACAATCTTGTTAATAAAGTATTCAATCAATCAAACCCGCCATCTCCCGTTTACCCGTATCTGTGTGACGTCGGTGGCCGACCGGACACCTCTTTAGGACACCTCGTTAGGACACCAGTGCAGAAGTAGATCTTAGTCTATTCATTATGAATGGACACCTCTTTAGGTCACCAGTGCAGAAGTAGATCTTAGTCTATTCATTATAAATGGGAGAACACAGCTTCTGACTGGTTCTTTAGTCCCAAACATATTAAACCCATTCTTCATCCAAGCTACACCCCTTCCAAACATTCTGCCACTAAGACAAATATCAGGAGAAGATCAACTTTGCTATATCATCATTTTCTAGCAACAATAATCATGGTAATGTTCACGAGACCTGACATCAGAACCTGGCGGCCACTTAGGAGACAATTTCTGCACCTGGGATGGCACTTCTTCCTAAAAATAATTATTTAACACGTTGATTTTACAGACATTACAGCACAGTTTCTGTCATTTAGGTGACGCACATTTACAGATTGGTTTACAATGAATGAACAGGTCAAGGATCCAATGTCTTGCTCAAGGACATTTTGACAGGAAAAAAACTGTTCCTGCCGTGCCTCACACTCACACTCACACACACACATACATCCTAAGTGAGCTGTCAGGTAAAGTACTTACAGTATGTAGGTTATTACACCAACACTCCTGGGAGAGAATGGGAAAGAGTATAGAGCAGAGAAGCAGAGAGAGAATATCTGAATTATGAATCTACGCTTTAACATTCTCCATTGTAATGAAGATAAACAACGAGCTCAAAGTGACGCAGTGTTAATGAATGCACAAATGGAACGAAATCTCAAGAGATATACACAAGTGAAATGACTGTATGTGTATTAAATGATGAGCATTGTGTGTGTGTGTGTGTGTGCGTGCGTGCGTGCACACTCACCACATGTCTGCCTCCAAGCCCAAAGGCTCATAATTTACCACCTCTGGAGCTACAAGACAAACAATTATGTTCAGTTCAACACTTTCCATATTCATCTATGCATTTTGCTTCCATGTGTAAAGTAACCATGATCCATGCATCACAGTGTAGTCCTGACATGAAGATAGACAAGTCAAATGATGTGTCGATAATGACCATATAAGAACTGTGTATGGAGACTGAGAGTGAGAAAGAGAGACATGTGAGAGTCATCAACAAAATGGAGGGAATAAATATGAAATGCCTTTCTGAAGCAAATATCTCATTTTGCATTGCAGTGGTCCAACATTATTATCTTTATAGATACATGTATTATTATATTATAACATCTGATTTCTGTCGGCCTGGGCCATGGCTCAGCGGTCCAGGCACCTTTGGCTGGTAATCCAGTCTGGCAGTGTGGCACGGGTTCGACTCCCGATCCCGACGGCCTTTACTGCATGTCTTCCCCCCCCATCTCTCTCCCCATTTCCTGTCAGCCTACTGTCCATTTAAAATGATTTCTGTCCCCCGAAATCTAATGCAAGCACTTTGGCAAGGACTGTTCTCTAGTGTCAGCTACCAGGGCCATTGATTGGTCTTTATTTAGACCACTGGCACAGAGTGGACACTAAATGAACGCACAACAATGTATAGTTGTATACCAATGAGGCTGGGCAGCTGGGACCTGGCAGTTTTGGAGCACAGCCGCCTGCCAAGCAGGTGGTCAACAGGCACAGATAATGGCCTGGGCAGGGCCAGGGCTGTGTGTGTGTGTGTGTGTGTGTGTGTTTTGGCATGTCAGAGCAGTAGTCCTCTAATAATCTCCAGCCAATTACTGAGTCCCCAATGGCCCAGTTGGCACCTGCTTTTCTGGCATTAGGGGTGGGGGTCCTGCTAATGTTCAGGACCTACATGTGCAGTTGTGTGTGTTGCAAATTACTGCACATGCATGATGTCTTTGTGTCTTTTTACATCTCTCATGTTTGTATTTCTAACTCTACAGACTCCTAAAACCTGTTCTTCACAATAGCAGACCAAGAGCATGCACGCGCACACCCACCCACCCACACACACACCCACACACACACACACACACACACACACACACACACACACACACTGCAGTGAGATGTTACGAGGTCAGTCTCGTAAGAGGGTCACTGACCTACAAATTCTGGAGTTCCGAAAATGTTTTTGAAATCGTTGCCAAAATCTATCTTGTGAGCCAGGCCAAAGTCGATGAGCTTGATGCGCGGATGAGGCACAGTTCTGTTCAGCAGCATTATGTTCTCCGGCTAAAAGGGGACAGACGGAGACACACACACACAAAAATGAAGATAAAATTTTATTCCTTAACCGATTAGAGTAGTCGTGAAATACAAACAAGAAAACCAGGAACATGCTGACAGGAATGAGAGCCTTGGAAGTCCCATGCAAAACAGGCCTCTCGAGGAAGTGGGCAGAGAAAAGGAAGTCAAAGATGTGCAGAAACGTAAAGCCAAACAACAGAGGCCGGACATTCCAATGAACACAACACCTCCTTTAGCCGAGGCTATCTGTTCTCAAGGCGTAATGCATTAAAAGCTCTTTTGACTGGTCTTGAGGCCGACATTGAGGGATTTTAGTCAGGGGAAAGAACTATAACAGATTGCTTGTAAACCACAGCAGCTATACTCAATTTCAGACAAATGGTTAATTTCAGACACCCGAGTTATACTTAGTTGTGCATGGGTGTCGTCGAAAATAGGGTTTTTTGTTGCTATGTACAGTATATAACAACATAAGGTTTTTCCAGAAAACCTAGATCAGGATTTAGAAGGCGTTTTTAGAATCTGACCTAGGTTTAAATGGGTTAAGATTAAGAAGCACTAACATGATCCAGTTTCTGTCAGAAGATGGGTGGATTATATCTGCAGTATCGCTCTTGTTTTTATAGCATGGCTCTGCAGGGAGGCTAGCCTTCTATGGGATGGATGGTCTGTCTTATGTCCCTGTCAGATTAGCACCAATTGTTTTGTGCACACCGCCAGTAGGCCACAGAGGTACCTCCACTAAAGGTTTTTTCCCACATGTTTATACTTTTTTAAATGTTTTAATAGCAGTCACTGGGGTGACTTTGGAGTCAACCACTCACGCTTATGGAATGGAAATATCAGAAGGCAGAAGATTTCAATGGTTCTGATTCAGCTATTGGTTTATCAAGAAACATATATCCAATCATCTTATATTTCATATGATCTTATTCTGTCGTTTAATGCACGAGTGAGGAAGACAATGATCACCGATGACGTAAGGCCATGGGGCTTTTCTTTCAAGAGATTTTCTTTTCTTAATGGAACAGATTTGACAGAATCCAACTGGGCCATAATTAGGCCTATATATTGCTGATGCTCAAGTTCAAATAGCCTTACAAATGACATCACAGAATTCAACTAACAAACAAATGATGTCATGCTAGTCAATACTAGACTGTAAATAACAATAAGCGGAGGAGGGGGTGGGCTGGTGTTTGTTCTGCCATTGATTTGATGTGGCTGGTTGAGCACAGTTCTAATCGTTTAAGTGGGCCTGGAGGGTTTTATGGCCTGAACTCTGACTTATGGTTCAAGCAGGTTAAGTGATGAAAGTCTGACTGGACAGAGAGATGCTCTTTAGAAGCCTGCTCTAAAGTTAAGAGGACATTTCTTTATTTAAAAGGGCAACGCCAACATCACAATTTTTTAAAACCTGAATGAATCCCATATTCTCTTGTCAGGAGGACTTGTATAATTCAGACTTCGCACAGTGCATTCTGTTGGTCGAGAGATCACGCTGTGCTGGAAATAAACTAGCCTATGGTACTTGAGACACGAATCATTTTTGAACGTCCTCCTCACGAAAGAACAATATGGTTGGGTTCAAAATCGGCAAAGTTGTCCCTTAAGCGGACAGGGAATCAATAAAGTTGACTTAAAAAACTGTCATAACAGTGAACCAAAATGTTATACAATTCCCTGAAGTGGTGTCAAGTCTCACATTGCCTTGGACTGCATCCTGCCAGAACCTTCTCTTCCGTTTATCCGCTACATAAAGTAGCGGATAAACAGGTCTAACGCCAAACCCTGCGGTGCTGAAGACAAGTCGCAGCACACTGCACTCACTACCAGCATCCCTGTATACTTTCCCCTCATATTACAGCATGTTGAGGCTATGTGTCCATTTATCAGAGAGATATATGGAGATTATTATTAGTTATTCAGTAATAGAACAGAAATATCGGCACAGAGGATTATCTGAGGATAGAAGACTCTCACGGTTTAAACTTCTTATGTTCAGTGTCTGTCAACCTTTCCATTTTTTGTTATTCAGAGTGCATGGTTCTGATTCACCGCCTCACCCCCTTTTGGTGTTTGGTGAGCTTGTAGGTCTGCTATTTTTGAAAAATCGAAGAATGACTGACATGGAAACATAGCTTTTTCAGAAAACTGTCAGGATGTAGAAGACATTTGTAGAATCTGATCTCGGGTCAGAATGGGTTAAGAACGTGTGACGTGTTGCATTGACAATAAGAACCTGTGGTGTCTCTAGTCTATATCTGGGTGTGTGTTGCAGGCATACCTTGAGGTCAAAATGGGATATTTGTTTGGTGTGCAGGTAGAAGACCCCGTCTAGAATTTGCTTGAGGAACTGTGTGGCTTCTTCCTCCGTTAGTGATTCCTTCTCTGCCAGGAAGTCAAAGAGCTCACCACCAGCCACCCTGTACGAAGAGAAGGAGAAACGAGGAGAGAGAGAGAGAGAGAGAGAGAGAGAATTAAATGGTGGGATTTCATCTGCTCAGTGACTACCAATCTCCTTAATACGGCAGCACTAATCTTAGATTCCAACACATTCACACACCCCTGCATGATTTTAATCAATGTCTGTCATTGTTTGGGGCTGAAAATAAACGACTTCATTGCCCATTTAAAGACTGTTTTTGCACCCCAGCACCATCCCCTGTACTACTAGCACTAATTAAGGGTTGGGATACACATTTTCATGGACAAGAACAATCCGAGAAAACCCAGTGTGACAGACTTCACTTAAGCCCTAAAACTTTCACCACTAATCAAATTGCAATGAACACGTTGTGAGCCAAGTCTAGTTTAGACATTAATCCTCTTATTCTCGCTTAGATCTGAATCCAATTAATCAGCTACTGTATATTCATTCAAGTTGTATTTATTCTCGAAATTACACAGAGTAATTAAACTCATTTTCAGTGTCATCGAGTAGTACAATATCATATAGAAAAACATCACAATACATCAGAAGATCAGGAAAAGAAAAACAAAAGGTATACATGTGAATTACATAGGTTTACAAAAACAGTTACATATTGTGGGGGTCTGTATGCTCACCAAGGTTTTAAAACAACTTAAGCGTACCAATGTGGTCAATTTTAATGTCGTTTGCAGGTCATTCCATGTATTAGGGCCACAGAAGCTAACGGCAGATCGACCAAGTTCAGAGTTAACTTTTGGTACCTTGAGGGTAATTTGGGGAAATTACTTGACCGGGTGTGGTAGGGTTCAGAGTCCCATTTCAGAAAAGATGAGATGTCTTTAGGACAATCTCCAAACATGGCTTTATACAAGAACAGGTGCCACTGCCAATGCAGTTCTGGTCTCTCTGTCAGGGAGGACCATCCAACCTTGTTGTATAAGATACAAGGTGAGTACCATAGCTATCACCCGTAATAAATCGAATCGATGAGTGATAAACAGAGTCTAGGCCGGGATTTAAGAGTGGATGCTACTGCAACTGCATGTCTATAGATTATGTCTATATAATCCAAGACAGGCAGGAACACTGTCTCAACTACCCTCTTTCTGCTAATGACAGGAAAGCTGGCTGTATTTCTATACAAAAAGCCAATTCACAAGCCAAGTCTCTCATCAATCTCTCATCAATCCAAATACCAAGATATTTATACTCTGTGACTCTTTCGATATCAGCTCCATTCATAGAAGATATGCGAATGTCATTATAAAGAGATTTTTTGGGGCTCTGGAGAACAACATGAATATTGTTTTGCTGATGTTCAACATCAATCTGAGACCAATAAGGGCATCCTGGAGGACGTTAAAAGAAAGCTGTAGGTTTTCTATTGCGACTTGTATATAGTCTGCTGTACAATAAATGACAAATATCAAATCAAGCACAATCAAATTATGATCCTTTGTACATTTCATCACATTGCAGTGCACGCTGTCAGATTATCATATAAATGGACATTATCCACAACTTCCCGCTTCAAGGCATTTTAAACGGAAAGTTTCTTATCTTTTCCAAACATAGCAATCATCTCTGACAAAACTCTATTGACATAGTTCATCCACACAAATACATTTTCATTTCAGTGATTTTTGTAGTAGTGCAACTGTAGTGCATTTAATTGATGCTGGCCTGGTTGGGGGGTAAAACTATCAGAAAAAATTATTGGAATATCACAAATATCTTTGACTCTTGATATTGGTATTTGATGAATCTAAACTTTAAGTTATTCGTTTTTAGTGATTGAGTGATTCAGTGAAACAAGAGAATGGTTTGAAGAGAGTAGAACAAGAAAGCATTGGACACATCTTGGGTGCAGATGATAATGAAAGACACGGCAAGAAACACGGCAAGAAAGGAGGAGAGAGACCAGATACTGTAATTACTGCCATGCTTAGTCTATCCTCAAACACATCCATCACCTTGCGCACACACACGCGCAGGCGCGCGCACACACACACACACACACACACACACACACACACACACACACACACACACACACACACACACACACACACACACACACACACACACACACACACACACACACACACACACACACACACACACACGCTTCTAATAACCAGATTAGCTACACATCTGGAACGAGATAATAAGGATGATAATGACCTTGAGACCTTTCCCTCCCAAAACACAGGTTTTGCATGTACACCGCTTAGTTTATTGTGGTAATGAGCTAAGTTTCACTTTCACATCTGGAATTCACTGGAATAATTGTCTCTGTTCTTGTACAGTAATAGTTCATATTTAAAGGACAACTTTAGTTTTTTTCAACCAAGGTTCATGTTTTAGGTTGTTATTAGAGAAAGTAAAAGATGAAAGATCTTTTTTTTTTTTGCTGCTTTCTTTCGTTTTAGGGATTTTAGCTGTTTTTGACAGGGGGGGCGGGGGCATTCGAACATGGGGCTAAATATGTATTTCTTTACAAAATGTTATAGCGATTTATTATTTTATTATTTACTATAGTCCTACTAGACCCCAAGAAATTATACTTGACCACAAAAGATCACGGAATCTTCTTAATGTGTCAAGCTGGCATATTGAACCTATGACACGCAGTGTGGCTTCCCCCAGTAGGCCTCCTTCACATTCAGTAGATCCTGTGATCTTTTGTGGCCAGATGTAATTTCTTGGGGTGTAGTAGTAGGTAAATAATAAAAAACTTAATCACTATCAAATTTTGTAAAGAAATACATATTTAGCCCCATGTTCGAATGCCCCCACCCCCCTGTAAAAATCCCTAAAACGAAAGAAAGCAGCAAATAAAAAACAATTAACACTCATCTTTTACTTTCTCTAATAACAACCTAAAACATGAACCTTGGTTGAAAAAAACTAAAGTTGTCCTTTAAGCATCATGGCGGCGTTGCATACCAATCACGAGCCTTGGTGTCTCTCCTAGATTCATATCACGTAAATAAGCAATTTAATTTAACCATTTTTGCAACATGGAGAGATAGGCCAAGTCATTTAGAGCAGGGTTTGTAATGCCATTGGTTTATATTTATGCCTAAGGCGCGATTCATACTCCTATTTTAGAGCCGAATAAAAGTCGGTTCGGCTCTGTAGAGCCTACAATGTGACGTCATTTGAGGTTCGGGGGGGGGGGCGGGCCGGGTACCGTCCTAAAGTCAGCTCTTCGGTGCTACTGAAAATTTCTGACGAGCCGAAATCCTTTCGGCACTACAGCGGTAAAATAGGAGTATGAATCGGCCCTTATCCTTACGTGTATGATGTAATGATAGCCTGAACAATCATTTATTAGAAAGGAACCAGCATATACTGTATATCCGAGTGCTGAAATCATCTTACCAACATGGATCACATGTGAAATTATGAAACAGTTGTATACAACTAATAACAGCATAAGAATGGTTGGGCATATTGATAAATATGGACAGCTGAAATGTACATTTAAATACCACAGCCAAACAACTTCTTTGTTTAGAAGCCTCGTCCCTAGAGTGGAATATGGACAAGAGGAACTTCTATCATGTGGAGATATATAATATAATGTCTATTCTAACTAAGTCTGCAAGTTAGATATTGCAGAGAAAGGGACGACAGGCCAACATGGAGAGCAGCTGCACTGATCAGGTATGGCATTGGAGCATGAGGTTTCCCTCTTTAAGCAAGGATCCAAATCCTGGCATAAAGGACATTATGCCTTCGGAGGTGTCACCCTCCATGGAAAGGAAAAATGCAGTCGCATCTTACACACGCTTAGAGGTGTTCTAATAGAGCCAGATCTGCTATTTCATGACTGTCAAGGTGTTAACCCTCTCGGCATCCAACTAGGCATGTAACGATTCACTCAACTCACGATACGATTCGTATCACGATATGAGGTTCGCGATACGATTTTTCACGATATTAAAGAAAATATATATTTTAAAGAAAAATTACTTTTACTAATTTTATTTTATTTATCTTCCCCCCTGAGATTTTTTATTTAACTACATTGCAAAAGAAGTAGCGTTACTTTTGACAGTGCAGAAACACAATTGCCTTCCTTGATGAGCATCACTTGGGCACAGTCACAGACACACACAGCTCCCCTCTACAGTCACAGACACACACAGCTCCCCTCTACAGTCACAGACACACACAGCTCCCCTCTACAGTCACAGACACACACAGCTCCCCTCTACAGTGCTCTACTACTGAAAGTGACTATCATTTCTCTCCAAAAGGACTTGAATATGATGGAATATGACTAAAGCTCACATTTCACATCACACACTAGCCCCCCTAATACATATATATTTTTTGTGGAAAATCAATTTTTTTATTTCAATGAATCGATTCATATCGTCGGGATTAATATCGATATATATCTATATACGATATATCGTTACATGCCTACATCTAACCCATAACTGTGCAATTCTGTTGTCGTTTGCTGCGCTTGGGCATTTGTTCTCACTTCCCGTCCTGGACTTTCAGACCACGACTATCGTTTCATTTTCTCTCTTCACCTGGAGTCTCGGGAAATGAAAAATCACACCAGTGTGAACCAAGTGGTGCAACTCCCGTCTATTGGTTCTCTGTATCGTTCCAATTTGTATCATTCCAATTTCTTCTCTGTATCGTTCCAATTTCTTCTCTGTATCGTTTGCGTCCAGCAGGTGGCAGCCATGTCACATACTTCTCTCGTTCCAATTTCACGCATGCGCACACCACTCGTGCTCACACAGGTACATCACAAACAGGTACACAGGTACACGGACATTGTTTGCTGGATGTAGAAGTGGTTGCACCACTTAAAAATAGCTGCTGGTTTGCACTCTAGGCCCTCAGTGAGCCACTGGTCTAAGGAACAATGATCATGCAGGGTATTGTTGTGAACCTAATTATGTCTAACCAGTGTAACCAGTGTAAATATGACCTATTACCCCACATCACCTCCAACAGATTAAACACATATTTCACTTTCAAGATAACTCACCTATATGGGAGGCTGTGAAAGTAAACCCAAGTGATATCGATTCAACATAGTCTCTACACAAACCGATAAAACAACAAGGAGAATAATGACCTTGTGTGTTAAAACAAGCCAGCTGACCCGTCCTCCACCCTGTTAACATAGCTTCAAGAGCAAGGCAACTCACAGCTCCAAGACGAGGATGACCTCGGCCTTGTTCTCATAGACCTCGTGCAGCGTTATGATGTTGGCGTGCTGGATCTCCTTCAGGATGTTCACCTCGCGCTCGATGTCGTCCCGCGTCACGCCGCGCCGGCTCGACTTGCTCCGGCGCTTCTTGATGAACTTGCCGGCGTACTCCACGCCGGTGCTTCTGTGACGACATCGCCGGACCACCGCAAACTGACCGCTGGCCAATGAGAAAAAAGGGCAAGAAGAGGGAGTTTTAGAAGATAAGCAAATGATAAGCTTCTGATCATGAAATGGACTTTAAAGGAGAATTCCATACTAAAAGGCTTTCTTACCTTTCTTTGTAGTTGTTACGTCCCCACCAAAGAGGTGTTATTTTGTGTAAAATCTCCTTATTGGCTATTTCCCCTACCATAAGCCCTAAATGAATTGCATTGAATTGAATGGGAATTGAATGGGGCTATGGGGTGTTGTGCTAATTCGCTTATTTCCATCGCTCAAAATTATAATTTCTTTGTATATATCCTCTCTTCATAATGTAAATAATATCCCGAGCGGCACACTTTACTACTTCTTTCGATGGAAATAAGCGAACTAGCATAACACCCCATAGCCCCATACAATTCCCATTCAATGCAATGCAATTCATTGAGGGCTTATGGTAGGGAAAATAGTCAATAAGGAGTTTTTGCACAAAAAAACACCTGGACCTCTTTGGTAGGGACGTAACAACTACAAAGAAAGGTAAGGAAGATAAGAAAGCATTCTAGCATGGAATTCTCCTTTAACCCATTTAGGCCCGACGTCGAAAAAAAAAAAAAAACTTCTAAATTCTGACAGTTTTCTGACATGTTTCTGTATTAGTGGTGCTCAATTTTTCAAAAATAGCAGACCTACAAGCTCGTAGCGCGCCACCGAGTGGCGCGCTACGAGCTTGTAGGTCTGCTATTTTTCAATAGCTAAATTATAACATAATGTTTAAAACACAAAAAGGGGTTCCCGCCCAAAATGGGATAAACTAGGGATAGAGGAATACATAAATAAGAGGACCGGCATTCATAACACAATACTGATAAACAACACTCAAAACTAAATTTATGATCTGCATTGATCTGCAAAGAAAACAAATCAATAAATCTCAGTTATTGTTGCTGGGATTACGCAACCCTCCTCAAGAAAATGGAGCCAAGAAATTATATCACCATCCAGAGCATTCTGTCAAATTCCCCTTTATGTGTGTAAATCATAAATAACAGACACTAAGGAAATAACAGGGAAATAAACTCGGCAACAAACGTTCAGAAACGTACCCTTGGTCCATTATTTCTACACTTTAATAATACCAATTGGTATTGTATTTTATATCATTTTAATCGTTGATTAGTCACCTTTACAGTAATGATTGTTAAGGATCGGGCATTTGTGGAATGAACAACACAGCTACTGTAAACGTGGGGGTAGTGCCTCCAAACAATTTGCCAAAATGGCAAGTTGTTACTTGGTATTCACCCTTGCTTTGAGTTGCTTAGTCACTAAGCCACTCAAACACCTTAGTGGATTGGATGATTGAACTCTCACACAGTAATAAGGAAGAAAACAACACATATTGGCCATTTTTACATTAATGTTACACTCAGTGTTAGGGAACTCAGTAGCGTCTGGAAGATCCAAGACGCAGCCACAGAAATAATGGACCAAAGTAAAATTGTGTGTGTGTGTGTGTGTGTGTGTGTGTGTTAGGTTGCGCACAGGTGGTGAAAAACAACCATGCTGTTTTCGTGCTCAGACGCACCCACCCACCCACACACACACAGAGCTCCGTAAGGGAGTGGTTGCACCACTCAAAAAGGAAACTAATTCTAGACATTGTTGTGACAAACATTAGACGCAGAGGGACCTCAAATATTGTACAGTAATAGTGGTATGTGGTATGGTACAGTGGTACCGTCTTAAGGTATCCATTGGCATCTACAGTCAGTAACAATCCATGGTTTGGAACTGTAATACCATGCCCATGGTATAAATTAACCCTGGCATTAAATGTTACGTGAATCAATGTGATGCTCAGCACAGCTGTTCCACAGATAACCAATGCTCGTGAATATTAGCCTATATGTATCAAATAAAATAAAACTAACTTTCATGCGAACTGGCATCGTGGACCACCATGGAATGATCCGCAGACCACCAAGGGTCCGCAGACCCCAGGTTGGGGAGCCCTGCTGTTGAAGAGCCTCATGGCGCACTACCAGTGACACCACTCCCAGTTGAAATGCATCCAAGGAGCAATATTACGCTCCACACCCTGAATGCTGCACTACAGGATTGACCAACTTTCGATTTCGCCAGCAATGGAAGGCATTTGTTTACTTTGTGGAAATTCAATATTCAATGTGAAAACTACTACTACAGCAATAGCGGTTATGACACTAGGTTGGCTAAAACGGCAAATAATCAACCTAGTGTATTATGTTTTTAAATTCACAAACCATAAGAATAACACGGAGGTCAAAGGGAGGTGAGTGTAACAGAGTAGCCTGCCAGTTCGCCCCAATATCTTCCCTGATCAAGGGGGATTCCCCTGTGGCCAAAGGCCAAGCCATCTACAACAGGGTCTGTATAAGACTATACAGTATATGTACAGTATGTCTATTAATGTAGATCGATCACTCATAGCTAATACCGCACATGACATGATCACAAAACAGAAGCACCTCTGCAAAGTGCAAATGAAGTTCCCGGTGAAGTAAAGGTCAAAGTGAAACTTAGGGGGAAAAGTTGCTGTGGGGCATAACGTCTATATCTCCATATTTAACCTTGTGTATGTATTTTCATGAATTAATGCACAATTTTATATTTCATCATATTGCACTGTCACATGAAAGTAGTGAAAATTCCAGTTCCACAAGCTTGTAGATCTGCTATTTTAGATACAATTAGAAAGTTGAAAGTGGTCTGTTGAAAGTCTGTCTGTGTATTTGTATGAATAAGAGCTTGTGACTACATAACTTGGATCTACCGAACACAGATTTTCCACTCCTGAAAATAACTTGTTGTTTCATTTTCCTTAGCTCTAATCGTGTACTTATTTGTGCGACAAATAGCTGATCTACAATCCCGTGTGACATCGTAATCTTTTGAACTTTTGAAAATAATGAAATGAGCAAAAAAAGCTCCCACTTTGAAGACTAGCAGGCCGTGACGGTCCTGACGGATGAGGGGCGCACAGTATGTGGAGGTAATGGAAAGTGTGCATCTAATACAAGTGCCTACACCAGCGACTCTGATATTGCAGTGGGTGACGGGCGTGAGTGTGTGTCAGGAAAAAAGACAGACAACTCTGTAATGGAAATTCCACCATCATGTCCCTGTGCAGCACTGTTATTGAACAGTGCTACCAGATGGGATAACGCTGACACCACTGCTACACAACATGTCAGGCTACCAAAACAAAACCAGGACAAAATATAAGCACTCGACGGGAAGCAAAGAACATTTGGGGTCTGTCGACGCCCACGCCGCGCGTGCCTCCTCGCGCCTCAGGCAGTAGTCATGCACTTAATATACCACACACGCGCTAAGAGAGGGAGGGAGGAAACAGACAGACAGACAGACAAGATAGTGAGTGAGTGACAGGGAAGATGTGAGGGAGAGAGGGGAAAATAGAGGCAAAAATGGAGACAATGTATAGACGGTGACAGAGGCACATTTCAAATGTCTTCCAAGTTCCTCTGTCCTGGCCAAAAGCAGTGGACATAGCCTGAGCTAACGCTAGACCTTTCTGGCCTAGATGGGAGGGTCGCGGCTCAGATTTGCGCACACCCTGATTGGTTCACCGATCTGTCTGTCAGCCCCGGTCTCTCCGGGGCTCCCCCCTCATTTCGTCGTGCAGATGAAATGAAAGCCTGGGTCACTCGCTACTTGGTCTGGAAAGAGGCTGCTTGACTCGCATTTTATAACGTCGACTGTTACGTAGCCACGTTGTTGCAGATACGTCATAAGCCAGCGCCACTCTGTCCATGCTTCTCACCGTTGAATAAAATACCGCCGTTCGAGACGTGAGAGTAAAAACCTAAAAAAGTAAACGATTCAGTAGTCCGCTGTCAGATTCAGTAGTACAAAAAAATGACGGCTGTGTGGGGTGAGTTTAGTGAATGATAAGGGGACGTTGCAGGACAAAAGCAGTAGCTGCGCAGTGCGCATTGATACAACGTCAAACTGGTGTTTTTCCTCAACCCGCAACACAGACCAATCAGAAGCCAAGGTTCTACTTCAACCTCTCATATGTCCCGCCTACCTTGGATATTAGGAGACTGGCCAGACTGAGTTGCGAAGTGAAATTTTCAGATCCGCGGAACGCAGCAAATCAGGCTGGGCCTGGAACCCAGGCTACAACTTATGTAAATTAGATAGCACTAGTCTGCATAGTTCATTATATAAATATTCCACGATTCTTAGCATACGTATGATTCATGTCTTTTGTTCCTGCTTACTATAAATCACTCTGGATTAACACAAACTACGCCAGCATTTATTGATAACTATGATATAATATATATATATATATATATGATAACGATGCATGGTCACGTCAGTCTAATAGAAGGCAACACAGAGTCTGCTCTGGGCCGTGGAATAAACCTTGTTTTGCCCAAAAATGCCGTCTGGGACAAGGAATAGAAGATACAGGCGATTGAAAGAAACAGATAGAATGGGTGATTATGGCCACGATGATCTTAATAGCACGATCCTGTGTCATGACCATAGACTGTAAAAAATATGGACAAAGCATTCCCCGGGTCTAACATGAACGTAAAATGAAGCCCGTCAGTCCTTGTATTGTAAATCGCCATCTTTCTAGATCCGTTTGGGCCCAGCTGGCCCATTGGCTGGCCCAGACAACGAGGCGGGACTTCCCCCCTTCTTCTTAGTTGGTTTTTATTTTGACTCGAATGGGTGGGGAATCCCGATCATAGACTGTAACGGTAGCCACGCCCCTCAGAACATACGCGACTTTATGGTCATTCTTTAAATAAATGGGACCATCATTTTCCAAAAAGAATATTATGACATTAGAAATGAGACTTTAAACTAGTGACTGGAAGCAGAAAGTATTCATGACCATGTTTATTAAGGTAATACAGTCTAGGTGAAGTTGGGCCCAAATACATGGACTTCTATGGGGCTATGGGTTTTTTTGGGCCCAATGACAGCGCCACAACAGGCCATTATATGAACTTTCAGGAAATCCCGATTTCCTTGGTGGCTTCACAAAATATCTGTCTGACTGCCCCCCTGGTCATGACACAACAACAGCTAGCAAACCGATGCTAACGTGAGTAGCATTAAGACTTGATCAATCAAAAGCATTATAAAACACCAATTGCCGGACATCAACGGCAATGGCGTGCCGTGGAGCGTAGCATTTACATTTACTAGTATGTACTGTGTGATCTGTTTGTTTGCATATGTTTTATGTATATCCTGATGACTGCTGTGCACAAAACAAATTTCCGAAAGGACAAATAAACTTATAAAGTATCTATCTATCTATTAATTGGCGTAGATCTACATGAATGGCGTGATAACTGTTAAGAGTGTCTGCTAAATGACTAAATTGTAAATTGTCATCGGACTCAAATCATCCTGCCATAAGCAGAGTGGACAGTTTATAGAAAGTGAATCAGAGCATGCAGTTATAGGTCTTCTGTATCTGTAATACTGCGTGATATTTGTGGATTAAATATCGGGCTATATGATTGAAATGGCGAGGAAGGCAACAGCTGTAGAGTTTGGAAACTGGCAAAAGAGATGATTTCCAGCCCGTCGAAGGGAAAATAATAAAATATGATTCCTGTGCCTCCTGGGCACACACCTGATCTCTACCAATGCTAAACTTTGGAAAAAACATTTGGAAATATGAACTCAACTCTACGCCATCTGGCTTGTTAAGGAAGAGCTAGAGGCTTGTTGACAGGAGGAGGAAAGGAGGGTTGGGGTTGGGGGCTTTCTCATGCTAATGTAGCTTCCGACGACCCCCCTATTCATTTCAGCTTCATCCTATTGTGGGGCCTGGCTCAAAGTCAGACGGGCCTCCGATGAGATAATACACAGTAAAGTTCTCGGTTTCAACTCAGAAGCGTAAATATATACCCATAAGGGACCATAAACTTAGTTAAATTAACACTGAGGATTTCACTGTTAGAGATGGACATTAACGAGTGCCTGACAGCTATTTCAACATGACGTAATAAAATCCTCTAAGGCGAAAAATTGTAGAAGCAAAATTGGCTACATTGGTAAGTAAGTGTAGTTGTAAACTTACATTATAAGCACATGGTTCTGGACATTACAGTCAAAATGAGTATATTAAATAGTGTACTAATAACTCAAATGAACCGTTACTACTTTGCTGACCGGAGTCCCCAGGGGGTCTGTACTTGGCCCCCTTCTTTATTACCTCTTAGAGTCTAAACCAAATCTCTTCACATAGTGAGCTTATGATTTATCACTGATGTTTGCGTGTTTTAATATTAATATTATATTAATGCTAGTCATAGTCTCTTGTATCTCTATTCTTTCCCCCTCTCTTGTAAACTACAAATAGTGGGAGCATTTCACCCAATTAAGAAAAAAAGACGTTGAGTATTATGACATGCACAAAACAAGAACGCTTTCAAGCCAACTGTTAAGCAAATAGCTAACGTAACATGTGGTCATTGTTGATTCATAGTACTGACATTGTACACAATATGTTGTATAATTTCTTACACACAGCCAGGAACGCAAGGAAGGAACTGAGAAAAATACTGCAAAGGTCAGTCTGATTTGTAACCTTTGTTTGTTGTGTTTGGTGTGATAACACGGTTGCAATGAGGAAAGGAAAGAAAACCGACTTCCCCTTCCTCAATAACCACATGGGCAGTTTATACTACACCCTAAACTTAGTTGACCGGATTCACAATGGCTCTATACTAGACCCCTGGATAGGAACATTTATACATTCATGTGGCCGTTCCCAAACATTTTTCAGCTTTAGTGGGGCTATCTGTACTGAAGTCGCGGTCCCAGCTCTGCACATAGTTGGGGTGCGCAGACTGTGCACATCTCCAGAGATGGACTGATGACTCAATAACGTCTTTCCTTCAGAGATAACATTACTGTTAATAAGCATGTTAATAAAGTATTCAATCAAGTATGGTCCACCATAATGTTTATGTTTTCCGCAACAGATGAGGAACAAACAATTGAAACGCTTATAAAGTCTAAATACTAAATGACAGACATCTCTGTGTTGCACCAAGAAATAACTGGTATATATTGGGATATCATAGCTCCTGTAATTTGTCTTGAGTTGCTTAAGGCAAGCATAGACAAAGACGAGCAGTGAAGCTAAAAATAAATACCTATTTCATACGTTGTCAGGAGTGCCGAGCGAACAACCTGGATCTCAGAGACCAACCAGCTGATGGTGGACAACAGAGGAACATGCCTACATAGCAGGTGCACCATATAATTGGTCCACACTAATGCTGATTATAAGATGGCACAGGCTGATCATAATTGATCCACAGGTCGCATTTACTATGAAATCGTGCATTTCCCGTCAGTCAGTTTATTTGGTTGGTTGGTCAGCACAGGCATGACCACAGGTGACATCACGTGACATCATCAGGGATGGAGATACCTCATGTGTGGAGATCCCTGATGTCATCAATATTGAGCCCATATATGGAGATCCCTGATGTCATCAACATTGGCCAGCAACTTCTGACATTCCATAATTTATGTTGATCCTTCCCGATCCGTCCTTCCTCTTCGATGTCTCCCTTTTGACTGATACATGTCCATTTAAACTCTAGACGGCCATGCCCCAAAGTTATTAGTGCAGCCGCCGCGCCCGGTAGCCGGCGAAAACTAGAGTTCTCAACAGGCCTGAAAATTAAGGCCTGGCCCTACCTGGGCCCTCATCAAACCCTGTACACTCAATACACTGCCCCCGCTGCCACCCTTAGATCTCCATATATGGAGCTGACCTGTTCTGACATTCCATCTGATGATCTGACCTCATCAAACCCTGTACACTCAAGACACGCTCTATGGCCAGTACATAATTAATTCCATATGTTGATCTGACCCCCCATTCCAAAGCGCCAGCACTCTCCCAGCAGTCTGCTGTCACCCAGGTGGATGTGTGCACGTGACCTCAGGCATCTTACTGGTTTTATTGAGCTGCATTGACGTGAGGCTAACCAACGGGCTAACAGTCACATCAGGAAAAAACAAACGCACTGCCTATAGAAGCACTTACTGGGAGGCTTGCTATAATCAATCACACAAAGCTATTATTTCCAAATAATACACACACACACACACACACACACACACACACACACACACACACACACACACACACACACACACACACACACACACACACACACACACACACACACACACACACACACACGAAAGTGAGCCCACCCTTCATTAACAACACCAGCTGCACACACATACAAAAAACATAGAGGAAATGGCAGTGGTTCAAATTAGCCCAATTCCCTTGTTGAGATAGTAGAGGAACCACAAGCAGATTCAGATTTTCAAATAATAAACACCTCAAATATAAATGTTTTTTTAAAGATGTATTTTGGGGCTTTTTATGCCTTATTAATAGTGACACGCAGCAAAGGCCGCCCGGATCTGGACTTGACCCTTCAGCGCTACATTGTAGCCGAGGTACCGGTGCCCTGCACAATGCCATTGCTCTTTTAAAAAAAAATATATTTTTCATTTTTCAACATTTTGAAGAAAATGTCAAACATACAGTAGGCCTAGTGAAAATATCAGAATGTGCGATTGTAGATTGTCTATTTCGCTACTTGTCATACAACTAAGTAAATAGGGCTAAAGTACTGCTGTACTCTGTAAAAAACTCTGTAAATCAATTCTCCTCAGAATATAGTGACGGTTATGAACAACAATTCATAATGTTCAGGCAAATGAGACTTAATGACTTCTGGTTAGCAAAAACTACCTGAGAAATCCCTTTCTGTCTCGAGGTATCCTTGGGGAAAGCTCTCAGACTCACTCGCAGGCTGCTGAATAAACACAAAGTTTAGGAGCAGAATTTATGGGCGAGTGGCGGTGAAAAACAGAGCTTGGAAATCGCTGACAAACAGTTGTAGCGAGACCGTTTTTTCAAGCCACCTATCCACACACCAGGCAGTACAAAACACCCTACAAAGTCTATTGGATCAAGTTGCTGTTCCTCTTTTGTTGTGTTAAGGACAGACGAGGGCGAGGCTTCCAACTTTTGGCCTACTTGTTTCCACAAAGCTATTGGAGGGGAGGGGAGTGGAGAAGAGAGTTTATTTGCGCCTGTCAGCTGGGTGTAAAAAAAAGTGTTGCTTTCACACAAACTGTCTGCAAGGTTGTAAGGCTTTCATCTCAGGAGACATCCTGCAGATGTATTACAATTTACAATTTAGGCATTTAGCAGACGCTCTTAATCCAGAGCGACTTACATTTAAGCAAGAACAAAGCATGGGAATACATCACATAAAAAGCATTTATCATGAAACATGCGTAAGCTAAGAAAGTAACAGTGGAATATTTATATAGTGAAACTATATAAATGGTATGGTTAAATGGTATGGTTATATTATGTTTCCCTTGATATGAATGGCCTTATAACAGACAGGTGAGTATGCCATGTGCATCAGCTGTCAAGTGCATTATAAGCAGCAATAGACTTGTACACCGGCAGGCATGGACATGCACACACACACACACACACACACACACACACACACACCGCAAAAACTGTCACTGTTGAATTTTCTACCTAAGCCTGAATAAACTGTAATGTTTGCCGTACAAAGGTGTCATGCACAATATCAGACCTATGAGCTTGTAGGTCGGGTATGTTTCAACACTTGTACAACAGAGCATAAATTAAGCATTACACAGCCACATAGACAAACCACCATCAGAACTTCAGAAGACTTTATATTGAATGTTTAATGCTCCACAATGGAAAAAAGCCTTTGGGGTTTTTCTGTTCTCCATATGCCGTGTTTTTCACTTGTACTGCCTCTACCTTAAAAATGCTCAATAAAATATTGAATCATTCAATCAATTAATCAAACAATAATTCTAACTTTAGAGAGCACAACAGATTGCTGCAGAAGGCATACTGCTACTCCTGTTTCAATTAGCCAAACATAAAACAGCTTTATAGATGTTTTATTACAGACAATTTTGGTAAATATATCGGTGTAATAAGCAAAACACGCCATCTTCAACATGAGAACAAATTATAATGGTTTCAATGTTATTGCACTCTTCTTTGCGGCACCATGGCGACTTACACAAGGTGGATAATTAGCCAAACTTTCCAAACAAAAGCAAGTGTCACAACCAACTGCTGTCCCGGAGGAAGAAGGCCCTCTGCTTTCTGTTTGTGTTAGCAATGGGGATTAACAGGTCGAGAGAAATAAGCTAAGCAATGTCAGTATCAGGTGTGTGTGTGTGTGTGTGTGTGTGTGTGTGTGTGTGTGTAATGTCTGCAACTGACAGGAAGAAAAACGGGCAGAGCAAACACTTTGGTTGTAGCGAGTATAACACCAGTGTTGAGCTGTTCATATATGAACAAAAACTAGCATGGCTTTCACAAACTTTAGGATTATTTTATAACCTTAATATTAGAAGAGAAAACAAGTTAGTGTGGTGTATTATATATGGTGTATATTACATTTTCTATCACAAATATTATATATTTTTAATATCAGATCTAATAGCTCACACATGTGGCCCTCTCCGAAACGAGCTCCTCACCATTCGCCCTACACACTTCGATATGCACATAGAGTTATAGATAATTATTAGAGACGGCACTGGAATTCCCCTCCCATCCACTTGCATTGCGTTGCTCACCCAGTGCATGAGGCCTTTTCACCCCTTCTTCCATTGCGTTTTAAACTTATATTTGGTGTGCTTTTAGATCGCATTTTTAGATAGATAGATAGATAGATAGATAGATAGATAGATAGATAGATAGATAGATAGATAGATAGATAGATAGATAGATAGATAGATAGATAGATAGATAGATAGATAGATAGATAGATAGATAGATAGATCGATCGATCGATCGATCGCCTGGTGTGATCACCCCTTTTCCAACCAGGAAGAAGGGGTGAAAAGTAAACGCCTCATGCGCTGGGTGAGCAACTCAATGCAAGAAGTGGATGGGAGGCGAATTCCGGTGCCGTCTCTATTAGTTAGTTATAACTTTATTATGCGCATACCGAGTGGAAGTGTGTGGGGCGAGTGTTGAGGAGCACGTTTTGGAGAGGGGGACAAAGACCTATTTTATAATAAATGAACAAATGTCCACCAAAATACAATCTAGTCATGTTGCAGTCATGGGTGGTGGCAAAGAAAAGTGTGACATCTATCTATGCTCTTAATCTTTGGCCTCAATCCGAATATAATCCATCTAGTAAATATACAGTAGTACAGTCTTTTAGATGGAGCCTAAACTCCACATGTACAGCAGAATACACAATGGAACAGACCTATTACAATACCTACCTCTCAAGCATATATTTCACTTTGTTCACAACTGAGCAGGTATAGCTGATTGGCTTTTCTTTCTTAGACAGGAAAACCTGCTATCATTATCACAATAATAGTCAGGGCCAGGGAGATAACACATTTCTTTTGGTCAATAATACCAGATATCAAACCGCATTCTCCCACCGTGCAGTTGCCATTCATTCGTCACAATACAATCTTCTGTGTGTCCATGCAACATTCTGATTGGTGGCGGTCGGGCGGCGTTTTCAGGCAGGACATTTATTAACACAACTAAGTAGGCTAACATTTTGGTGAACATTATTGCAACACGATTTTCTACACTGAAAAGTGAAAAGAATGAAGGTGACTCATGTCAAATTGTCAAGGTAGAAAATTAACTTTAATGTGCTAATGTAAAGAATCTCTGTTTAGTATGTTGGGTGTTTCATGGGGTTTTTCCTTTTCTTATGTGAACGTGAACGTGTATGTTATTTGAATGCAGCTGTGACTTTGTCTCCAAGATAAATTTCTCCCAAAGGAGACCAATAAAGACAACCTTGAACCTTGAAGAAGATAACAATCTAATTGCCTATCATGACATGCCCAAAACAGGGGCACCAGGCTGAAATGGCTAAATTGCCGTAGACGGTTCAAAGCAGCGAGGCCACTGGAGGATGGAATATACCGTAGTACTAACTGGAGGATACTGATAAAACATTTGCATGTGCAAGAAACCTCTGGTGGACATACTGTAGTTTAGCTGCTAATACAATGATTAGTGATAATTACATAATGATAATAATAATATTAAATTATGGGGCAACCAGTTTGACTTATTAGTTATTATTATCATCATTGTTATTATTACTGTATTATGTCTATCCTTTTTTAGACAAGCCCAAGAGATGGTTTCATGAGAGGCACTAAATGGCATCTCATTCAATCCAGGTCTACACAGAGTCCTCTAATAACACCTAAACCTCAATTTAAATCTGCTTTCTGACAAATCAGCTTTTGTGCAGCCTGACTGAACAATTCAACACAATGGACTAGGGGTTTGGCAGGCTCGCAATATTCCCCCATACAGTCAAAACATCACACATTAGAGACTGTTTAAAACAGAGTAGTGGATTTGGCCTGTTTAGCCTGTTTGGCCCGTTTAACTGTCCTCCTGCCAAGCTGTGAGGCTATTTACATTTCAACCCATGAAGAAAGCATCAGGGTCATTTTAACCACTTTATCCATTATTTAATACTTTGGCTATTCAAAAATAAAACAGCAGGTACACTTGTAGAAAAACTTTTGAAAAATCTTGAAAAACGACTTGGCATGGTCAGATGGGTCAAGGACTGAGGGTCATCCTCATCCTTGTCTCTCCAGTAGCATACCAGGAAAAGCACTTCCTAATCACAGTCACATTTGGTGGTGGATCATTCATGTTTTGGGCCTATTTAGCTGCCAGCAGCACAGAGGCTCTTGTCCAGATCAACTGTATATATAAAGGTTTCAGTCACTGTATCTACTTCTACCTTGGATATCAATCTGATATCTGTAAATGTATGCAAATGTCAAAGCCACAAGTAGACCTTTCAATGAGACAATGCAGAACACAAAATAAATGACCATTACAGTCTCTGCATCTAAACCCAAAACACTGAGGGTTCATAAGCAGAAAGTTTTATTATGAATCTGGAACCCTTCATAATGGTAACAATTTTTTTTTATATATAATAATAATGATAATAAATATATATATATATATATGGTATATGCACATTCATTAAATATTGTATAATATATGTATTGTATAAATATTGTATCGTTACATTTGAAATTATCAATTTATTTTTCTATAGTAATGTTGTGCACCTTATCAAGGGTGTCAACAGATTTCTATACTGTATGGATGATGTCTTTTTGTAGACCAAACAAACCCAGACATTATCTCCCATTTCCAATGGAATCTTTTGCATTTGGCTTGGATAGAAGAAAATAAGCTCTGTAGCAAACAAAGGCTTATGATATCCAGACATTTCAACAAGATAATCCCCACTAATCCACACATGATTTTTGAACCACACAAGCAATTAACGCTTGTGTGTAAAAGAAAAATGGCACAAACAGCTTCAAAATAAACAGTTGTAACATTTTGTAGAACATTTTGTAGAAATTATTTTAGCCTTATTTTTTTTTAACTAATTTTAACTACAGACCTTGTTTTCTGCAAGCATTGAAAAATCACACGTGTGAAGTGAGGGCTGCTCTTATCTATTATAACAAGTGTAAACATGTCACGATCTATTATAACAAGTGTAAACATATCACGTGCGAAAAATATGTGTCCACAAGCCAATGAAAACATGTGTGCAAAAGATGTGCCCACAAGCCAATGAAAACATGTGTGCAAAAGATGTGCCCACAAGCCAATGAAAACATGTGCGCAGTGCCCACAAGCCAACATGTGCGCCGTCTTCTAATTGGCCACACTAGCTCTCAGCTCCTCCCCCTTTGGCTCCAGTCCGCAGAGACATCCTCACGGAAGGAATTGGAACGATACAGAGAAGAAATTGGAACGATACAGAGAAGAAATTGGAACGATAATTCCCATAGTGCGCTGCAACGTCACTGGGATGAGCGGCCCGTCAGGGCCGCGAAATTCTAGTATACTTATATTTCTATATTTGGATGCAATGACAATGCGTGTCAGCCAATCACAATTTGAGGTCATTATGACATTGACGCTCATAATAAAGGTTTTCCCGATTTTGCCACCATAACCCCGGATATCAACCCTGTAGTTATTTACCAGAAGCGGAACCAGTTGCTGCAGACATGTGTGGAATCTTTGCGTACATGAACTACCAAGTGCCGAGGTCTCGCCGGGAGATTCTCGACATCTTGCTCCAAGGCCTGCGGCGTCTGGAATACCGCGGCTACGACTCAGCCGGCGTCGGAATCAACGGCAGCAGCAACGACGGCAGGTCCATCCGCGTGATCAAGCAGAGCGGCAAGGTGAAGGCCCTGGACGAGGAGGTGCACAAGCAGCGGGACATGGACCTGGATGCCGTGCTCAACGTTCACGTGGGCATCGCCCACACCCGCTGGGCCACGCACGGCGCGCCCAGCACCGTCAACAGCCACCCGCAGAGCTCCGACAAGAACAACGAGTTCATCGTGGTCCACAACGGCATCGCCACCAACTACAAGGACCTGAGGAAGTTCCTGGAAAGCAAGGACTACAAGTTCGAATCCGAGACCGACACGGAGACCATCGCCAAGCTAATTAAGTCTACGACAACCGGGAGAGCGACGACATGGCCTTTGCCACCCTGGTGGAGAGGGTGACCCAGCAGCTGGACGGCGCATTCGCCCTGGTCTTCAAGAGCGTCCACTACCCCGGCGAGGCGGTCGCCACCCGGAGGGGTAGCCCTCTTCTCATCGGGGTGAAGAGTGACCACAAGCTGACCATGGACCACTTCTCCGGCGAGGACAAAAGGGGCTGCACCACCATCCCCCGGACGGACAACCAGCCCACCTTCCTGTTCCCCGAGGACCAGGTGGCCGTGGAGTACTTTTTCGCGTCGGACGCCAGCGCCGTTATCGAGCACACCAAGAAGGTGATATTCTTGGAGGACGATGACGTGGCGGTCGTGCGAGACGGGCGCCTCTCCGTGCACCGGATAAAGCGCACGGTCGGGGACAACTCAGTGCGCGCCATCCAGACGCTGCAGATGGAGCTGCAGCAGATCATGAAGGGAAACTACGGCTCCTTCATGAAGAAGGAGATCTTTGAGCAGCCCGAGTCCATCGTCAACACCATGCGGGGACGCATTAACTTCGAGGACAACACGGTGACACTGGGCGGCCTCAAGGACCACATCAAGGCCATCCAGCGGTGCCGGCGGCTGATCCTGGTGGCCTGCGGTACCAGCTACCACGGGAGCCTGGCCACCCGGCAGATCATTGAGGAGCTGACAGAGCTGCCCGTCGCAGTGGAGCTGGCCAGCGACTTACTGGACCGGAATACGCCTGTGTACCGTGACGACGTCTGCTTCTTCGTCAGCCAGTCGGGGGAGACGGCCGACACGCTCATGGCGCTGCGCTACTGCAAGGAGCGCGGCGCCCTGACCGTGGGCTTGACCAACACGGTGGGCAGCTCCATCTCCCGGGGCACCGACTGCGGTGTGCACCTCAACGCTGGGCCAGAGATCGGTGTGGCCAGCACCAAGGCCTACACCAGCCAGGTGGTGGTGCTGGTCATGTTTGCGCTGCTCATGTGCGACGACAGCATCTCCATGCAGCCGAGGCGGCGTCAGATCATCCAGGGCTTGAAGATACTCCCGGACCTCATCAAGGAGGTGCTGGGCCTGGATGACGAGATCCACAAGCTGGCCACGGAGCTCTACCAGGAGAAGAGTTTGCTGATCATGGGCCGAGGCTATCACTATGCCACCTGCCTGGAGGGGGCGCTGAAGATCAAGGAGATCACATACATGCACTCGGAGGGCATCCTGGCGGGCGAGCTGAAGCACGGCCCGTTGGCGCTGGTGGACGGGATCATGCCCGTCATCATGATCATAATGAGGGACCAAACGTACGTCAAGTGCCAGAACGCCCTGCAGCAGGTGGTGGCGCGGCAGGGGCGGCCCATCATGATCTGCAACAGGGACGATCAGGAACGCAGGCCGCACCATCCACGTGCCGCGCTGCGTGGACTGTCTGCAGGGCATCCTAAGCAACATCCCGCTGCAGCTGCTCTCCTTCCACCTGGCCGTGCTGCGCGGTTACGACGTGGACTGTCCCAGGAACCTGGCCAAGTCCGTGACGGTGGAGTGAGCTCATTGGTGGACAGTAAAGGCCTATTCATACTCTAGTCATCATACATTTTCATACATCACATTCCGTGCTCAGCCAATCACATCACACAGACACGCAAAGCTGGGTGTCAAGGATTCATGGAAATCAGAAAATTTCGGGTTTCAGGACTGCAAATTGTAAAACTATAAGTAGTGTATCGTTCACCCAGAAAACCCCAGAAAAACAATAATAGCAATTTTGGTCGGCATAAATAGGAACGGGAGTTGTTATGCTAACACATGAATTCAACCGTTTTTCATCAAGCATCCAATTAAACTCACTTGAAATATTTGAACATCACACCTCGAATCAAGTTAGCACATAACAAATATACTCTGTCCTTGTTGTACTGCTGTAACCTTGGACAAATGTATATGAACATAAAAATCGCACTCGTGATAAGTGAGGGGCGCCCACTGTCTGCCACAGCCACATGATGTCACAACAGGTTTTAATTTTCTTCTTCAAAACATTAATAGTCCATAGACTTGGTTTGCTGCCACATGACGGAATTATTGAAAGCCAGATGTTGGAGGGGCTAGCGCTCCTCAAAAAAGGAATACATTGGAATATCAAAGAAGCCCATGTGGGAGCCCAAAGTGGTGCTATCACAGCAGGTCATCCAGACATGATCTGCCTATGTTGCACTGGCACAGTGGCAGTAATGATCTGCCTATGTGGCACAAATGATCTGCCTATGTGGCACAGTGGCAGTAATGATCTGCCTATGTGGCACAAATGATCTGCCTATGTGGCACAAATGATCTGCCTATGTGGCACAGTGGCAGAAATGATCTGCCTATGTGGCACAAATGATCTGCCTATGTGGCACAAATGATCTGCCTATGTGGCACAAATGATCTGCCTATGTGGCACAAATGATCTGCCTATGTGGCACAAATGATCTGCCTATGTGGCACAAATGATCTGCCTATGTGGCACAGTGGCAGAAATGATCTGCCTATGTGGCACAGTGGCAGAAATGATCTGCCTATGTGGCAGAAATGATCTGCCTATGTGGCACAGTGGCAGAAGTGATCTGCCTATGTGGCACAGTGGCAGAAGTGATCTGCCTATGTGGCACAGTGGCAGTAATGATCTGCCTATGTGGCACAGTGGCAGTAATGATCTGCCTATGTGGCACAAATGATCTGCCTATGTGGCACAGTGGCAGAAGTGATCTGCCTGGCCCAGGCCGTAGCGTAACGGTCTGGGCACCGGACTGGTAATCCAGTCGCAGTGTGCCGCGGGTTCGACTCCCGGACCCGACACGGCCTTTACTGCATGTCATCCCCCCATCTCTCTCCCGTTTCCTGTCAGCCTACTGTCTGTCCCTTCAAAAATCAATAAAAGGCGTAAGCCGCAAAAAAAAATATAAAAAAAAAAAAAAAAAGAAGTGATCTGCCTATGTGGCACAGTGGCAGTAATGATCTGCCTATGTGGCAGAAATGATCTGCCTATGTGGCACAGTGGCAGTAATGATCTGCCTATGTGGCACAGTGGCAGTAATGATCTGCCTATGTGGCAGAAATGATCTGCCTATGTGGCACAGTGGCAGAAGTGATCTGCCTATGTGGCACAGTGGCAGTAATGATCTGCCTATGTGGCACAGTGGCAGTAATGATCTGCCTATGTGGCACAGTGGCAGTAATGATCTGCCTATGTGGCACAGTGGCAGAAGTGATCTGCCTATGTGGCACAGTGGCAGTAATGATCTGCCTATGTGGCACAGTGGCAGTAATGATCTGCCTATGTGGCACAGTGGCAGAAGTGATCTGCCTATGTGGCACAGTGGCAGTAATGATCTGCCTATGTGGCACAGTGGCAGTAATGATCTGCCTATGTGGCACAGTGGCAGAAGTGATCTGCCTATGTGGCACAGTGGAAGAAGTGATCTGCCTATGTGGCACAGTGGCAGAAATGATCTGCTATGTGGCACAGTGGCAACAATGAGCTCTGATGCTCCTCACTGTCCAATTGGGAGGTGTATAGTGTATACTATCATTCAGTGAGGCTGAGCTATTCATTATTTTGGAACATAAGCCTGGTTCATACGGAATCAGGCAGAATTTTGTACGCAACAATGCCAGTGTCCCGTACTAAAAACAGCCGATCTACAAGCTCACAATGCTATGCACTGCAATACGATGTGAACTTGTAGATCAGATCTTTTTGGTGCGCGACAGGCTTACGTTACGTACGCGTGGGAGGATGCAAGCTGCAGCGTGGGCTACAAACTGCACCGGCAGTAAAACATTATGCAACCACTAGGCTTTTGTGTACGGTGGAAACGTAACCAAGGCAACAGGATTCAGTGCTTGAGAAGAGGAACCACCACTGGTTGGAGGGGGGGAAGAATGCAATGGATAATACTGGGTGGATGTCTCTGGAGGGTGGAAACACTGTGCATGTGAGTGCGTGCGTGCGTGAGTGCGTGCGTGCGTGCGTGCGTGCGTGCGTGCGTATTTCATTACACCTCCTGAGTATTTAGTATTTCCTTAGTTTTCCCTCACACTGTACACAGCACTGATATATTCTGTCCTGGGCTGTAAACGCTATCAAGTATTCATGACAAGGTAAACAATGCAACGGATGAATGGTCTAAAAATATCCACTCTGACAACTTCAATGAAATGTATTTAGGGAACCAAATGTTTTCCATGCTTGACAACCGAGACAATTTAAAAGGTCAAGTGCACAAATGTGAGAATTTAAAGTTCCAGTTAAAACCTCAGGAAAATGTAGCATTGCTCATCCTTCTACTACACAGTCAGTGAACCCCTGCTTTCATTATCACAAGCTAAAGCCGGCTCAAACGCACTAGGACAGATCTGCAACCATGCACGTCCCAATGCCCCTCTGCATCGGTCTGTGAAATAAAGAAAGGCAAAGGATTTACACAATACGAAAATCTGTGGGTGTGCCCGCCCACCCAAAATGTCTTAACCGTGCAATGATGTTTAGCCAACAATGACTCAATCATTCAGGTAATGACAGTGATTATTATAATGAAGAAAAGTTTAGAAAACATACAGGTCTACTATGATATGTGGTAATTGTCTCCACCAGCCGAAGGCATGGTGGGAGAGTATGTTTTGCACTCCGTCCGTCCGTCCGTCCGTGTGTCCGTGTGTCCGTCCGTCCGTGTGTCCGTGAGCAGCTAATCTCGGCCACCGTTAACCCGGTCGATGCCAAATTTTGCACACACACTCCCTGGAAGCCAACGATGAACCTCTGCCCCAAACTTTCCAGAACGGCCTGTTATAGCGCCACCAGGAGGCCGCTTTGTGCAAAACAAGTTTTTGCACAGTACACCTACAGAATTTGTCCAAACATCACGCAAATTGGTACACAGTCTCTCTAGAGCCATTCAACGAAACGGGTCTTTCACATTTCTCAGACTCCATCCTGATTGGTTAACATTGGCTTCCAAAATTCACAGGAGTGCTCAGTTTCAAACAAAATGCTGCAAATCATGAACACATCGCGTGATTTCCGTGAAATTGTGCACCCACATTCCCACTAGGCCGAGGACGAAATGCCACATCAACAATTTCAACTCAGCCTCAAGGTGGCGCTATAACTGGCCCAAAAGTGTTTTTACCTCTAACTGCACGGATCTGTGGATAACTTTGTATGCCAACTCCCTAGAGGCCAAGGAAAAACCTTTGCCTGGAAATTTTCCCATCTGCTCTTTATAGCGCCACCAGGAGGCCGGCATATGTAAAACACATTTTCTATTATTACTCCTTCACATTTTATCCTAATTTCACGCAAATCGGTACACATGATCTCCATAGTCATGTGATCAAGACAGGTTTGTTTGATTTCTCATATTCCATCCAGATTGGCCACGATTGGCTCCTACAGTTTTCAGGAGTAGCCCGCTTTGTACAAATCGCCACAACTCCTCAACGCAGCGTCCGATTGCAATGATATTGTGCACCCACATTCCCACTAGGCCGAGGACGAAATGCCACATGAACAATTTCAACTCAGCCTCAAGGTGGCGCTATAACTAGCCGAAAAGTGTTTTACCTCTAACTGCACGGATCTGTGGATAAGTTTGTATGCCAACTCCCTAGAGGCCAAGGAAAAACCTTTGCCTGGAATTTTTCACATCTGCTCTTTATAGCGCCACCAGGAGGCCCACATATGTAAAACACATTTTCTATTATTACTTCTTCAGATTTTATCCAAATTTCACGCAAATCGGTACACATGATCTCCATAGTCATGTGATCAAGACAGGTTTGTTTGATTTCTCATATTACATCCTGATTGGCCACGATTGGCTCCTACAGTTTTCAGGAGTAGCCCGCTTTGTACAAATCGCCACAACTCCTCAACGCAGCGTCCGATTGCGAACTGTGCACGCATATTCCCACTAGGCTGAGGAAGAAATGCCACTTGACAGTTTTCAACAGCCTGATGGTGGCGCTACAACAAGCCAAGTCGCGTCATGCACTCGCACACACACACACACACACACACACACACGCCAGGGAGCAGGGCTAACTAGACCCCCCACTGGTCAAAATCTGTGCTTGAACAACCTTTGGCAATTCTCATTTTAAATCTATACATTTACACTTAATACAATATTTGTTTTGATTGCCCTGGTGGAGACCTGTGCCGATTGGCACTTTATCTAGTTCAATACTGTGCCTCCAAATATATAGATCCATCAGACTAGAACAACCTATCCTGTATATTTAGCTCCATTATCTACATCCATGTCTTTAAACTAAGCATCTCGTTTTACTTAGATCAACATCTTGCTATTGTTTCTACTTGACATAATCATGGAAATTTGTTCTCTAACGTGCAGGTGCATGTGCAGTTTGTCTTCATTTGTATATAGCTTTGAATGGGTATGTGTACACGTGCTACATTTACTGTATGCATTTTGGGGGTAGTCAGGGAGCGTGGGAGTGGCTAGGGCGGAGAGAGCTTTTATCTGCGTTCGTATGGATGTATTTGTGTTGTATTGTTTTGTGTATTGTATTCTCTATTAAAGGTCCTCCTCGAAAATGAGCTGATTCATGATCTCAAGGGGTTTATCCTTCTAGTAAACGTACATGTATTGACACCAGGAGTGTCCTTTTCCTTCAGAGGAAGGATCGGCACATTGGCACGGTTGCAACGTCTAACTATGAGCTACAGCTACATGACTGGAAAAGAAAGCCACAATAAGAGCAGGTATCCAGTGTTTGCACTCGTCTGCACTCACAGTGAAAGGCCATTCAGCATGTCACTGGAATGTCACTCACCTCCCCCATGCTTAAAGGCAACAGTGGACACATTGTAACTGGAGGTAAGAGGTATAACAAACCAAACTCACAGGGAAAGCTTAAATTCAGCAGCATCCAGAGCAGTTCTCCTTCACAATCTTCAGCTTAGCGATAAGACAAAAGTATGCCATCTGGTGAACACAATTAAGGTCATGACCCGCCGCTGCTCTATCAGACCATGGGAACAGCTAGCCTTACAGTGACTTATCCTTAAAGAGTTAGATAGATACCCAGCAACAGCTGAGGAGAGATGTGGAACAATAGGATGAGTTGAGGAAGTAAAGTACAATCAACGATGCCATCTTTCTTAGAATGTACAGTAGCAATCATCTCTCTGTAGCACATACTGTACATTTGATCAACTCAGGTTTGAGGTTGACTTGGGTCGTAATGTGTAAACTGGTTTGAGGTTGACTTGGGTCATAATGTGTAAACTGGTTTGAGGTTGACTTGGGTCGTAATGTGTAAACTGGTTTGAGGTTGACTTGGGTCGTAATGTGTAAACAGGTTTGAGGTTGACTTGGGTCGTAATGTGTAAACAGGTTTGAGGTTGACTTGGGTCGTAATGTGTAAACTGGTTTTAGGTTGACTTGGGTCGTAATGTGTAAACTGGTTTGATGTTGACTTGGGTCGGCGGTGGCTCAGGGGTAGAGTGCCTGGATGGTAACCGTAAGGTTGCCAGTTCGAACCCAGGCTGCCCCAGAGTTACTGTCGAAGTGTCCTTGAGCAAGACACTGAACCCCTAATTGCTCCCGATGTGCTAGTTGGTGCCTTGCATGGTTTCCGCTGCCATCGGTGTATGAATGTGTGTGTGAATGGGTGAATGTAATGCACAATCTCTGTAAAGCGCCTTGGATAAAGGCACTATATAAATGCACCATT
This sequence comes from Protomyctophum parallelum, assembly GCF_964188405.1. Taxonomy (NCBI): domain Eukaryota; kingdom Metazoa; phylum Chordata; class Actinopteri; order Myctophiformes; family Myctophidae; genus Protomyctophum; species Protomyctophum parallelum. The sequence continues at coordinate 21,008,621 of NC_139710.1, read as the reverse complement.
TACCATTTAGGGTCGTAATGTGTAAACTGGTTTGAGGTTGACTTGGGTCGTAATGTGTAAACTGGTTTGAGGTTGACTTGGGTCGTAATGTGTAAACTGGTTTGAGGTTGACTTGGGTCGTAATGTGTAAACTGGTTTGAGGTTGACTTGGGTCATAATGTGTAAACAGGTTTGAGGTTGACTTGGGTCGTAATGTGTAAACTGGTTTGAGGTTGACTTGGGTCGTAATGTGTAAACAGGTTCGAGGTTGACTTGTGTCGTAATGTGTGGTTTGAGGTTGACTTGGGTCGTAATGTGTAAACTGGTCTGAGGTTGACTTGGGTCGTAATGTGTAAACTGGTCTGAGGTTGACTTGGGTCGTAATGTGTAAACAGGTTTTGAGGTTGACTTGGGTCGTAATGTGTAAACTGGTTTGAGGTTGACTTGGGTCGTAATGTGTAAACTGGTTTGAGGTTGACTTGGGTCGTAATGTGTAAACTGGTTTGAGGTTGACTTGGGTCGTAATGTGTAAACTGGTTTGAGGTTTACTTGGGTCGTAATGTGTAAACTGGTTTGAGGTTGACTTGGGTCGTAATGTGTAAACTGGTCTGAGGTTGACTTGGGTCGTAATGTGTAAACTGGTCTGAGGTTGACTTGGGTCGTAATGTGGGTGAGAACAGGTTCTGGTAGAGTTGTCTAAACGTTTTTAACACTGACAAGACAGCTGGCGCAATTGAGGCAGACAAAGAGGAGAAAACAGTCGAATCGGGTGGTTCCAAAGGATCCGTTCTAGTTGTCTCCACCAGGCCGACGGCGAGTTGCAGAGACTATGTTTCGCACCCTGACCGACCGACCGCCCGCTCACCCGCCACGCAAATCGGTACACATTATCTCTATAGTCATGTAATCAAGACGGATCTGACCTGGCGGAGACCTGTGCACGGAGGAGCGCTTTTTCAATGTATTAGTTACAAGCTTGTGTGAATACTTTTCAATGGTTACATTTTATTACAGAGTTACAGACTTAATCACTGTCAACCTGGCGTCCTTATAGTGGACCATGTTATTAAAGCTGAACATTGAAAAAAGAAAACTTTTGTGATACACTGTCATATGACAAAGTATAAAATATAGTGTTAATTCTATGAAAAAAAATGGAGATAGATAGGCAGCTTCTATCTGACAGCGACGATATTAGACACAAACAGAAGCACAAGCTGTGCCAGACTCAAGAGACAAGACGGTGGTAGCTGTCAGCGAGGCATGGTGGTGGCTGTGGTGGTGGTGGTGGGCATCAGCTGGTCCATCTGTCATCTCCTGCTTTATTTCCTCCCTCTGTGTTCTTAGACCAGGCCCCCATATGCGTACTGAAACTGACATTCCGCTGGTTTCGAGGTGGTTAACTCTGTCACTGTGACCACAATGGGTGCTCGAAGGCACACAGACTGGTTTTGTAAGTTTCGAGAAAAACATTAGCGGCAGCTTGACACTCAACCCTCCGTCTCTGCTGTCAGTGCCTCTGGAATGACGAGAAGGCGAGAACCTTTTAGACGCAGGTGAGACGGGCAGATGAGGTGCATTCCGACACTTATGCAACCTTAACCCTAACGACAATAGCAAAAAATAGCAGATCTACAAGCTCACAGCACGTCACATCGAAAATGCGCTGTGAGCTTGTAGAACTGCTATTTTCACCATTTCTGAACAAACTAATCGATTTAGTAAGTAATCGATTAGAATTGTTTGTGATATATAAGAAATGTGAAAAATGGATGTCCCGCACACAGTTCCAGACCCACAGGAACGCACCCAGGGTGCCGACCCGATTCCGGCGAGCCCCGTGTCGGGGTCCCTGTACTGTACTGTACTGTACTGTACTGTACTGTACTGTACTGTACTGTACTGCCAAAACCATGCCGTTTTCGTGCTCAGACGCACCCACCCAGCCACCCACCCCACACATAGCTCCGTAAGGGAGTGGTTGCACCACTCAAAAATATATAATAATAATCCAGCCATTAACGTACATGAGCAAGATTAATTTGGTTATTGGTTCCAATTTTCTAAATATCGGTTTTGATATATTTTATTGCCCCAACTCTAACCTGCACCCATTTAACATTAAACTAATTTAACTCAACCAAGCCTTCCCGTTCCAGCAACGATGCAGACACAATCAAATATACAACAATGGCATTGTGTGGTGACTCAACAGTGAGCTGATGTTTTGTCAATTGTGGTTTGTAGGGGTGAAGATCGGATTCTCGACACACTCAGCATAACTATGCAGATTATGCAGGGTGACATGTGATGACCTACCGAGAGAAAGGACGAGGGAAACGTGACTATCCTCTTGCTATCACAGCCTCTCAGTCTGCATGCTTGACTAACCACAGTTCTCTCTTCATTGACCACAATGGCTTGTCAGCAGTACACACCCCCCCACCCTCTTAACGCTTGCGCGCTGCACCCACACTCACACACTCTTGCTATTCACCTGCTAACACAGTTGGCAGGATTCCAATTATCCTCCATTGACTGTGCAGATTAATTCTGGAAAATTATACTCCTCGAGGATTGCCTTAATGGAGGTACATGTTATTTTCTTTTGTTCTTACTTTCCAGCAAATTGCAACAAGTCAGTTTGGTTTGGTGCTGTCAAAAGGCTTAAAGGGATTGTGACATTAAAAAAAAAGTTTTTGTAATTCTTCTTAATTTCTTTTAGCTTTTCTTAGCTCAATTGCACCCAAAAAACCTGAACTTTTAACATTCAGTAGATTTTCTGTGGTCTGGGGTTTTCTGATTTTCCTGCCGTTTGTGATGTCACAGCCTGCAAATGTCACTGTTTTCACAGTTTTGCCCCTTTTCATTGCAGCTCAAAAGGCTTCCAAACCCCAGCGAAAACTCCAGACCACAGACAATCCACTGAATGTTCAAAGTTCAGGTTTTTTGGGTGTAATTGAGATCATAAAACCTAAAAGAAAAAAGAAAAATGTATGAAAATTAATTAAACCTTTAAGGCATTCAAGCTTAAAAACTCAACCATGTTCTAAAACGTATTTATGCTTTGTCGGCATGCAACCGTTATCCGACACCGTCATATGATGGATTATAGATGATGCATTAGGTGGCCTGGTGAACATAACGTTACCTCCCTGTCACTACTGTTTTGAATTGGCTGGCTGGTTGCATTCCTGGCCCGTACAGTCCCCTCTCAGCTTTGCCCTGTGTATGACATAACTATGCACCTAGATGTTACCACTTGGATTTGAACCCGGATCTCCTTCTGGCTGCGCGAGGATCCAAAACGTATCCCACGCTTGACCAAAAGGGATTATGGAGAAATGGAGTAAATGTACGGGAGTCTTCATTTCCCGGCTTCGCAGAACACAAACAACTCAGTAAAAATAAAACAGACAACAAGAAACAGTATTGCTAACAACTTGTTGTTGTGGCACTGGCACCACAGCAACAGATGTGAATCTCTGGTATGATGTGGTTAGGTTGCCTCTCCCTCTGCATGCCCCCCAGTGGGATGTAGGTCACCAGCTGCAAAGTGGTCTACAAGTAGTTTAAATGCATGGCATTGGAGAGTGCTAGGGTGTGACTAAACTAATTATCAGTATTTAAATATTAGCAATTAGCATATGTTTTCTAACCACTTAAAGTCTTAAACCCTCTAAGTTTCCCCCCCCCCCCCCCCCATCTACACGGTATCTCTTCGGCAAAAATCTACAAGCTTACAACATTGTGCGCTTGTAGATCAGTTATTTGTGACAAATGTCCTCCCCAAAATGAGGGATTCTAGGGTTAAAGTGGTTAAGAGGAGAAGATGATAAGCTCATACATATCTTGGGGAAAGAAAAAAAAGAGTGTACAAATGGAACCAAATGGACCAGAGTTACAGACCTAATTATGGTCATTCAGGGCTCTCTGTGTTTACTGTAATATCATTGTCCACTCATTTTGTCTGTGGCAAAGAAATTGGCTAAAATGACCACAAGCTAGCATGGCGATGACCTCTGCCTGGTTAATGGACATATAACGTTTTCACTTGTTTAATCCCAAAGGGATTTGTTGAAGGTTTGGACTTTATTCCAATAGGAAAATTAATATTTGTTTGCATTTAAATAAATAAAAACGAAATCGAGGTTTCAGAGGGAAAAAAAACTGGGTTTTATTTTCAGGCAAAATCGTGCAGCCCTACAAACAAAATTGAGAAAGATAAGCCTTCGTGGTCAAGGTCAAAGCCTTCTGAATTAACCACTGAGGCTAATGTGAAGGCATAACATTAGTAGTTAACCTTGAACTCTGATGAGACTTGCATCAATCACTCTGTGAGCTTCAGAGGGGTTTTAGGAACAGGGGTTGGCTGCGTAGTTAACAACGTAAACCCGATTATGGTTGACCAGTCCTTCAGGGGGCGTACAATCTACGGTGATGCTCAGCCAAGACCCGCCCTTGGCCGCCTCTGATTAGCCACTTCCAAACTAAACACAATATAAACTAGAACTGCACTCTGTCGAGTGCATACTTGCTTGTTGCACACTAGTAGGCCATAAATGGCCAACTAGTGCGCAAGCAGAGCGTGCAAGTCCTTTCGACCGCTGTAAACTGTCAAATCTCAGTATCTCTGTGAAGGAACGTTTAAAATGTATAATTTTTAGATGTAACTATTTGCTACCTACCTACTTTATGCATATAAACACCTAGTATTATTAAGTATGATTCAAGTTTCTATCTATATAAGGTGAAGAGCTAGTCATACATATACACACCACGTACTCTGGTCCCAGCAGATCAGGCACAACTTGCTATTTTATTTTTACTGATTATGTATACTAGTCCTTACCCGTTCTGATATATATTTCAACTTGTATAATATATTTGTGTGTGTGTGTGTGTGTGTGTGTGTTTTTATGAATAAAAACAGCAGTATGGTAGGGAAACGTTTTGATGGCAAGAGCAAGGACCGCAACATTTACACTTATTAGACAACAGAGCCCCATTTGAAAAGTATCAAGGCCCCCCAGTTTGACATGCACCTATATGGAGTTATGGACAGTCGCAGAGATCCAATTTGCAGGTGGATTTGCGTCCAAAACGGTCTCAATTGTGAGCTTTGGCTTGCGAGAACTCATGGCTTTTGCAACCTGTGATGTTGTGAGCTTGTAGATTAGCTGTTTTCACCGGAGCGTGCGCTGTACATAACGTTACCTCCCTGTCACTACTGTTTTGAATTGGCTGGCTGGTTGCATTCCTGGCCCGTACAGTCCCCTCTCAGCTTTGCCCTGTGTATGACATAACTATGCACCTAGATGTTACCACTTGGATTTGAACCCGGATCTCCTTCTGGCTGCGCGAGGATCCAAAACGTATCCCACGCTTGACCAAAAGGGATTATGGAGAAATGGAGTAAATGTACGGGAGTCTTCATTTCCCGGCTTCGCAGAACACAAACAACTCAGTAAAAATAAAACAGACAACAAGAAACAGTATTGCTAACAACTTGTTGTTGTGGCACTGGCACCACAGCAACAGATGTGAATCTCTGGTATGATGTGGTTAGGTTGCCTCTCCCTCTGCATGCCCCCCAGTGGGATGTAGGTCACCAGCTGCAAAGTGGTCTACAAGTAGTTTAAATGCATGGCATTGGAGAGTGCTAGGGTGTGACTAAACTAATTATCAGTATTTAAATATTAGCAATTAGCATATGTTTTCTAACCACTTAAAGTCTTAAACCCTCTAAGTTTCCCCCCCCCCCCCCCCCCCCATCTACACGGTATCTCTTCGGCAAAAATCTACAAGCTTACAACATTGTGCGCTTGTAGATCAGTTATTTGTGACAAATGTCCTCCCCAAAATGAGGGATTCTAGGGTTAAAGTGGTTAAGAGGAGAAGATGATAAGCTCATACATATCTTGGGGAAAGAAAAAAAAGAGTGTACAAATGGAACCAAATGGACCAGAGTTACAGACCTAATTATGGTCATTCAGGGCTCTCTGTGTTTACTGTAATATCATTGTCCACTCATTTTGTCTGTGGCAAAGAAATTGGCTAAAATGACCACAAGCTAGCATGGCGATGACCTCTGCCTGGTTAATGGACATATAACGTTTTCACTTGTTTAATCCCAAAGGGATTTGTTGAAGGTTTGGACTTTATTCCAATAGGAAAATTAATATTTGTTTGCATTTAAATAAATAAAAACGAAATCGAGGTTTCAGAGGGAAAAAAAACTGGGTTTTATTTTCAGGCAAAATCGTGCAGCCCTACAAACAAAATTGAGAAAGATAAGCCTTCGTGGTCAAGGTCAAAGCCTTCTGAATTAACCACTGAGGCTAATGTGAAGGCATAACATTAGTAGTTAACCTTGAACTCTGATGAGACTTGCATCAATCACTCTGTGAGCTTCAGAGGGGTTTTAGGAACAGGGGTTGGCTGCGTAGTTAACAACGTAAACCCGATTATGGTTGACCAGTCCTTCAGGGGGCGTACAATCTACGGTGATGCTCAGCCAAGACCCGCCCTTGGCCGCCTCTGATTAGCCACTTCCAAACTAAACACAATATAAACTAGAACTGCACTCTGTCGAGTGCATACTTGCTTGTTGCACACTAGTAGGCCATAAATGGCCAACTAGTGCGCAAGCAGAGCGTGCAAGTCCTTTCGACCGCTGTAAACTGTCAAATCTCAGTATCTCTGTGAAGGAACGTTTAAAATGTATAATTTTTAGATGTAACTATTTGCTACCTACCTACTTTATGCATATAAACACCTAGTATTATTAAGTATGATTCAAGTTTCTATCTATATAAGGTGAAGAGCTAGTCATACATATACACACCACGTACTCTGGTCCCAGCAGATCAGGCACAACTTGCTATTTTATTTTTACTGATTATGTATACTAGTCCTTACCCGTTCTGATATATATTTCAACTTGTATAATATATTTGTGTGTGTGTGTGTGTGTGTGTGTGTGTTTTTATGAATAAAAACAGCAGTATGGTAGGGAAACGTTTTGATGGCAAGAGCAAGGACCGCAACATTTACACTTATTAGACAACAGAGCCCCATTTGAAAAGTATCAAGGCCCCCCAGTTTGACATGCACCTATATGGAGTTATGGACAGTCGCAGAGATCCAATTTGCAGGTGGATTTGCGTCCAAAACGGTCTCAATTGTGAGCTTTGGCTTGCGAGAACTCATGGCTTTTGCAACCTGTGATGTTGTGAGCTTGTAGATTAGCTGTTTTCACCGGAGCGTGCGCTGTAGCCACTTCACGCTGTGTGTGTGTGTGGCTTATGTTCAAGACAGTTCTATCTCGTGTTGTGTTTATAGCGAACTGAAAACGGCCACGCGATGACGCACGCGCACACATACGCACACACAGCTTAAGTAGTTTACACACGCTCACAGCGAAAGTAGTCTGCACACACACACACACACACACACACACACACACACACACACACACAAATCCAGCCAGGCAAGGGCAGAAGGTTCCTATTATAACGACAGTGGTGCCCACCTCAGAGTAGCCTGCGCACACGCTTTTAGCGAGGTGCTAAGCAAGGGTTGTTTTGGTATATCAATCAATCCGTCCACTCCATGTGCGTGCGCACGTGCAGTCTTTACGTGCGCGGCTGCACGCTGTTTCACCCACGTTTGGTTAAAAGTTATATGAAGTGATCCAACAGAGCCAGCCCGATAGATAATGATTCCGTTGTGATCGTGGCCGTGCTGTTCAATGTTTCACATTAGGTGCAGGAAAGATGAGATCTGTAACTGCGGGCGAAACTGAAGTTACGCGGAAAACTGTGTCCCAGTATTAATCAGTGACGGTCCCAAAATGCAATTCACTTGGAGTTTTGCCGCCCTGTGGCTGCGGGGGGTACTGCACCCGGGTGCGTTTTTAATTCACTAATAAATAAATTAATAATCATTAATGTGTCAAATCGAAAAAAGGGCTCCGTTACGCCCTCCATATTCATATGGTCAATGCCTGTGTGAAAAGTGGGAGCGATTGGTGCAGGCAATGAGGAGATAATGAGGAGATAATGCGGTCGGACACACACTCACACACTCAGACATTCGCTCTATTATAGTATAGATAGATAGATAGATAGTATACGTATGACTAGCTCTAAATGATGACGTAAGAGATATGGTCATTTGTGGTCGTTTGGTCCCAGCAAAGCAGGCATATACTATATAGGCATATACTATATATAGTATATATATAGTATATAGGCATATACTATATACGTATACATACTATATAGTGTGTAGTTGTAAGTTGATTAGCGGTATACTGTGGTTACTTTGCGCCAAAAACCGTGACAGCTGTCCCGCCATTTGATGTTTATGCAAGAAAACAGCAAATCTGTGCCTGGTTTGCTGGGACCAAACAACAACAAATTACCATATTTCTTACGTCATCATTAAGAGCTAGTCATACATATACACACCACGTACTCTGGCAGATCAGGCACAATTTGCTATTTTATTTTTACTGATTATGTATATAGTATACGTAATATGACTAGCTGTAAATGATGACGTAAGAAATATATATAGTATATAAGTATATAGGCATATAATATATACGTATACATATATACTATATAGAGTGTGTAGTTGTAAGTTGATTAGCGGTATACTGTGGTTACTTTGCGCCAAAAACTGTGACAGCTGTCCCGCCATTTGATGTTTATGCAAGAAAACAGCAAATCTGTGCCTGGTTTGCTGGGACCAAACGACCACAAATTACCATATTTCTTACGTCATCATTAAGAGCTAGTCATACATATACACACCACGTACTCTGGTCCCAGCAGATCAGGCACAATTTGCTATTTTATTTTTACTGATTATGTATATAGTATACGTATGACTAGCTCTAAATGATGACGTAAGAAATATATATAGTATATAGGCATGCACTATATACGTATACATATATACTCTATACTCTATACTGTATAAAGTGTGTAGTTGTAAGTTGATTAGCGGTATACTGTGGTTACTTTGCGCCAAAAACCGTGACAGCTGTCCCGCCATTTGATGTTTATGCAAGAAAACAGCAAATCTGTGCCTGGTTTGCTGGGACCAAATGACCACAAATGACCATATTTCTTACGTCATCATTAAGAGCTAGTCATACATATACACACCACGTACTCTGGTCCCAGCAGATCAGGCACAATTTGCTATTTTATTTTTACTGATTATGTATATAGTATCGTATGACTAGCTTTAAATGACATAAGAAATATACATAGTATATATATAGTATATAGGCATATACTATATACGTATACATATATACTCTATACTCTATACTGTATAAAGTGTGTAGTTGTAAGTTGATTAGCGGTATACTGTGGTTACTTTGCGCCAAAAACCGTGACAGCTGTCCCGCCATTTGATGTTTATGCAAGAAAACAGCAAATCTGTGCCTGGTTTGCTGGGACCAAATGACCACAAATGACCATATTTCTTACGTCATCATTAAGAGCTAGTCATACATATACACACCACGTACTCTGGTCCCAGCAGATTTGCTATTTTATTTTTACTGATTATGTATATAGTATACGTATGACTAGCTCTAAATGATGACGTAAGAAATATGGTCATTTGTGGTCATTTGGTCCCAGCAAAACAGGCATAGATTTGATGTTTTTCTGCATAAACATCGAATGGCGGGACAGCTGTCACGGCGGAAGAGACCGGGCGAAAACATTACTTGCGCGCTCTGCTTGCGCAAGTAACAATGGGAGAAGGGTGGGGCCGAGAAAGGCCCTTATTGTGGGGAAAGCTTTCACTGAAAATAGACGATCTAGAATCTCACAAAGCCTTGAAACTCAACACGTTCTGAGTGACGTGACCTTGTCGATCTGCTATTTTCAATGCAACCTATCCCCACAATATTGGATGCTAGGGTTTAAGTGGTTAAAGCAGGTTTTGGTGAAATCAAGCATTCCAAAGCAGACTTGGCGTCAGTGAGAGGCTTAACTCACCGCCACTTATAATTCCCTACTCTGCCAAACTAAATGCACTTCATTCCAATTCCAGACGGAGTCAAGACTGGAATACACCCAGATCAAAAGGAATTACAGAGCCGGTCACACCGCTGTAATCTAGCCAATGAACACATACGCTCAGTGACTTTCATCATAAACAGTCAGGTCCCTTGATCAACCCCACCTGTTTTGTGAGTATCAACTTATGAATCAACTCATGAATGGCATGACATTTACTATATGTTGCAAAACATTTAATCTGAGCAGCATGGTGTTCAATTTAAGGTGACGTCCAGCAATTTCACTGGTTGAGCATTTTAATAACATAGCCACGTTGTTAGGGTTATTGAATGTGTATGAACTTGTGCTGCACTTGCATTGATCCCTTCTCTATACTGTGCAACAGGAGTCCAAAAATATTCAGATTCTGCAAATGACTAAACCAGCTCAACCTTGCCTCTCTCTCTCTTTTATCTTAATCTCTAGTATCTCTAGTTGGTCTGTGACCAACATATAAAGTAGCAAATGGATTGCCATGAAATGTGCTGTGCACTTTCATGCTCCCAAGAGGAAGAAATGTATTGATTTTAGTGACCTTTTCTCTAGCACCACCATCAGACCAAAATTTCAAATTTGAATTAAGTGTACCTCCCAAATGCTTAGTCGTACAAAACCATGAACATTCATGGTTCTGAGATGTAGCAGAAACCTATTGATTTTGGTGAACCCATGACCTTTCGTCTAGTTCCACTGTCAGCATTCAAATGAGAAAACTGGGAGATTTTTAGATTCATTAATATTAATATTTTATGTCTGACTATACCATTTATGACTTTAGTTTACAGCATAAAAATTAAAACAATGCTGTAAAGGCCATGAGAAATAGATGAGTGTGTAGGATTGTTTGGTCCCTCCAATCTTTATAGACTGATGCAGAACAATTTACATTAGACCAGACTGAAACATGATGCAGAACCATTTACATTAGACCAGACTGAAACGTCATTTACAGGTGGCTGCTTGTCTCAGCGGCGCAAAGGCTTTTGTTTTTCGTCTGAACGGGACGTATAGGGCTTAGTCTCCCATTGGCCTTAGTCTCCTATTGGCTTAGAAGCCAGCCAATCATGAAAATCTCGCCACTACATCACCACTAGTCCTCTGGGTGTTTGTTGACAGTTGACACCTGTAAAAATGCTATTATATGAGCTGTAAAAAACACTTATGATATGATATGATGATTATCATTCCCGTTATAGCAGGCAACCCAACCAAGAATCTCTAGAATCTCCTCCTGAGCAAGACTGCAGTGGGCAATCGACCCAGACTGGAACAAGTCCCAAACAAGACCTATCGCACTCGCGTAGACATCTACTTTGCTTCCAGGCAGAAATTCAATACCATTAGACACGGCTCCCCAACCTTCTCTATTACCAGTGCAGCTGAATGAAGCCACTACCAAATTCAGCAGTGCCCCTTAGTGCAGAAAGTTGAGTGCTGAACTGAGAAGCAGCATAGCACGACAGCCCCCAGAGAATAGAACACAATTGGTTGACTATCACAGGTATGGGGTACATGCCTTCATATCAGAGAGCCTTTCATTTCCATGTTTGCAGCAGTCATTTGAGAAGCATTGAATGATGCCGAGTGCCTACCATAGGGTAAAACACATTGCATAATGCCCACCATACTGTATAGATAAAACTGCACATAAGTCTTCATCTACATTGGAGATGGCAAGAGTCTCCAGTTCCCCCTGGTACACTGCTAAATCCTGAGTGTCAGAGTGTGAATACAAGGACCCTTACAACAAGTAAGGAAGTGTGCAGCGAGTAGCAACTAAATTCACAGACGTTTAAATTATGTTTTTGTTCCTTGAAAAGGATGACTGGTTAAACGGTTAAAATTAAGAATGTTGATCTAAACTAGAAAAAACCCCATTAGACCAAATACAAAAAATAACAATAATAATAATAATAAAAGATTTAGAATGTTCAAATAACCAAATCTAATTTTAAATGCATTTGAGAGATCATGCTTCATCGATAACCTACAAAATAAAAAGAAGAAATCTGTTATTATTTCAGCAAAAATGGTTTCATTTCAGACTAGGATTAGGAAATCAATATCTTCCTCAGTCATTTAGAATTTTAACACTCACAGGTTTAATAACATTCAGGATTTGATATAGCTTGCTTCATGCATCGTAGCCTACCTATCATCTGTCAAGCACATTGCACTCACCAACTCTGCTCTGTAGATGGTGTTGGGATTTGCCACATGTAAGAGCAATTTGTCATTTATGCACACCTGTCTTCCACGGCATTTGCTAAAAAAAAGTCATCGTGACAGCAGAGTCCATATTTTTTAACCCCCATCTCTCAACATCTTTCATCCCTTTGCAAATGGACACCTTGCAACAACACATGAATTGGACTACTAGTGAGCCCTGTAAACTCAGCAACAGAAGTTTGAAAACGTAACTTTGGTCCATTATTTCTCCACTTTAACCCATTGACACCTGGCGCAACCTATACGTTGTTCTACCTTCGATGCCGGCGCGCTCTCGGTGTCTCATCAGCTATTGCTGATGAGACGCAGACACCACTGAAAAAAAGTGGTTCTCAAAGTCGTTCATTTCAAGGACCCACAAATGAATATGTACAGTATGTGGCCATGCAAGAATTTGTTTTGGTTAAAAATGTTCCAGATGTTTCTAACTTTATCGAGATTTTTGCAGCACGTTGTGAGCTTGTAGATTGGCCATTTTGAAATAGCTAATGCAATTGTGGATAAAGCGGTTAAACAAATTTTCCTGCTGTATTAACTTATTTTTTGGGGGACAACCTGAAACTCTCTCAGGGTCGCCTAGGGGTCCCTGGACCACACTTTTAAGAACCACTGCAATAACCAACACTAACAATGAGAACATCAATCAGCGCCAGTCAGGCATATCTCACTGTGTGCCTGCATGTGCAAGTGTTGATGACCCATGCATGTTTACTCATGTGTAACCCGCATGTGTGTCTATGAACGCTGCCATCTAAATACTGTGTGTGTGTGTGTGTGTGTGTGTGTGTGTGTGTGTGTGTGTGTGTGTGTGTGTGTGTGTGTGTGTGTGTGTGTGTGCATTTGTTAAATGAACTGCATCCAAAAGCCTTTTGCATACATTGAGGGCACCAACATACCGTTGCACCATGGGACCATCTATATATACAATTGAGACGGTAACAATTTGTGAACGGCAAGCACACACTTCATGCACAGTTCAGTTGGGCAAGTCACAGGCCGCGACGCAGGAGGAAGCGCCGCCTACGCCCGTGCTCCGCAGCTGCGATACGTCACCGACCCTACCCCTACGTCTTCGACAGTAACGCACAACTTTAATGGAGAAACAACAACACGGAGCAGCAGCCACACGACATTCACGGAGAAACACAGAACAACAACACAACCTGCCCAGTGCCCAGCACGGGAAACCCACAGTCCGTGGGCAAAGATATAGTGTGTGTGTCTCACTCGGATCACACTGTGACACACACACGCATGGCGTTAGGCGGGTCGAGCTTCTATCGTTTACATGAAACACGTCTGAATTGAAGATTCATCATTAGTTCTTCTACCATAGCAAATAAAATGGAAGTTCAAATGGCACTCAGTAGTAGCCTTCTAACCGGTGACAAAGGCAATGGCTCAGGGGAAGAGTGGCCGGATGGTAACCGCAGGTTGCCAGTTCGAACCCGGGCTCCCCCAGAATTAGTGTCGAAGTGTCCTTGAGCAAGACACTGAACCCCCTAATTGCTCCTGATGTGCTGGCTGGTGCCTTGCATGGTTTCCGCCGCCATCGGTGTGTGTGAATGGGTGAATGTAATGCACAATCTATGTAAAGCGCCGCTATATAAATGCACCATTTACCATTTAAAGGCATTGTGCTCATACTGTCATAGAGTGGAATATTCTACCCTGTAATAGGCTTAAAGCCCAGTTAGCCTAGGCCACCTCAATGACCCGTGTGGTCTCCAGCTATCCATCACCACTATCAATCATTTTGAGTGATAGTTATTATAGGAACCAGGTTTGTCACTCTGACAGTGTATTTGTCTCCTTTGTACACTCTCAGAGTTATGGGGGTCTAATACTTAAATGCATATCAAGATGGGGGTCCTTAATAAAGAAAAAAATGGGGGGGGGGGAAGAACCACTGCCTAGGGCCCTAGGCTATGCTGTAAGTGTGAAATGCAAAACTTACCTCCCGAGCTCATTTCCAATTTCGTAAAATTCCTCAACATTTTGCTGGTTGAAAATGGTCATATTGTCGTGGCGTTTCCTGCTCCAGGGACGCTTCTTCCAAACCCACACTGACCTCCTCCTCACAACAGCACCATCCCTCCCTGTCAGCCTCTGGACAGGTTACTGACAGTCTTCCGCATGCTTGGAGCTTTCAAATGAAAACAAATGGGGAAATGCAGACAATAGTATAATTTAGAACACAATTAACTCCCACATAGTATGCAACATTGCAAGTGATCCACTTCAACAAAAGAGCGGTGAACCTGCACCTTTTGGCTACGTCACGGATCCTATAATTGATTTTCTCTCCTCTGCTTTACAAAGAGAGGTTATGTTAATACATGGCATGATGTGCTTGTGCTCTTATTTGAAAAGATGTGGTCATTAAGCTCGTCTGTGTCGCTGCATAATTGTTGGTATTGGATCGCGGTTCCCTGAAAAGCCTCACGTAGTTACCAGAACACGGGTTTTGGCACCACTACACTACTACTCCTTTGCTTTTATTCCAGTAAAGAAAACGAGTGCTCGTCCATGGATCTTTTGCGCAGCAGCGCAGGTGTCTATTCAAAATTATAGCCTAAACTGTATATTTTTCTTCTTCTTTTAACTCTCAGCCGCCCAACAACCGAATGCCCACATTCGTTATCAAAGCACTGGCTTTACAAAATGTTTTAAAACCTGACTCGCTCCTTGTAGAACCGTGATAGCCCAACGTTATCAGATCACATTTTGGTCGTGAAACTGCAAAAATGTCTCGATAATAATAAAGTAGACTATCTTACATGGTGACGGCCTGACGTGACGTGTCTTCTATCCTGCTGCCAAATTAATCCGTGATTGCATGCGTTTGGAGAAGCGTAGGTTCCCTAGTTTAGATCACGGAAGACAAAATGTTGCCGTGAACGGGGAGCAAGAATGTAACAATGTACTAGCCCGGGTGGTGTGTCATGTGTGTGTGTCTGGAGGGTGGAAGACTACAATGTGGCCACCATTTCAACCACAGGGGGGCAGCAGAGCGTTCACTTGTCTGGGGCCACGGTTTTGCTCACCTTTCACTTTTGCAAACAAAATCGTAGAAACTATCAACAGAACACCATTATTTATACTATTTTTAGCGAGTTATTGCTTGCTATAAGTGTGTGTGTGTGTGTGTGTGTGTGTGTGTGTGTGTGTGTGTGTGTGTGTGTGTGTGTGCGTGTGTGCGCGCGCGCGTGCGTGCGTGCGTGCGAGCGTGTGTGTGTGTGTGTGTGTGTGTGTGAGGAAGGGTGACCAGACTTGAACTATGAAGTGATGTACATGCTGCACATTGTTCCAACATGTAACACTTTCACCTTGAGTGAGCACAAATCCATGTCACAATGAGTCCCATGGAATGGAAGGGTTTGCGGTATAGGGGGCTCATTGTGCCGTTGTTTCAGATTGACACCATATACAGTACACCCTTAAACAGTAAAACAGCTGCTATAGTCTATGAACATTTTACCAATTACAACTTATTCTGAAAATACTTTTGTAAAAATAATGCATTTTGTAAAGTTGCCTAAACTGAAATAAAAACATTGTTCAAAGAAAGAAAAAAATGTCAAATCATGAAAAAAACACTGATCTAGGCTACAATGTGCTGCCTGCGATGCAACTTGTGAGCTTGTAGATAGGATATTTGTCAAACAACACCATGGTAGACAAAGTGTAAAATAGGGCTTAAGAGGGTGTAACAATTTACCCATGCAAATACTCTTGAATTAACACTTTAATGTATAGGCTCTTGAAGTCATTAGTGATGGCAGTGGACTTAGCTCACATGTTTTCACATATCAGCAGCACTCTAAGAATGACAGATTCCTCTTCAGAGCCAAGGCTTCGTTGCTCAAAATATGTTTTAGCATTCCTTCATTCATTTTTGTTTGGTTTAAGGACTGCAGCAAGAGAGAGGTGGTTTGGCAGCCACATGTTCTGTGTACTATGTGAGTTATTACGTTTAGTTGCTCTGTTAATGACAGTAAATCATTTACTTGAATGACAAAAGCAAATGTAATACCATCTGCAACTTTGTGACTTTGAGATAGTGTTTTGGACTCAACAGCCACATAAATTTCAAACTCCAAATTCTGCCCATTTCCTGAATGTGGTATACATTCCAGAAGCTAGTCTATTTAATTACATGTTCAGGCCATAATGTCCATTGTCGTGCTGTACTGAATGTTTTGGTTTGCAACATTTTGTGCATCAGTATCATCATATGTCATCATCTATGTACAGAATACTGTATGTGTATACATAGCTACCTTTTACTGCATTTTATCCCCCATATTCACACACACACACACACACACACACACACACACACACACACACACACACACACACACACACACACACACACACACACACACACACACACACACACACACACACACACACACACACACACACACACACACACACACAAATGTTTCAGGAAAGGCAGGTTGTTCTACTTTATTTGTACAAACATGATTTGCAGGTCATCACTCTATACCTTTCTTGATATACCGTACTATACAGTATACCCATACAGTCCCCCCCCCCCTTAAATCTTACACGGTGATATTGTCCATTGTAGTCAAATGTTCTCATCAAGGGTTAAATTTACCCATGACCTGTACTTTCTTTTGAACTGTACCCATTCTGCAAACTATACCTGTTTCATATCATGAATCATGACTGTAAATGTGGTCCTGGCGGATGACCCCGAGTGAGTCACAGTGAGTGAAGTCACTCCATTCTAAATATAGTATAGTCTACACTTTATTCTTATTAATTAATGTGTTAATTAACTGTTTTCGTCATGGAAAACTATTCAAAAAGGTCATCCCTAATGCCATTGGTTTTGTATAACTAACCATCATATATATATTTTTTATTTTTATTTTTATGTTTTAATATTATTATTATTATCATTATTTTTACATTGAAATATTGAATGAGTTCCAGGGGCCAAAGGAAAGTTCCCTATATGGGATAGTAGCCTATGCTGTACAGAACAAGTGCACCATCTGCTGACTGAAGCTTGCATTTTAAGGTGTATTTGAGGAGTTGAGTCAATGAAACTCAAGTTTATCTTCATGTGAATCCTGAGCAAATATTTTATCAGTCATTTCATTAGAAGAATATTTGAGTGGAATCTTGGGTTAGTTTGAATGATATGTCTACCAGTTTATTCACATGTGAACACAAAATTCCATAATGGTCAGCATACATTCTTGGCTTTAAATCAGAACTTTACTGCCACCATGTGTTTATTTCAGGACTTGCATTTTTACTATAATAAAGATTCTTGAAGTGGTGCTGTCATGGCTAGTTACCCTCATAAAAGATCATTTCCAAGATCATTCGAAACTGGAAAGTACAACAATGATCACTGTCAAAAGGCTCATGGAGAGTAACTCCCATCCAATCAAGCCTGAGTGAGTGGCAGCTTGTCTATTGGCCACGCACAGGTGTTGGAGGCTATAAGTGGACCTGTCCTGCACTCATTCCCCCATTCAAGCTGAGAAGATCACCACACCAGTGGTGTCTTGTTGTCTACCAACCTCCAGCACCATTTCTCTCTTCCCCTCCAACTGTGTGCGTCCACGAACCAAACGTGAGTTAGGTGATCATGGACTGTATATTGTTTCTCCTATTACCAGCAGTTCTTTAAGTTGTTTATTTAATGGTTTGTTTATCACCTCATCTGCATGGACTCACTGCACTGCCCATGTGCTTTGAGTCAACTGCTTGTTATGTGGGTTATTTCCGCTGGTTTATGGAAACTGCATGGAATGTATAATGTTTGGCCTGGTTGGGCATCATGTATATATATATATATTTGACATATTATAGTTATAGGTATGTTTATGTTTCATATATGATTGATTGATGCTTTCCTTATCTATTTGGCCTGCATTGTTCCTGATTGATTATTTAACATAGAGATATAGTTTCTCATATATATATATTTGAAGCTTTGAGATGTTATATATATATATATATATATGTATTATTATTATATATGTATATTTGATGCTTTAAGATATTATATATATATATTGTATATATATATGTTATATCTGATCTCTAATTATGCATGTTTGATTTAATTATTAATATTATTTATACTCTTGAATATGGATTGAGCTGCCATTTATGATTTGTTGTCTGATAGGCTTATTGATGCCGACTATTGTTTGTCCCTTTGTACAGCACACACCAATTAAAACCTTAAAACGAATCCTCTGCCTCTGCCTCCTCTTGGTCAGCCTGGCCGGTGGCCTTGCCTGCTCACCATTCTGTCCATTCCACATATACGAACTATTTCCGAGTGCCAGCACTCTTTCAATGGTCCTTCGAGCCGGATGTAATGGAACCGATGGCAGGCAGAGAGGAAGGCAGAAGGCTGGAGGATGAGGAGGAAGAAGAGAAATTGGAGGATCAAGCGGAGCCGGACAAAAGGGCCATGAAGCTGCTCCAGGGAGCCACTGTCCCACCCAAGGCCCATGCCACAAGGCAACAACCTGCCTTGCTGGTTGAAGGGTTGCCTCACCCCCAGCGGAGGCGACAACAGCCGAGTGCAGCCTTGATACCGGGCCAGCCCGCAGAGGAACCGCCTGCTGCATCGTCCAGCCAGGCAGGCTCCGCCCCCCACTCAAAAGCGCCGAGCCAGGCAACCTCCACCCACCACTCCAGAGAGCCGAGCCAGGCAACCTCCACCCACCACTCCAGAGCGCCGAGCCAGGCAGGCTCCAGCCATCACTCCAGAGGGTCCGTCCAGGCAGGTTCAGGTTCAGGCAGGTTCAGGTTCTCCAGAGCCCCCAGCCAGCCAGGCTCGGCTCACTATTCCAGAGCTGCCAGCCAGGCGGTTTCTGGACACGGCTCCAGAGCATCCAGCCAGAGAAGTCGGCACAGCGGACACTCGTTAGCCCTGCATGACACCCAAGTGGCCGCCCTCAACGAACGGAAGAGGGCCATGGCTCTGTTAGAGATCGAACAGCAGATCAAGGAGGACAGAATCGCAGACGAGCGATGTCGGATCCTGGAAGAGCGGACTCGGCGGGACCAGGAGTGGACTCGGCGGGACCTGCAGGAGAAGGAGGACATCACCAAGCACATGGTGCAACAGCGGAGGCTGAGACAGGCCAGGCAGAGGTTGGAGGAGGCCCAGATTGTCTCGTCCTTCCTTGAGCAGAACGAGCAGGCAGATGAAGGCACAGAGACCATCCACTCGGGAAGGTCCGTCCACCTACCAGAGGGCTCAGCCCAGCAGGTGTCCGTTGACCGCCATGCATACGCAGCCCTCCAGGGACGACAGAGTGCAGCGCTGGGCCCAGTAGCCTTCACTGCAGAGCCGACGCACCAAGCCATCTGCTCGGCAAAACCCGGGACCCCTATACCACCTCCTACAGTTCCACTGCCCTCTCAACAAGAACCCAGTCCACCCAACATTCCAGCTACTCAGCCATCAGGTGACCATCGGCCCACCGATGAGGACGCCGTACCTGAGTTCCAGAAGGAGCTGAGCATGCTCACGATGGGAGCAACCAAGAAGCTGCATATTGACCAACCAAACTGTTCAAAGGTCAAGTTGGAAGTGTCAAAGGTCACACCATTTAATGGAGAAAGAAGCACAGATGATTTTGCCGTCCTAGATGATGGAACCGAAAGGACCATCATTCTCCCAGCTGCAGTCCGGCAGCTTAACCTGAGGGGCACACCCGAGGCCCTTAACCTAACGGTGAGATCAAATGTGCTTCAAATAACCGGTACAGCCGTGGCCTTCTCCATTACCTCTGCAGGTCAACCTGACCTGATGGATCCGACCTTCACCCTCCCACTTACCAACTTGGTCAAAGTGAAGCCTCTTACCCTCATCGGGCCTGACTACCCGTATTACGTCACCCCGATTGAGCCAGTGGTGGCTGGGCCATTTTGTGGGCCTGTTGCTAACCACACGTCCTTGGGCTGGGCAGTAAAAGTTCCGGCCCATCCACTCACCTACGGGAATGAGGTTCAATCACTAGGGACCTCTACCCAGTCAACTCGACCCAGTCCGAGAGCCGGACCACCTTCCCCCTCCAAACCATACGACCGAGGGGCAGCCCATTGGCCTGCCTCCCTTCCATCACCTAGTGAGGGCCCAGAGTCTTCATCTTCCATGCCGACAGATGCTTTCCCCAAGCCTGCAGAGTCCCAGACATGGGAAGAGCTGGTGATCGCTGCTACACCTGAGAATGTTGACGGGGTGGCTTCCTCAACACCAATCGAACAGCTAGCATTGCGTACAACAATTGAGCCTTTGGATGAACTGGAATTTATCCAAATTCCGGGGTGGCTGTCAAAAGGCTCATGGAGAGTAACTCCCATCCAATCAAGCCTGAGTGAGTGGCAGCTTGTCTATTGGCCACGCACAGGTGTTGGAGGCTATAAGTGGACCTGTCCTGCACTCATTCCCCCATTCAAGCTGAGAAGATCACCACACCAGTGGTGTCTTGTTGTCTACCAACCTCCAGCACCATTTCTCTCTTCCCCTCCAACTGTGTGCGTCCACGAACCAAACGTGAGTTAGGTGATCATGGACTGTATATTGTTTCTCCTATTACCAGCAGTTCTTTAAGTTGTTTATTTAATGGTTTGTTTATCACCTCATCTGCATGGACTCACTGCACTGCCCATGTGCTTTGAGTCAACTGCTTGTTATGTGGGTTATTTCCGCTGGTTTATGGAAACTGCATGGAATGTATAATGTTTGGCCTGGTTGGGCATCATGTATATATATATATATTTGACATATTATAGTTATAGGTATGTTTATGTTTCATATATGATTGATTGATGCTTTCCTTATCTATTTGGCCTGCATTGTTCCTGATTGATTATTTAACATAGAGATATAGTTTCTCATATATATATATTTGAAGCTTTGAGATGTTATATATATATATATATATATGTATTATTATTATATATGTATATTTGATGCTTTAAGATATTATATATATATATTGTATATATATATGTTATATCTGATCTCTAATTATGCATGTTTGATTTAATTATTAATATTATTTATACTCTTGAATATGGATTGAGCTGCCATTTATGATTTGTTGTCTGATAGGCTTATTGATGCCGACTATTGTTTGTCCCTTTGTACAGCACACACCAATTAAAACCTTAAAACGAATCCTCTGCCTCTGCCTCCTCTTGGTCAGCCTGGCCGGTGGCCTTGCCTGCTCACCATTCTGTCCATTCCACATATACGAACTATTTCCGAGTGCCAGCACTCTTTCAATCACTGACAAGTTCATTCTCATTCACATCTTGCACAAGGACACCTCAGCACTATCACAGGGTCTAGTTAGGGATCACAAGAGGATCTGTACATGTACAATTATGTTTAACATATTTTAATGTCAGGAGGCTATAATCTAATCATTTGATTGGGGGTCCATGAAAGTACCTTTTGGGTGGGGCGCAGATGGACTAGTGACTAGTCACTAGTCTAATGGTAAGTATGTAAGTCCCTAAAACAAAATCTATTTGCTCACGAATTATGCAACATATATCCATAGTCACTTTCACTAAAGTCACAAGGTTTCGGAGTGTCAGCTAAAGAAGGAAATTCATTATGAGATAATTGGAGTATTATAATATAACAAAATACATACATAAATGGATGCACCTGGGACGTATCCTCAGTGATGTATCCCAAGGTCATCGGGGTTTCGGGTCTCGCAACATCATACCCCTCACTCAGGTGACCCAGCCGGGAGTGATCAAGTCCCGACTTACGTCCCAGTAGCTACCCTCGATAAGTCTCATTAGGGACAAACCAGGGCCACACAATCCGTTCCTCCTGAACTACTCTGCCGGGACTGGGAGGTACCATTCTGGCACATGGAAGGACTAGGCTCTGTGGGTTGACACCTGTCCGGGCCCCTCCTACGTCTCACCAGGTCCACTCCTGCTCTCACCAGGTCAGGCCCTGTGCGTTGCACCAGACTCCCAGCACCAGGCACTTTATTCAGGAATGGTGGATTCTCAAGCCGCAACGGTTCCGCAGGCTCCACCTTGCCCTTGGTGGTGCCGCAGGCTCGACTTGAGGATTGCATGGCCCTCCTAAAGGCCTCACCGTGGGTTTGTTGGGCTTCTTCCTCACGGAAGACACAGACTGGGGCGCTAACCCATACTGCTCCCGGGTACCGTCTAATTTCCGGCTGCCACCCGTCTCTCCGGTGGTCACCAGACTATTCCTGGTTGTCACTTAGTCTATTCCTATGAGTCACTATAAATAGAAGAACTATAACAAAATACATACATAAATGGATGCACCTGGGACGTATCCTCAGTGATGTATCCCAAGGTCATCGGGGTTTCGGGTCTCGCAACATCATACCCCTCACTCAGGTGACCCAGCCGGGAGTGATCAAGTCCCGACTTACGTCCCAGTAGCTACCCTCGATAAGTCCCATTAGGGAAAAACCAGGGCCACACAATCCGTTCCTCCTGAACTACTCTGCCGGGACTGACCATTTTGGCACATGGAAGGACTAGGCTCTGTGGGTTGACACCTGTCCGGGCCCCTCCTATGTCTCACCAGGTCCACTCCTGCTCTCACCAGGTCAGGCCCTGTGCGTTGCACCAGACTCCCAGCACCAGGCACTTTATTCAGGAATGGTGGATTCTCAAGCCGCAACGGTTCTGCAGGCTCCGCTTGAGGCTTGCATGGCTCTCCTAAAGGCCTCACCGTGGGTTTGTTGGGCTTCTTCCTCACGGAAGACACAGGCTGGGGCGCTAACCCATTGACTGTTATTATTTAATTGACCATCAAGATGAGTTTTCTTATTGTAAACCTCTTTTTTTTTCTCCAGTCAAGTCAATACTAGTACTACACACAATCAAATCATGGACTTCCTGAAATCCATTTTTAGCTATACAGCTTTTGTCCCCACACATCAAGAAAGCAAATCAGCTAACCAATCACAGGCAATAGGCATTAGATGATGCATGATGATGCATGATGATGTATGATGATAAGAGCGCCCCTCACTTCGCACGGGTGTGACAATCTTTTAAGGGCCGCTAGTCCTTTCTATAGGTTCTATAAAACAGCTTTTGTCCCCACACGTCTCAAGATTAGCCATTGACAATTAAAGGGGAATTCAGGTGAAATGTCCGCTAAATCTTGTCCCCACACGTCTCAATATTTGCCATTGACAATGGAAAATATGCTTTTTGTTCTTGCTTAAGAGTGTCTGCTAAACACAAACAAATGCCATTGACAATGAAAGGAGAATTTAAGTCAAATCGACATATTACATTATGATGATGTACGAGATTTTTTATGTTGTAGCCAGACTGATGTTAGTCATGGTGGTTGACATTGCGGTGAAGGCAGATACCCTCTTGAAGCAGGCCTTTGCCAGGGTGTGCTATGACTTGTGGTTGAAACTAACTACCGGTATCTGAAAATGACCAATTCTACCACACAACCTAAAGTGTTTTCATTGTGTTTTGGCACTGCATTTGGCTGGAAAGCTGATAATGTTATTATTTAGAGCTTCATATTTGATACAGAAAGCAATCCACGGTGAAAGGGGTAAGCTCTACCACCACCAATGTGCACCCACGGTAACAGGTCATGTCGCCCCAATTCCATCTCGCCCCAGATTCTTTCCGCCGACCTCACACAGACAGCTCGGTGCGGCGGTTCATGTATTCTTTATTTTGTTTTACTGAGAATAAGGTTAGAAATAAGTTTAGGGTTAGGCATAGTTTTACTGGGGTTGAGGTTCGGAATAAGGTTAGGTTTAACCATTAAACATTTAAGCATACTTAGATTACTTAGATAGATTACTTTAGGAATACCAGGCCGCGCTGTTCCACCGGCTGTACGCCTGGGGCGAGTTGGTAAATGGGCGAGCAGTATCGTATTCGCACCCACCTGGGTAATACCCAGTAGCCATATCCAACTGTCAAAGCGGGGGGCCTGACCTATAGGCATAGGCGGAGCTTGAACTTGACGCCGGGGGGTGCGACTGCTTGGCCAACGACACCCGATTTTTTTAACCTTTATTTTATTATTTTAGCGTTTTTACAATGCCCTAAACCCTAAAAATGAGTTATTTAGGTAGTACAGCAGCTCACACACATACACACATGCACTACAGCCGTACAGCGAGTCATCATATCATGATAAGAGAGATGATTACAAACTACAGTCAGAAGCCTGCAGAAGGTATTAAAGTTAAGTTAGTTTTTTTTTTTTTTTTCAGGGGTGCACCCCCTGAACCCCCCCAAGCTCCGCCCATGGACCTAGGGGGCACCAGGGGGTCAAATTGGAAAGGAGCGGAAAATAAGTGGAAAAATTATCATAAAAGATCAGATGCAGTATATACAAATGTCAATGACTGTCTGTCAGTCAGTCAGTCAGTCATAGCCTTGCGTAGCCAGACAATATCACACCGCGTGCCTGCCTGGGGCAATTTGCATTGCAAAGGCAGATAAGTCTGCATGGCTACGTGAGGTCAGTCAGCCAGCCAGCCAGCAGGTAATCAGTGGGTGAGTCATTAGGAGCCTGTACATAGCCCCATAGGTGGCCCCATAAATCATCTGCAGTTCATATTTACACAGCTGCTTGCAACAACACACACACACACACACACGATTTCGGAGGATTTGAAAAAAAGGTGAAAATCACGGAAAAGCTAAAGGCTATAGTCCATAGTCTCGGAGGGCATACAAAAATGTGTGGTGCTATACAGGCCGTTCTGGAAAATTTTGGACAGAGGTTCATCGTTGGCATCTATGGAGTGTGTGTGCAAAATTTGGCATCGACCGGGTTAATGGTGCTGGAGATTAGCTGTTAACAAACTGACGAACACATACACACACACACACACACACACACACACACACACACTCAGAGTGCAAAACATACTCTCTCCACATGGCTTTGGCCTGGTGCCATACCGTTATTAATTATTGCCTACAATGTCAATTGTGAAATTACTTTACTGTTGAAATGCAAAATTTACATTTCAACGAATGGACCTCGTAAAACAAAACAAAATCCAAGGCACTGGTTGTGGTACTTCTGGTTTACCGGAATGCGGTTCGACTCCCTGCAGTGCTCTGCTCAATTTGTTGTATTTACATGGTTCATTTTTATTTTCTCCTCATTGTGTTGCCTTTTCATAGACGATAACCCCCAGGTTCTTTAATGTGTTTGCACTCCCTACAGTTAGGTTACCAAGTCTATTTATTTATTATTTCTGTTCACTAGAACTAGAACCAATTACCAAAGTAGGCTTTCTAATGACACAACTGGCCTTTGTTTTGATGTGTAGCAAAAACGTTATTTTTATTTACGCCAAAGAGTAGAGGCTGGTCTGCATTCATGCGAGCGGGGAAGTTTAGAGTAACATAGCTCTAAATGAAACGCATTAGAGCTATGGACCAGAGCTAGTAGTCATAGCACTTCATGGTATATGCATAGTTTATATACTGTAGTTTCATTATATAGATATATTAAACAGAGAGGACTGGAGTCAATTGGGTTATATTCAGGGTTGGGAAGTAACGGATTACATGTAATCCGTTACTGTAATCAGAGTAAAAAAAAAACGTAACTGTAACGTCTTAGAGTACATTTTAAAATGTGTAATCTGGATTACAGTAACGGGGGTGTTGTAACGGGGGTTACATGAGGATTACATTCTCCCCTTCCCCTCATTCATTTTACAAACAAGTTATAAATTATTATAACACCAAACGGAATGGATTGGAGTTGAGCGCAGCGCGCACCTCTCTGACTCTGTGTAAAATCCTCACAGTGGAAGCTGCTGCTGCGTCAGGGCGGTGTTGCCAATTTGCGAGAGAAATAAGCAACCAGGTCTATGAAAACAAGCCCAAAAGAAGCGACTATAAAAGCACGAGCACTTCAAAGCTATATATATCGTCCATTAAACAATGTGCATATTTTTATATGTTGGCTATTTGAAAATAGACGATCTACAAGCTCACAACCGTTCTACCATTATTTACAAGCAACTTCAGAAAAATAAGCCCAATGTGGCTTATAATAATCAGACCAGGCAACACTGCAGAGATACTAGATAGGAGAGCATATGATATATTGGATTTGGGGATAAATAATGGGTAGCGCAGTCTTCTCTTTTAGGTCAAATACAATGAGGCTTTTTATTTAAAGAGTAGCCTACGGGGTATAAATATAATTGTATAGGGCTGAGTTATTTGTAGACTATATAAATTAGTCTTTACTGTCTAGTCAATGTTTTAAACTCATGCCATGTCTATCTAAATTAGTGTCAGCCAGGAATGTCAAAAATAGTTTTTATTTGCCACTTTGACCACACATGGATGGAGTTGTTGGTTGTCAAAGTTGTTGGTTGTCAAAGTTGTTGGTTGTTGTCAATCAAACAATCAAAATGGTTCTGTAGGTCAAGATGCATTTTTCTTATGATCTGTTATAAGTTGACACAATGACTCTACAGTAATGTAACTGTTCAGAGAGGTCAAATTCTTAACAATGAAATGACCTTAACCATATTTCAGTTGTCCTTATCTTAATTTCATAGGCTCAACATTCTTGTCTATCAATGGTAAAACTTGTATTATCTAATTAAATTGAGTTTTACTTAAAAGTAATCCAAAAGTAACTGAAAGTAACTTGTAGTTACTTTTTAAATGGAGTAATCGGGATTACGTTACTGACTACATTTTTTAGCAAGTAACTTGTAACTGTAGGGGATTCCTTTTTAAAAGTAACCCTCCCAACCCTGGTTATATTATGTTTAACACTAACTTGAAGCTGTCAAAATCTGACAGACTTCTGGCGGCCATGGCCACGCCCACCTTTTGGTAACGCCCACAAAAAGGGCCCCCCATGTCATTTGCCAGGCAGGCTCCACTGCTCCCTAGTCCTAGGGAAGGTTAACCCTAGAGTATTCCTCGCGTCATCAGGCTTAGAACTTTAGAAGGTAAACATTCACTCCGTGATGGGGGTTCCTATAGCCTGGATTCGCAGCTCACTCGCTCAGGTGCTCTCATCACCCATATGAGACGGAGACAGACACGTCAGGTGTTTGGCACAAGCTCGTTATTTGTAATTAAGTACATTAAGAACATTGCACGGCACCACATGGAAGGAAGTGAGTAGGCTAGTTGTCAGAATTGCTAGGGAGTTATTACTGCTAAAAGACTAGCAGTGTGAGTGTGAGTCAGTTGAAAGAGAAGTAGCTAAATTTGCTACTTCTTATTCATTATTACATTTAATGTAATAATGATCGTCGTCATGCCAATAATAACTGCATTGGGGGAGTGTTAACTACAGGTGAGTTAATTGCTATAGTGTAGCTAGGTACTGGTACAGTTAGCTGCTGTGCTTAGCATTAACATTTACATTAAATTGGGCGTAATTGTGTGTCATATCACTTTGAATATTTTACTTGGTAAAACAAAACCTTTCATGATATAGCGTTTTGGGGGGGTTTGCCAGATATAGGGCTTCCCTTGTAGGCTATAGGTACAGATACATAAGTAACATTTGGCCCTAGGCTACTCAATGCTCAAACTATAACATTCTTTGTAAGTTGAGTTCTACAGTTATGGCAGTAAAATTACAGTAATAAAACTGTAATAAAAAGTAATACAACTGTAGAATTGTTTTTCCAAAATTACTCTAGTAGAGTGAACATTATTTGAGAAATCTTGGGTGTGCACATTATACACCCCCCCCCCCCCCCCTGCACAATTCAGAGTTTGTTGATGAATATGCTTTAGTTTAGTACAAATTGCAAATACTATTACTAAATCTAATATTAATTTAGAAAGTGCTGGCGAACCTAGCTGGACCAGGACATATTGGAAGATGGAGATGAATGGAGTCTCCAGTCATCTCCAGTCTGAAACGCCGCTGGAGGGCTTGTCCAAGGATGAACGAGAGGAGCTAGGACTCTCTAGGATTAGTTCCAAATTGCCATCACTTCCTCAACTGATGAAGACAAATAAAGACTTCTCAAGGTACCTTTTCTTTTTTTCTTTGCTTCTTTGTATGCTGTGGAGTCGACCTGTGGTATACTAATGTGATTCAAGCTGTACCATTGCTGGCATTTTGGGACCCAATGACTGGGTGGCAATGAAACATGTTTGTGGCTCCGAAATTGAATGCAGATTGACCTACAATGTGCACGTTGTGTTGTTTCTGCTGTTGAATGTGGCGAGTTGTGAGTGACAGGGTACAGTATGGCTCTTGGATCACTTAAATTATCCTGTGTGAGTTGCTATTTCCTTTTAAGTTCAAGCTTTTTTAAGTGGAACGCGTGTGTCAGCAAGACTGATGTAGATCTACAGTGTTGTGACAGAGTTGCTGCATTAATTGGTTCTTTCTACTGTTGTTCTATTTCTGTATGCTGTGTAGTATGGTAATTCAAGCTGTCTTTTAGATAACGAGAGAGGTGCCCGTGGGGCCTCTATGGTGGTGCCCGTGCGGCCAACTTGGAATGATGCAAGTTGGAAATGTATGCCCCACCCAGATATTATGTCTGTGTCCCTTTTATGCCCGACGTATACATGTGTCTCTCTGTGTCCCTTCATTCCTATATGGAGTTCTGTGTCAGCCATGCCCAAATACTGAGTGTTGTGAGGTCAGAACAGGCCAGCTTATGGAGTTCTGTGTCAGCCATGCCCAAATACTGAGTGTTGTGAGGTCAGAACAGGCCAGCTCCATATATGGACCCTGGGCAGGGGCCCGGTCCAGAGCCCGGGTAGAGGCCTTTTTGGGGCGTTTCTGGACAACCGTGGGTCCAACCGACACCAGGCACTGCACTCCCTGTGGTGGTGGAACGCGTGTGTCGAATTTAAAGTGGGTGGGGCGAACGGTTCTCGAGTTACGTGGATTATAGATGTACAGACGTACACACAGAGACTTGGTGCATTTGCAACGACAATGGTGCCTCATAGACGGGAACACACAGAGGTGCTGCACGCATTACATCCTGATTTGAATACAGCCTTGTTTCAGATACTACATGAAAGAAATTATTCTACATACTACTTTTATACCCGGATTTCACTGTTTTTGATCAGTCTGCTCTTTAGAGCACAGCGGACTCCATATATGGTGCTCTTGGGAAACCATATTGCATCATGCAATCATCATCGTGACTAGAACATCTGTAGGATATATAGCCGGTAACCTTACCTAGACTAGACTTAATCTGTTATATTCAACGTTCTGAAGCTGTAACATATTAATAAGGGAAATTGCTGCCCTGTACTTTCTGCAAGCAGCACGTGGTTGCACCCGAAGAGAGGAGGAAGGAAGGCTGAGTGAACTAACAACTGATGAAAGATTTGTTTGGAATACTGTCAATTTAACCAACTAACACATTAAGTCTGAATTGATTCAGGCTGGATCTGATCTGATCCACCCTGTGTTGATATTGATAGCCTATACGTGACTGAAAAAGTACACTGTATTGATTGGCCAGCTGATACATTCCTGAGGCTGTGATTCAACACGTTATAATTGGACCAAAAATCACCAACAAGCACGTACATTGGGTCTTCCATGGCTGCTTCTGAACTGGTTCGCTCGGCCCCATCCCCTGCATCTTCCTCCCCTGCGTCTTCCGCCACCACTGACACGTCTCCAGCGGTAATGGGTGCTCGTGACATCGACAGCGATGAGCCTAACCACATCAGCAATCACTGTGATTACACTGAAATCCCCATCCCTGAGGGCCACACTGACCGGCTGCCTAACGAGTGGTGGAAGACAGGCCTGGCCTTCCTCTACACTTTGCTTAACGGTGTCCTCACGGCGGTGACCCTCAATGCTGTACACGAGAGCATGCCCGAAAGTCCGGTCTACCCCCCCC
Source organism: Protomyctophum parallelum (assembly GCF_964188405.1). Classification (NCBI taxonomy): domain Eukaryota; kingdom Metazoa; phylum Chordata; class Actinopteri; order Myctophiformes; family Myctophidae; genus Protomyctophum; species Protomyctophum parallelum. The sequence continues at coordinate 20,978,404 of NC_139710.1, read as the reverse complement.
TCCCTGATAAGTTCTTCGACTACGTCGTGGACAGAATCGCCTGGGCGATGACAGTAACCGAGATCAACGGACTAGTACTGCTTGCACTGTGGGCCACCCAGTGGCTGTTTCTAAAACACAAGTCTATAGTAAGTCGTAGGTTTTTCTTTCTACTTGGTACTCTGTACATGTATCGTTGTGTCACCATGTACATTACAACTCTGCCCGTTCCTTCCATACACATTGGCTGCACTCCCAAGTTGCATGATGACACTGCCGCTAAGGTTTGGAGGCTATTAAAGCTGATGTCAGGAGGAGGTATGGCTGTGACAAAGTCCCATCAATTGTGTGGTGATTATCTCTACAGTGGGCACACCGTCATGTTGTCTCTGCTCTACCTCTTCATCAAAGAGTACTCCCCGCCATCACTGTGGTGGTACCATTGGCTGTGTTGGTTGCTTAGCGCCACGGGGATTATCTGTATCCTGATTAGTCATGAGCACTACAGCATCGATATCGTCGTTGCCTACTTCTTCACCACCAGGGTATTCTGGGGGTACCACGAAATGGTCAATATGCATGCTCTGCATCGGGTGCCCAGCCAATACCTGTCGAGGACCTGGTGGAACCCTGTGTTCAACTTTTTTGAGGGAAACGTCCAGACAACCGTCCCTGTTGTCTTCACCTGGCCTTCCTTTCTCCCTGTTGTCTTCACTTGGCCTTCCTTTCTCCCACCTGGCTGTAAACGCCGATGCAGGATGGTGGAAGAGGGAGAAGAGACCAATGAATCAGAATCAACTTTCTTGACACATCACTGGTTTACAGGTGGTGGAGGAGGGATCGGACAGAGAGATAAGACCTTTTCAGAAACAGTGCCAATCCATGATGTCAGAAAATAGTCACTATACTACCCTACTTGGAGGACATGCCATGACGTTAGTAATGTGATGCACTGGGGAAATAGGTACAAAGTCTATGATGTCAGTAATGTGATGTCAGGCATGTCCATATTTGGGCGTAATCTCTTTTTGGGTGAATACTTTTCACACCATCCATTTCATCAATCTGGGGCCAGAGATTCACAGGGAACCCATGCCGTTATCAGACCCTGTCTTTACACCGGGGTTCTCATCACATTCTGGTTCATTTCTCAAATGCAAGGACATGTGCAGGTTTCCCATACAATAGCCCTTTTAACGTGATGTTGAATTTCTTTTACATTATTTAAGTTCAATGACCAAATATCTCAAAATAGATTTAGTTATTATAGGCAGTTGAATATAGCTTGTCACCCAAAACACCTTTCTCGGAACAGAAAGCAGAAGAAAATGTATTTATTTGGAGATTCGATTGACCCTTTAACTTTTCTGTCTTGGATTTTTTTTTATCACATTCTTTACGTTGTGTTCTGATCCGGAAACCACACTAACCACACCAAAGGGCGGTTTTAGCGTTAACTCCTTGCAACCGTTTGGACCCAAGGAGTTGCATGGTGACCCTTTGGTGTGGTTAGAGCTTTAAAATCCTTTTACATTCCGATCCGATATATTAATTGTATACAATTACAATTTACAATTTAGGCATTTAGCAGACGCTCTTAATCCAGAGTGATTTACATTAAGCAAGAACAAAAGAAAAGCATGGGAATACTTCACATAAAAAGCATTTATCATGAAACATGCGTAAGCTAAGAAAGTAACAGTGGAATATCTATATAATGAAACTATACATATAAACACAGTTTTGGAGCCAGAAGGGAGAAGAGTTTGGGACGTGTGGAGCGTTGTCCCGGCGTTTTTAGTGAGGGTACTTCCAGCTTCCCTGCGTTGGCTGATCTGAGTGCGCGGGAGGGTTTGTAGGGTATATGTACCGATATCCGATATTTTACTTAGAAAAAAATGTTAATTCAAAACCTTTTTTTTGAAGGGCCCTAGCCTCTCCTATATACAGCTTTTGTTCCCACACGTCTCGATATTTGCCATTTACAATGAAAGGAGGAATTAGGTCAAATGTCTGCCAAATACATTTGTGGCAACACAAACATTAAATGCCATTGACAATGAAGGGAAAAGGTACGTCATATGTAGATGAACAAATCGGATAACCAATCACGTAAATTCAGTTGTTCATGAGATGATTTTTTTATTGTAAGATTGGCTTCAAATAATAGAGTGAGTCATACTATTAATATTGTTTGTTGTGTAATGTTAAACAGGTCTGTAATACACACAGCATATCTTATTCTATCGCAAATAAAGTACAAATGCCTTACATTTACATTCAAAGAAGGGATGTTTGTGGTGTTTAACCTATAACCCTTAAGGAAATGGTAACCTGTTAATTAATACTACGGTTAATTGGTTAAATATAAATTAAATAAATGAATAATAATAATAACCAGTAAGACGCCTGAGGTCACTCGCATACATCCGCATCGCATTGCCGGCAGACTGCTGGGCGAACGCTGGCGCTTTGGCATGGGGGTCAAATCAACATGGAATGGATTCTGTACTGGCCATATAAGGAGCATGTCTTGAGTGTCAGTGTACAGGGTTTGATGAGGTCAGATCAACATATGGAATGTCAGAACAGGTCAGCTCCATACAGTACATGGAGATCTAAGGGTGGTAGCGGGGACCATTCTCTTGAGTGTACAGGGTTTGATGAGGGCCCAGGTAGGGCCGGACCTTAATTTTCGGGCCTGTTGAGAACTCTAGTTTTCGCCGGATGCCGGGTGCAGCCGCACTAATAACTTTGGGGCAGGCCCGTCTACAGTTTGAATGGACAGGTGGGCCTGTTGAGAACCCTAGTTTTCGCCGGCTGCCGGGCGCGGCTGCACTAATTACTTTGGGGCAGGCCCGTCTAGAGTTTGAAATTTGGTATAAGTCAAAAGGGAGACATCGAAGAGGAAGGATGGATGGGGAAGAATCAACATGGAATGTCCATATATAGTATGGTCAGATGTAGAGTTGCTGGCCAATAGTGAAGACATCAGGGATTTCCATATGGCTTAACTGTGACAGCAGGTTGCATTTACTATGACATCAGGGTCTCCACATCCCCATCCCTGATGATCTCACATGTCATAAGACCGGGTGGGCACCATATAAGGTGCCATGCTCGATTCCATAGTCAACTGCGACCTTCTGTCGCAATACAAAGTCACCTTTACTCCCTAGCAATGCCTTACCAACGGAAACTCAGGATTTTTTTTTACCGTATTGGAGATATAAACCCTCCAACTCATCCTTTGTCTGCCCCGGGGGTCTCCCCCCAGCGGGATGTGCTTTGAGGACCTCCCTAGGGAGACGCCCGAGAGGCATCCTAACCAGATGCCCGAACCACCTAAGCTGGGCAGATTTGATTGGATTTATTTGGTTTGCGCAACAGAGCATACAGTACACATACATATTATACTAGTTCTTTCTTTCCAATGGAAAGATGACCGATAGTTGTTGTCCCTTCATCCAACACAAGGAGAGAGAGTGAGCTGGCGTTGATTGCAGTCAAATGGCGTGGTGTTTCTCAAGCCGTGAGAATGCAATCAGCTGTTAGACTTCCTCTGCTGCACTCACACTTCCCTGTTGTTTTTTGTCTTCATTTCCTCCTTTCCATGGACCATGTAGTCTCCAGAAACAACAGCCAGCAAGGCTTTTCATGTGTCAATGGCAACGGCATATACATGAGGCCTGCGCACGCAAACATGTGTGGGCCACACACCAGCATGCTGGCGGTTCTACACATGCAAATCTACATGGGCTATGAGTAAAGCTATGATAAAGGCCTGGTTTTCTGCTTGGAACTTGGAAGCAGCCATATCTAGATGTCATGAATACTGTTGGCTATGTTTTAAAGCATGACCTCAAAATCATAGTTTATTTTCATCTTGTCATTTCAGGGTTTTGTTGTAAAGTGTAAACGACACCAACTGCACTAAAGGAAATTGTTTAAGAATCGAATTTAAGAAAGAATTGAATGTTCAAAATGAGCTATGGATTAGAGATTTAAGACAATTGTGCAAAAACATTACTGACCTTTATGTCTGTCCACATTATGTATTATGTTTCAGCGGTTGTACTTGTAACTTCACATTGTGACTTCATATAGGTAATCTATAGCAAGGGTTCCCGAACTTTTCATGCTAATCACTAATCATATTTGAACTGGGGACCCCCCACCATGACAAGCACTTGCAGGCATTTGACTCAGTTCCACATAATATTGTGAAAATAGTCGAAGTAGCTTTTAGATCAGCTATTTTCACAATGTTTGCGTCTTTCTTATGTAATATTTGACAATTTGGCCAATTAGGTATTAAAAAGGTCTTAAAAGTAATTGTCACTTTAGAAATGTGCATACACCCATGTACTGTATGTTGGTTTGTTTACTGTTGAATGAAAACCTCCCAACACACACACTCACACACACACACACACACACACACACACACACACACACACACACACACACACACACACACACAAATAATAATAATGTGGGGGCCCAGTTTGGGAACCACTGATCTATAGGGATCAGGGTTGTGGATGTCATGTCCTCCACACAGGCCAGTCAGCAACGCCACAGTCGCTCCACTGCTTTTCACTCATTCATATTCTGTCAGTCGGTCAGACGGTCTGTCTCACTTGGATCAGTGGGTGCATGAGGGTTGACCCATGTTAGTAATCTGGCTACATGCTTTTCCAACAAAGCAGTGTTTTGGACAGCGGTCACCAGTCACTGTTAATTGTCGTCCTGTTTGTCTTTCGCGCTGTGTTCCTCAGTGCACAAAGCTTCAGACGTCTGGCTTGTACTGTTGGATATATCCAGTCTCTCTCTCTCTCTCTCTCTCTCTCTCTCTCTCTCTCTCTCTCTCTCTCTCTCTCTCTCTCTCTCTCTCTCTCTCTCTCTCTCTCTCTCTCTCTCACACCCACACAGAATATTTTTTTTATTTTCATAAAAGGAAGTTGGCAAGGACCCTTAGGAAATTCCCCCAGCAACATCATACTTTCCTCCGAGGCTGGAGGGTCAAAAATGGACACATAAAAAGATAAAAAGGACTCTGTATGTTTAACCAAATTAAATAAAACCCCCAAATGGATTTGCGATGAAGCCCCAAGCTCAAACCATGCCTGTGAAATCCATCATGGTTTTCACTAGCTTTCCCTGGCGATTAAACATTGGCTGGAACGTCAGTGTGCGCTCCAAATCAAAACCAAAATTCATTCTGGCCCAACACGCTTGTGTGCTCTCAGAAAGTGTCTCAGTCGCTAAACCCATGATTTATAAACGTTTATCTCACCACACTGGCTGAATCAAAGGGCTGGGAAAAGGGAACAAATTAACAGAAAGGTATTTAGCCTTTCAGAGAGACCTAATTTTGCCAACCACGCTATTCATAAAGCCACAGTACATAATTACGGTTTTTATAGCTGTATAAACTATTATGTTACCTTGTAATTTCATGGTTATGCACGTAGTAATTTGGAGACCCCAGTTTTTCTTTGGCTTTGTTTGTTTGCATATTTGTGCAAGACATTATGCTTTTATGAAAACACAGCTGTATTTTTTGCTGGATGTGGCTTTTTACATTTGTATCTAAAAGGTAAATCTGGGGCCACAAATGGAGCCCTCTGTGGAGAGTGATAACCACTGAACTCCACCTATCAATATAGGCTGCAACAGCTGCTTTTGGTAGCCTGAAAGTGAAGTTTCATTTTAAAATGAAATGCCAATGATTAACCACTTTTCTTTTTTTTTAACTTAATTTCTATTTGCAGTTAGACATAAAAATAAAAAACATAAAATGACAATTACAGTGCAAGGGTTCAGATACATCATTAATATACAACATATTCCAGTCCATTTATGAATGTCCATCATTATTAACATTGGTGTCGTTTTGTTGATCTTTATATTCAGTCCATTTCTCCCATTTTTCAATTAATAGTTCCTCTTGTAGTCTCAATACATGAGTTAGTTTCTCCATTACAAATATCTCCTCCACAATGCTCAGCCACTACTCACAAGCTGGAGGTTCTGGTTTGTACTATAGTCTTGTAATTGCTTTTTTACTAGCTGCCAATAACACTTTGACCAGGTAAATATCTTCTCTCTGCGTATTATCCTGTGAAAAATCACCCAGATACAGCACAACACTAGTCTTAGGTATGACTAACCACTTTCAACCGGGCATCCCTACTTTGGGCATGACATGATTGGAAAACATTGTCAAAATGGTCAAAAGGTGTAAAGAAATGTTTAAAAATAAAAGTATACTGGGCGTATGACAAAGTAAGTGGGTAATTTGTATGAATATTTGTGAGTATATAGATCTTCAAGTCAATTAATCCACACCTTAATTATTAACTATTCTGATCCAGTAGCATCCGTCAAAATAACAGACATGTGCATTTGTGCGTGCACCTCTTGACTGATCTACAAGTTAACTTTCATTGTTACTTTCAAAGCAGAGATGAATTCTGCACAATTGATTGCGTAAAGTAAAGTTAAACCTTCTCTTGTATAATGGGTTACTTCCAGCTATTTTCGACAAGCGAAACCATCACACCTAAACTGGAGGATAAATTAGGCTTCAGGAAGTGGTCCGATATAGCTTAGATTAGAACACGGTGTGTACCAATAAGACTACCAATAAGCTTGTAGATTCATCCGCTTTTCCAACGTGAGATATATGCAGGACAAGACTTTGCATTACAGCTGCACTCCTGCAGCGTGTTTGTAGCAGGCCGTAGGTACCATATACAGTTGAGTATGCATGATGTTTTTGCTATTAGTAGCCTAGTCCAGGGGTTCTCAACCCGTGGGTCGCGACCCCCCGGGGGGTTGCCAAAGCATTTCTGGGGGTCCCCGGCCAAAAACGTTGAGAACCCCTGGTCTAGTCTAGTACAATGGGGATTTTATTAATGTTTTAACTATTGATAATTTCTGCTGCTATTTTCAAAATTTGGAAAATGTAGAGATTGTGGGATTCTTTTGGGCCGGCAGTGTTGTGGTGGCCGACAGGATGTACAGCAGGGCAGCTGTCTCTTCAGACTGTATTTTCTTTATTTAGTGAGACAGTAGGTCAGGGGACGCTAGCTGAGATGGACAAGAATGTAGACGAATATCGGCAAAATGGTCTGGTGGGATTTGATCTCTATGTGTCTCTATCCTCACTATTATGATGTCAACATCCATGGATATGGACATGTATGCAGCAAGAGTTGCTGTTCATTTATTTGTATAAGCAATCAGTGTCTAGGGGGCGGCCTTGGGTGTCACTGCATGGCCACCCTATAATTTATATTTTTTTGTCCCACGATGTAACCCATTTTTCACCCCTGTGTCAATCATCCTCTGATGTGATCCTGGGCTCTACACACCCTCCGCCAACCTAGGGAGAGCAACGGACTTAACTCATGCTTCCTTCATGCTTGAGTGTCCAAGTTGCTCCTTTACACCTGACAGGGGGGAGTTTTCCTGGTTGGACGTAGCGCGTGGAAGGAGCACGTTATTCCAACCAGTTCCTTTCCCCTCCATCAGGCGTCCCGGCTGGCCAGGGGGAGGCAGTTTAGAGACCAGGATTACTGCATGTTTTTGTGAGGGTACCTACCCTAGGGGACACGGGGAGAACATGCAAACTCCACACAGAAAGGCCCTTTCGCCAACCCCGCCTTCGGGTATGGGCACTCATGACGCGGAGGAGGAAACACGCCGCCAGCACCCACAGCGCCCCGAGCGAACCCAGGACCTTCTAGCTGTGAGGTGACAGCACTACCAACTGTGCCACCGTGCCCCTCGCCACCCAAAGATCTGACTGGTCACCCCCAGGTACCTACCTACCTTTTACACACTATTTTTGCACACACTTTATATTGCCTTAAAGCAATATAAGTTGTACAAATATCCCCCTGTTTGGACTGGTAAGACTGGTACAACACGCACGCACGCACGCACGCACGCACGCACGCACACGCACGTGCACACACAGACAGACAGACACACACCAATAGTATACCGGTATCAACTCCCAAACATGAGTGTTCCTTATCCTTGCTGCCACCAGAGGGCCCTAGTTCTCCAGTTCTTCAGGCAATAATAGAGGCATTACAGAATTCCACATCTCCCTCTTCTGAGAACTGGTGGCTCATAGTTTAACTGAATGAAACCACAACTCTGATAGCTCTGCTTGACATCTGGAGCAGAACTTTTATTTGACATGGACACTTAGGCTGTGATTTTTTATATTATGGTCATTCTTGTTTTGCTGGAAGCAAGTGCACATAATGAAGTTCTTTGGGTGTAGGTCAGTTTTTTTCAGTTTTTCTTGCTATGACATCACAAGGATATTGTGTTGGAGCAGCTGTAGGAAAAGCAGAGGTGAGATGGAGAGGTCATAAATCTTCCCCCGCTCACAATGGTGTTGGCTTACCAACTGAGTGACACAACTTCAAAGAGAACCCCTGTCTTCAAATGGTCTTCAAATGAACTTGTTGCTGTTCATTTACACAGGTTTAGCTTGGCCAGCTGTCTCGTGTGTGTGTGTGTGTGTGTGTGTGTGTGTGTGTGTGTGTGTGTGTGTGTGTGTGTGTGTGTGTGTGTGTGTGTGTGTGTGTGTGTGTGTGTGTGTGTGTGTGTGTGTGTGTGTGTGTGTGTGTGTGTGTGTGTGTGTGTGTGTGTGTGTGTGTGTGTGTGTGTGTGTGCGTGCGTGCGTGCGTGCGTGCGTGCGTGCGTGCGTGCGTGCGTGCGTGTGTGCGTGTGGAGGGCCAAGAGAGCCAGTCTGGAGGGCGAGGTTACAGTGCGAATGACCTTTTCAGAATCAGTTTACTGGCCAAGTATGTTCACAGATGAGGAATTTGACTCGCATAGGGCTATCGCTTTCACAATGAACAAAAACTGTGTAAAGTAGGCTATAGAAAGATATAGATAAGTACTTCGAAACAGCACCGCCTGAAACCCAGATATCAACTATAGCAGTGGTTCCAAACCCTTTTTCTTTGAACCCACCACACACCCTCCCTTCTTACAACTGACAAAAGCTGAGACATGCCACTTAAGCCCTATGTACATCATCATGTGATGAATAGCAAAAATAGCAGTGTACAGTATAGGCTCGCATTGCAATGCATTGACAAGGCGTTATGCATTTGATGTCAACACCCAAGTTTTCTAGCTGAGGGATGACCACTCATTATGTGTTTTTGGGGTATGTAGGTAATAAAGACATTCAAAACCATTACAAGACAACATGGGTAAATGAAACCCGCTAGGGCTCAACTAATTCATGGTTATAATTGGCTCCAGCTGCTATTCAACCAGTTCTTTATGGAGGACTTGAAGTTAACAACAGAGCTAATCGACTTAATGCTTACAGTAACCCATTCCCCATAACTGCTGCAGTCAGAGTGTTTACGGTGTCAAGTCAGTCGGACCCACGGTTGTCCAGAACCGCCACAAAAGGCCTCTGCCCGGCCTGGGCCGTGGCTCAGCAGTCCAGGCACCTTGGCCGGTAGTACGAGTCTGGCAGTGTGCCGTGGGTTTCGACTCCCGATCCCGACGGCCTTTACTGCATGTCACCCCCCCCCCCCCCCCCATCCCTCTCCCCCATTTCCTGTCAGCCGCCCTATAATGTCTGTCCCTCTATAGAAAATATAAAATAAAGGCGAAAGCCGCAAAAAAAAGGCCCCTGCCCAGGCTCCATATATGGAGCTGGCCTGTTCTGACATCACAAATGTGTAACTTCTGACATCTCCATATATGGAGCTGACCTATTCTGATACACTTCAACACAAATCTCCATATAATTTGGGCATAAAAGTGACACAGACAGATGGGTGGAACGGGTTCTCTGACACGGGTACAGCGGGTATTGCATAGCCGGGTGTGGCATGGATATCCAACTTCGTTACCGACTCGGTGCTACAGCCGGGCACCGGTCTAGCAGTTCAAATGTATAGAGCATAATGTGAAGAGAACATTGTGGGATTATGCATTAGCGTAGTGACAGTGCAAAATTCATTCCGGTAAAGTGAACTATAATCTTTAGTCATTGTTCTCTCTATAAGAGCATCTGCATCTGATGTGATTATACTATTTATTCACAGTAACTACACAATTTGCAGCCTGTGAAAAGATTCAGCTGTTGGTATAAGATTGTTTTCCCCGTTGCCCCTGAATGTAAATCTAAGCCATGATTTTTTTTCTATAGTCAGTATCTTGTTATAATAACTCTGCATGTTTTAAATGATCAGAAGTAGTCATCTGAAAACCTGCGATGACTACAGTTTAGGATTCTAAAAACTCCTTCTAAATCCTGACTTACGTTTTCTGAAAAAATTACAAAAATGTTATGATTGCTATATATATATATATATATATATATATATATATTGTAGCAACAACAACACCAAAAGGTGTTCCCGTCCTGGATTTTATGTTGTATGAAAAAACACGCCTTAAAAAGTGTAAAAATGAGGCAGTTTCCAAATTCATCGAGCTCCTATACTGTTATTCTTCCTTTAACAACCAGTACGACCCACCTCTTGTCCTATTCTTTCACCAACTCCCTCCTGCTTCTTAACAATTCCCCTCTCTCCTCTCTTTTTACCCTATTCCCCTCTCCCGCCATCGCTCATGTTGGCTGTCTTTCCGTGTCAGAGACTAAGCAAACTGAGTCGTGTGTGAGTGGCTTTGGAGGGGGGAGAGAGAGAGAGAGAGAGCAGACTCAGCAGAGTAGATGCATTTAAATACAATTAACTAGTGCATTATAAACATACTTTGGTCAGAATTTATTGAGAGGATAGCCCCTTGAAGTTTTAGAGGGGCTCATATATTTAATATATATTTAATGCAATTTACACTCTACTTATAATGAATATATTACAGCATGGGACAGGGGTTGACAAGACATATACCTCAAGATTTATGCCAAATATCTCAATAGCTATACAATATGACTTATTTTAAATCCCACAGACATCTAGTGTTGTGTTTATAGCGAAGTAAAGACTCAAATGCACTTGAAAGCAAACTCCACCTGCACAAACGTTTTATTGAATTGCCACGGGCAGCCGTTGGTGTCAACCCCCTGATGAGAATTATTTATAATACACTATGATCCCCATGGACAAAAGGAAAAGTCTGAGTGACGATGCAATTATGTATACGCTTTTATGACAAATGCTTTATAATGTTTTATGATTATTGTTATAAAGCATTGAGTATTTATGAGTGCTTATAACTTGTAAGTACCAGTATATAATGTTATAAGCAGATTCATTAATACCCTATTAGTAATTAGAAAATGCTTTATGTTAAACCCTCAAATGGATTGTCTTCAAATTAATGGAGGATAAAGTACTCACATTTCCTATTTTTATTGGCACACATTTAGGTCTATATATTTTAACAGCAAAAGCACACTTTAAGTTTATTTGGTTGTAGTTTAAAGTTAATTTGACAAAGTCACACATCTCTTTATTCTAGTAGGCCTATAATTGTAATATTGTACATACATTTCTTTGTCTTTATTTAACACACATAATTCCTCTGATACTCTAGCTTTAAGGAGGCGAACACTCTGGAGGCCTGCGGATTGAGAGAGAGGGAGAGAGATGCGTCTTTATTTTTTGGCCATGTTTGGCATTACTTAGAAATTATCAACCAGCCATGTTTTCACTGCAGTGCCAGTATATTTCCAGATAGCATTAGCCTTAAATAATGCCAATAGACATTCTGATGCCTGATTTAAACTTGGTTGGGCACCTGCTATTTATGAAGTATAAGTCACCCTTAAGGGGTTCTCCTGGGTGTTTCCGGAGTTCTCTGCTTTCACTCTATAGCCAACATAGAACTCTGCAGAGTGAATGTACAGTCCAACATGTTTAGAGGCACAGCTGCTAGTGACCAGCTAAAGCTAGTCTAGTGCATGACTACTAAAGGGAAGGTTTTTTCCCCATCTCTTTTGGCTGGATGTATATAGTTAAGGCCCAACAATGCTGTCGGAGCAAGAGAGAGAGAGAGAGAGAAATGACTGTATAGGGAAGGCGAACCATAAGGAGACGAAATGAGGGAGAGCGAGGATGAAGGGAGCAAATGGTCTGTGTGAGTGTGAGAAGGAACAATGAGAGTGGGGGAATGAGTGAAAGAGTACTACCAGAGAGACAGAGAGAGAGAGAGAAGAGGAGACCTGTCCTGACTGGCCCCGTGGCTAACACAGACATCAGCGAGAGACCAGCATGTGTTTTCCTCAGCTTGGCCAAGGGGGGCTTGTCTCCCCCCTCCCCGCAGCCCCTTGACCCCTCCACTCCTCCACCCTGCAGGCGTGAGTCATCAGACACGCACATATCTCTATTCCTTCCCTTTCCCCGACCCCCCCCCCCCCCACTCTCTCTCTCTCTTTCGATGTCCTTTCTTTTACGGTCTACCATTCTGATCTCACCTCCTCAAGACTGTCAACTATCTCTCTCTCTCTCTCTCTCTCTCTCTCTCTCTCTTCTCTTTTTTGCTCTTTCCCTTTCTCCCTCCTCATCTGTTTCTTGGTGCATCTGGTGAACATGAGCTGTGGAAAGACAACAAACCAGTAATGGGATAAGTGTGTGTGTGTGTGTGTGTGTGTGTGTGTGTGTGTGTGTGTGTGTGTGTGTGTGTGTGTGTGTGTGTGTGTGTGTGTGTGTGTGTGTGTGTGTGTGTGTGTGTGTGTGTGTGTGTGTGTGTGTGTGTGTGTGTGTGTGTGTGTGTGTGTGTGTGTGTGTGTGTGTGTGTGTGTCGTGTGCGCGCTTCTTCTACCCACATGACATCCCTAGCTAGAATATTGGCTTCATTGTAGATAGTTTAGATGTCCATCCAACACATCTCTACTGTTGTCATCCTACTATAAATGCAACGTGTGTGTGTGTGCATTCATTTTTATCCACTTTTTATTGTTTGTTACAGATGCCCATTAGTCATCACCGCAGTGAAGGCTATTGTTTGTTGGGGCATATGTTTAAAAGTAGCTCTCCACTCCACTGTGCGTTGGAAAGCGTCTGTGGCTGGAAATTGTTGTCGATTGGGTGGTGTGCGTGCTGTAGTTGTAGGGAAACGTCGAAAGCCGACCAAACCTGCTCGGTCGGCTACTGACAGCTACTGCCCGTCAGTAACAGCGGGGTGGTGGAGAGCTGGGAGGTAAAGGCTCCGTAGAGAAGTAGATCTCTTGAGGAGCAAGCCTACTGTAGATAAGACAGAGACATTATTGCCTGTTGCACATTTTTAACTATGTCAACTCTCAATTCTTATACCGATCAACTTCAAAGCAAAGCAGTAGTACGACTAGCGCAAAAATGTGTTTTTGTTTTGGTCCAAGCTCTCTGATGACTGCAGGCTCCTGGCGTGTAGAGTTATTTCATCTGATTTCCTCTAACAAATGAGCATAACATGGTGCCATCGGCCAATCGTTTGCAATAGTTTTGTGCGATGTGGCGACCAGAACTTTTGGGCACCAGAAAAGTGTGCGTGTGTGCGTGTGTGTGTGTGTGTGTGTGTGTGTGTGTGTGTGTGTGTGTGTGTGTGTGTGTGTGTGTGCGTGCGTGTTGGCATGCTTGAAGAACATACAAATGCCTTTGTCAACCAAGCTGCATCCAAAACCATTTTACATGAGCATGTGAGCCTATGTTTAGAGTGCATGTCAGCACAAATAGCTGTGTGATAAATGTCCCCTGACACTCAAACCACTGAGCTGTCCGTCAAGGGTCACTGAGACCTCTTGGTCTGCCCCTAGACAAGCTCATAAACGGACTCTGTATTTCAAAAGATCCAGCCCTTAGCGGGGTCAGCTCCCACCACAGCACAGTTTGACAAAGGGATTTGGCTCCTCAGAAGGGAGGACAGGAACCACATGGGGGCTAAGTGTATGAGTTGTTTTGTTGAGAGTTTACAAGCCAGGCGCTGCAACATCCCACATCCACCACCAATGCCTGAGCCATCATAACTCACATTGGTCTCTCAGTGGTCACAGTCAGTACTGTACACTGTGTCCTGGCTGTGGAATTGGCTTTGTTCCAGAACCCCACTCTTTGAGGAGGTTGAGTTTTGGGTTTTCAAGATCACGTTAGAGTAAACCTGAACAAGTAGCAAAGATATCTGGAGGAACGGAAGAAAACAAAACAAACATTAAACACACATCTCGCTGACATACTGTATGAACATTGCAAAGTCATCAGATCATTACAATAGAGCGTCGCAGTCCCGCCCCCTCGAGAGGCCCGGAAAAGAAATCCCTGTTCATTTTCCTCATAGACTTTTCAGAAAGTATTTATTTAAAGACGTTTACGCCGCAGACAAAGCCAACTCTTCTTCTTTGTAATTATTTGTTTGGTCCAAAATATTGTGTGTGTTATCATGATTTGTCACGACAAGAGTTGGCTTTGTACGACGCTTATAAGGTCTTTAAATAAATACGTTTTGAAATGTCTATGGGAAAAATGCATTGGAAACTATTTCCTGGGCCACTCGTCGTTCTGAAAGGGGGCGGGACTGCGACGCTCTATAGGATGAAGCAGTAAATTCCTTTCCAGTCATACTTTGTGTACACAGAGTATGTTATGTCCTCTGATGTAAATGTGTCTGGTAAAACATGTGAATGGGTTACACTTCCTACTCTGCCTATAAACGGTATAATTATAGTTATAAGAACTGAGAAACGCTTTGAGTTAATAATCATAACACATAAAACATTTTATAAACACTTATGATCAAGGTTTTACTGGTCATCACACAGACCTTTTCTTTTGACCAGGAACATAGATTTCTCATACTGCAGTTGTAATATTTTGATAATTATATAATGCACTATACTGTGATTGTAAGGGCTCTATTTTCGTCCCTGCCTTTACCCGCGACACTGCCCGCAAGTCAGCCGGTGCCCGAATATTACGAGTAGGCCTATAGGAGCTTGCACTGTCCCTAAATGGTATTTTGGTCCAGCTATCACCCGCTATCCATTATGCCGACACTGGTATTTGCGCCTAGAGGTGTGGTCATGGGCGTGTTGGCACACGTTCCCCTAAATGGCTATTTTGGTCACTGTAAGCCGTAACTAGTTTTGTATAGAGCGGAGCTCACCACACGCATGCGATGGAGATGTCCGGTGCCGCACAAGAGAGACTTCAAGGCAGCAAGGCATTGCTCTTCCATGGGCTATAGTATGAGGCACTGGGCATATGGCACAAGGCAGCAACGCATTGCTCTTCCATGGGCTATAGTATGAGGCACTGGGCATAATGCAGCAAGGCATTGCTCTTCCATGGGCTATAGTATGAGGCACTGGGCATAATGTTAAGGCAGCAACGCATTGCTCTTCCATGGGCTATAGTATGAGGCACTGGGCATAATGGCATTGCTCTTCCATGGGCTATAGTATGAGGCACTGGGCATAATGGCATTGCTCTTCCATGGGCTATAGTATGAGGCACTGGGCATAATGGGCAACGCATTGCTCTTCCATGGGCTATAGTATGAGGCACTGGGCATAATGGGCAATGGATAATGGATCTCCTAAAGGCAATGGCATGTGGCACGGTGATTGGTTTCATTATTGTAACTCAAGTCAATAGCATAGTCATTGGGCATAAATAAAATGGACTCTCCATTAAAGTCATCTTTGCGTACACTAGGTTTTCTTGAATTCTTGGATGTGCTTTAACCATATGTGGTGGCTTATGGCTATGGTTGTAAGTTGTTAAGGCGATTAGCCACATCCAGCTTTTCAGTTATGAGCATGCCATCCCGATTCATGTTTTTGTTTATAGATCTGGTTTTCGGTTTCGGTTTCTTACTGTAGCTCAATTGTAAGAAAGATGACAAAATTGAAAAAACATAAATAAACTGCAAGAGCTCTGTTTATTTATGTGTTCGTCAATTTTGTCATTGAGGAAATTGCCTCTGGCAGGGTTAATCATACTCGTTACCCTATTGCGTAGCTTGTTGCTCTGTTCAAGTAGCTGAGCATTACGTATTTTACAATACTCAGAGTAACTGGGACCATGCCGCCTCGACCAATGTACAATTGAGTACATTGGCTTCTCCAGCGTGTGACTTAAGGCATCACTTGAGTATTAAGTGCTGGACAAGTGCTGGTACAGTGGTTTGTGACCATGCAGTGGATATGCTGTATCCCATTTCTACAGGAAAGTAATTTGTTCAATTAAAACGGTCTAAATATCGAAACAAATGAAGCCTGCGTTGAGTTCTGTCTCCGTCGCTCTGGTGGTTTGTACTTTTCAGCACACCTACAAAGCACCACAAGCCACCAACCACATCTCCTCCATCTCTGGGCTCTCTTTGCCTGAGGTTTCCCCTTGAAGTACCTTCGCTAGCACCTTGCAAGCCACAAAGCACTAACTGACTTGGGGAAGTGACAAATTGAGGGGTTTTGGCAGTCAGCTGGCGGTAAAACATGCCTGTTTACATGGGAGGATCCCACATAACCGCAGACATGTCTCCGGCAGCCAATGAGAGAAGAGCAGAAGAGGGAGGGGTTGTTGGGCGGTTGTGTGGGAAAGAGAGCGAGCAAGAGAGAGAGAGAGAGTGTGAGAGAGACTCAAGAACAGCAACATCAACTAAAGATGGAGTATATTTGCCAGGAAATGGGAATGTGTGCAGGAACTGCATTCAGGTGCCAAGTCAAACCAAGGGTCATATACAGACAAACGCATGCATGCATGCATGGACGCACGCGTGCACGCATAAGTAGTACTACCCACGCATTGCATGCACACTTGCACACATGTAGCCTATGCTCATGCACATATAGGTACATGCATGGTCATCTACTTCGTCATGCTGTGGATTGCTTAATTACTTCCAGGAAATCTTATCACTAAATCTTTAAATAAACATTGTGGAAAATGTGTAATTTATATGTGTGTATCTGTATCTGTGTGTGTGTGTTGGGGGGGGGGGGGGGGGGGGGGGAGTATAGGATTGATTCATACATGCCATGGAATCTGTTTTATTCGTTACGTAAAAGTTGGTTGAGTCGGTCGACGTAAAAGGTGTTGGTGTTCTCGCGTCTGTCTTTCTCTGAGATGACTTCCAGATTAGGACTCTTTAAGCCAATAAATGGCTGAAAGGCATTGTCTGCAGTCAGTGTCATGGTGCCTGTGGAGCAGGGTTCACATTTCTTGGCCAAGACAAAACTTTAAGACGCTTTGACAGAAATGTCTGAGAGTGGGGAAACCTTATCCAGCACATGTCATTGTAATTCAGAAATATTATATGATTTTGGGGGTGGGGTAGCGCAGGACTGTGGAAACACTGAACTCAATGGCAGGGCACACAAAGGAAGTCTGTTCTTTCACAATGGAAACCTTGTTGTGGCATTTGCTTAATGCCTCTGAGAAAACTCCTGAAGAATAAACAACAGTTTGCTGTCCCTGTCTCCGTTTTTGATAGTATCTGTGAATGGGACAGCCCCCCCCCCCCTCCCTCCAATGGAAATGAGGCAGATTTAAACAAATCACAGCCAAATCTCAGCTCACTGTGATATTGATTTCATTTGGGCATGAATGTACGCCGTCATCTTGAAACTCACGTAATACACAAAACGTCCACACAAGTGTTGACCTAACCTCGAGCAGACCTATAAAAGACAAATAAGCGGTTGGGGGAAAAAATACGTTTAAATTACATCTAAATATCATTACAGTGGGTCAACTATGAGTGCTGACAGTGGGGATCTGTGGCACTCTGTACCTCATGTTTGAATAGCAGAAATCACTTTACCCCAAGGCCTTAGTTACCATACACTAATGTGCATTCTTAATTTCTTACCGAGCTCTCTAGTGGGTAGAATAATGGCTCTTTTATACATAATTCGTACTTAATTGCACAAAAGTGTTGCTCGACGAAAATAGCTGTACTGAAAAGCGTTCAGTACATAAATAACTACAGGACTTGACATTGCATGCATGTATTGGCAGTACCTTTAATCTCCTCTGTGTTTTTCTGATTACACGGAGGAATGCATTGACGTAATCTTCCTCTCAGTGCCACTGTTGCGTGATTGTTTTAGGTTGTTGTGGGGGCTGCACAACAGTGCTGTCATAGTTATCTGTGGAGCATCTCTTTCTGGAGTGACATTGAAAACATTCTCTAACAAATACAGTATATCCTTGAACACCACAAGTGATGATGACTTTGCAACTTTCACCGCTTAATCTCTATTTTGCTGACTGGGAGTTAGCAATGTGGTAGTTAGCGACCCACAGGGGTCTATACTTGTTCCAATTCTTCTTTCCCCCTGTACGCAAAATCTCTTTGCTGAATGTTTGCCCAATTTCACCAAAAGTTTGCCTACTATGACAAGACCAGAATAGGAATGCAAGGGTTCATGTGGTTAAAGAGTCCAAATGACTTGAATATCACATTATTTTAAATATATCAATTATATAATACGTATACAAGTTTCATCATGTGGCTGAGAACGTTCATTAATGTCTACCACAGCCAGCGGCAAAGTAAAATGAACAGCATATAAAATGGATTAGAACAGATGGGAAAATGATCCATGTGATAGTCCCCTAGATGAGGGCATGGCAGAACTGATACTGCATTGTTTGGGGTGTAAAAGTTCAGACAAGCATTGCTGGAGTTCATGAAGTCAGTCTCCTACTATATAGCACTGGAGCAGCTTCAAGCTGTACATCAGTATCAGTGTCAGTATAACAGATTAGATGACACACGCACACACACACACACACACAAACACACACAGTCTGTGGGGGCCGGGGGGCCAGGGCCCCCATGAGGAATTGGACCAGGGATCTCGGCCCCCATGAATATATTCGCCTCGGTTCGTCAAGTTTGTACCGCACCAGGTCGCGCCGCGCCCGTTCGCGCAATTCTCCTCTTGCATTGACTTTGTATGTAATCGCGCCGCTCTAACCATACAAGTCTGGTACCTTAACACCTCTTTTTTCCTCACTGTCCGGGACGGGGGGCGGGCGGGCGGGTGGGCCCCCATGACGATTATAAAAACATTTCGTCTCTGCACAAACACACACACACACACACACATCCACACACAAAAAAACACACACACACACACACACACACACACACACACACACACACACACACACACACACACACACACACACACACACACACACACACACAGTTGAAACAGCTGGACAAACCTATGTCAATGAACAGCAACAAGTTCATTTGAAGACCATTGAGGTTCTCTTTGAAGTGGTGTCACTCAGTAGGTAAGCCAACACCATTGTGAGCGGGGAAGATTTATGACCTCTCCATCTCACCTCTGCTTTTCCCACAGCTGCTTGAACACACTATCCTTGTGATGTCATAGCAAGACAAGCGGAGAAAGACTGCCAAACACTGATCTAACCTAAATAACTTCCTTACGTGGCTATTATATTCATCAGTAATGATATAAATCTCGGAAATTATCTGAATTCATTGTAAAACAATAGCTGTAGATGTTGTGCATTTACACTATCTCAAAAAGGGGTTCAATGAGATTGAGAGGGGGATCTTCTGTTTGCAATAGCAGGAGCACCCCAGAAGGTTTCAAGATTTACAAAACCTCGATCACAATAATGCTTCCCTGAGTCCTTTGGTGCTTTTTGGCTCTCCATTGATCCTGAAGATCCCCAATGTTTTGTTTGTAGTTTTTTTTATACATGGAAACCATATCATTGATGGTCAAACTGAGTTAAACATAGCACAATACTTTGGTATACTAGGTAGATGGGAAACACATGCAGACTTTTTGATAAGAGTGGATGGATTTGTTCATTTTATATTTATAATATTTCTTCGTTTCAACTTCCGTCCTGTAGTATCTGTTTAACTCTAGGCAGCTGCCCTCACACAGTAGCCCAGCCCGCCTTTTCATCTAAAAAACAAAAAGCCCATTATGTTACACATTATCAACCTTGAGAGCGGCCCTGACCGACTTCCCTTCATTACGGGCAGATTATAATGATAAACTCCTCTCTTCTAGAGAATCTAGACCCACTGGCTTGCTCTCATTCAGTGAAGACAGAGCAATCAGATGGTGGGAAAACAAGTTGTTGGCTACCGTGGCTCACATTACTTCATGCCGAGTTGTGAAATATAAGAAGTGGTCAAAATGAGCTGTTGCATTTCAATAAAGCCTAGACTATGGGACAGTCCATTGGTGTTTAATTTGATGGTAAAGTTGCCTTGCATGTCAGTGACGTCACTATGGTAACTCGTTCCGGCTCGGGGTCAGTTATGAGCTCATAAACCCTCACTATAATGTGCACTGGCTGACTGTGAGCGAATGCACAGGACAGAGATTATTTGAGCCCTAATTTTAGTGTTCATGTGAATTCATCTAAAAGGCTCCAATATAGCTCGCCACCAGGCCACCACCAATATTAAAATGCATACTGGTATGTAAAAGACCTTCAAAACAGTTGCTAGGAACACTGGTCCAAACATTGAATGAATTACATTTTGACTCTAGTAAACGTGTGTGTGTGTGTGTGTGTGTGTGTGTGTGTGTGTGTGTGTGTGTGTGTGTGTGTGTGTGTGTGTGTGTGTGTGTGTGTGTGTGTGTGTGTGTGTGTGTGTTGCGATTGTAACATAACTGCACCCATAATGTTTGTGTCCTTGTATGCATTTTCCTTTGTGTGGACAGAAATAAATTCTTAAAATGTGTGTGTGTGTGCCTTCACCTGCTCCTCAAACCACCGCAGTTTGGTGTGTTTGTACACACGTAGGATACCGTGGCTGAGATATTTCTATCAAATTAAAAAGACCCCTTATTGTCTATTGTAATATAATTCATGAAACAAATGAAAATATGGGCATTTAATGGCTGATTTCTTGGATAACATAATCAGTTACTGTAAGTTGGACGAATGAACCGGCTTTTCTTTCAAAGGGCGCCGGACTGAGTTCCGTAAAATTGCAGACATCTTGATTAGCCTTAAATCCACCAATCTAGCCCAGCAATCAGCAGCAATTAGCTTACCCAGAAAAAAAGAAAAAAAATAACTTTAAATACTTATTTTGTCCCACTTATCAGTGCAGCTCCAGTGGGGGCAGGGGCATGTTCAAGTTCCAGTGATTGCCTTTGGCGTCATCTGGGCTGCTATCTCCTCACCTATGTAGTGTGGCCAAAAATGTGCTAGCGCTGAAGGAGGACTAATGGGTCAGGCAATGATTGGCCCAGATGGCCGAGGAAGAAATTGGTCTAAGCTGACAGTTTATCCAGGCATCCGACAATTACAGCCTCCTACTGAAATAAATGGCAGCATTTGGAGACTCCATTTAGATCCTAACAATACGATGGAAATGTCATAAAGTGTTCCCTTTTCAGAACGGAACCATATGGCAGCCATCGCACCTGAGTACAGTTCTAAATCTGGTATTTTATAACCAATAGGAAAACCTGCATTTACAGTTATGATGAATTGAGTTATAAATTATTTGATTGGAAATATACTAGCATATATGTTCTATGGTTGTGGGCTATAATGTAGAAAATCAAATGTATTGTGATTGATTGATTAATAGATTGATTGATTGAATATAATTAACGGTTTGCAGAAAAAAGCACAGGAAATGACCGTTCAATACCAGGTCTGCTAAGGGGATTTAAACCCAAGAAAGCCTATGCTTGTTTCCATTGGGGTCCATTGGAGTCCTTTGTGAAAAGGATTTGGTTTCTGTGCCCAAGGAACACCAAAGGGCGCAGCCTTTGTATTGGGGTATAATTTACAAAATTAGAATATCATTTTATATAATATAATTTTGTATAGTCGTATTGCAATAATAATAACGTGTGGTTGTCACAAAATGTCGCACATGGATTTATCATATAAGTTAGAAGGTGCAATGGCTGTTTTATTCCAACATGCTCACAACAAAGCAGACAGAGGTTACTCTGTTTGTATTTCTCAATTTACTTACTTGTAAAAAAAATAAAAAAAAGCAGGTGCACAAATTGTTAATATGAATGAATGTTCATAGTGTGTACAGTGTCAAAGGGCAAAGTGTCAAAGAGTCAAATGATCAAAACAGGGGGAGAAAAAGTTCTTAAGTAGGACCAGGCCTATTTTGGCCTATTTGTGTGAGTTTGAGTATTGTAGTTAGTGTATTAGGCATCCTGAGGGTTTATTGTGAGGAACAGAACCTTATCTTATCTTCAAGGTTTCGTGACATTCATTTTCATTTATTTTTATTTTTATTTTAGGTTTAATGACCTCAATTTCACCCAAACAACCTGAACTTTGAACATTCAGTGGATTTTCTGTTTGTTGTTTTCTCTGTGTGTTCTGAAGCCTTTTGAGCTGCAATGAAAACATGGAAAATCCCTCAACAGTGACATCTGCTGGCAAATTGTTATGTCATATATGGGATTTGTGGACTGTTACATCACAGTCCACACAGGCAAATCAGAGTACTTCTTAGAGCCTAATCATTCAGAAACCCCCAGACCACAGAAAATCTACTGAATGTTCAAAGTTCAGGTTTTTTGGTTGCAATTGAGCTCAGAAAACCTGAAAAAGAAGGAAAATGTATGTCACCAGACCTTTAGTATTGTACTGTAACAACACTTTACTGCCGCTGACACCCATTTTAAGTCTTGAACAATAATAATACTGCAGTGCATGTGTTCATCATACTTCGCTCATTTCAACAACTTTAGTTTGTAGAGATTGAATGAGTATGGTTTTAATGGTATACAATGGCATGGATGGATCACTTTAGGCCATCTATTGATTCCAACTGTGCAGTTGCGCAAACCACCTAATCTGCACAAGATACTAGGCCTGCCATTGGCTCTTTTGAAGTCATGTGACTCATCTGCAACATTGTACAGTGTTTTGTATGATGGTGACGTAGCCTACTGTATCAAGGGGGGGAAAACTACTCCGCTCCCTTCAAAAGCAATTTATAGAGTTACACATCAGATTAATGACTTTTAATACATGTAGTCTTTGCTGGAAACTGTAGTCCTCCAAAATGCGAGGCTTGTTTGAAAGCGTTCACATCCCTCATTATTTTAGCTGTCTGGCACGCAATAAAAGATACTGGGCTTTCATTGTGAGGGTGTTCAATCCATAGAATACATAAAATGGGAATGAATAGCAGATGGTCTGGTGTATGATACAGAATCAATTCCCAGGCATCTGTTTCCAAATGATTCAGGGAAGTTGATGTGACTTTGCTATTGTGTTTGAATAGTGGATATGACTACGATCTGCCAAAAATATTTGCTATTCATTAGAACATTTTAGAAGCCATGTGTTTCATTTTTTACAATTGAAACCTGATTTACTTTGTTGCACACCAGTGATCGTGGGCTGAAAATAGCAGATCTACAAGCTGAGAATCGCTATGAGCTTGTAGATCAGCAATTTTTGGCACGTGACAGCAGCACACAAGTAAGTATAAATCAGGCTTGTATTACACAGAAAAGCCAAAAAATTAATCATATAAGATTGTATGGATCTGTTTTGTGTTATTTTTTTATGCTGTAAAGTTCAGCAGAACAAACTGCAAAGAACAAGAGAAATGGGGAGGAAAATTAGTTTATAGCACAACATTGCATCATAAAGGCTGAATTATAGCTTCAAAACAGTGTTATCTTCACTTTAAACTATCATTTCGTGACATGGCATTCATTCATGTCACAATAATAGCCATATTGTAATCGTAACATTGCACAATTGACTAAATAGAGTACACAGCGTTATTCAGTATTGTATTTTGCA
This sequence comes from Protomyctophum parallelum, assembly GCF_964188405.1. Lineage (NCBI taxonomy): Eukaryota > Metazoa > Chordata > Actinopteri > Myctophiformes > Myctophidae > Protomyctophum > Protomyctophum parallelum. Next base: position 20,954,672 of record NC_139710.1, on the reverse strand, counting down.
TGCACCATCCTTTTGAATGAGCCATTGTCTGTGTGTTTGTTATCTTCTCGTTGTCTTCTGAAGGTTTCGTCCAGACTGACACATTTCATGTCTAACACAAAGATGTAATGTCAATAAGGGAGGACTTTTACTATAAAGAAAAGTTGTTCAAATAAGAACATCCTGTAGAAGCGCATTGCTTCTCAAATACAGCTTCTTGTGGGCAATGAATTAATGTGTATGGTCCAACCAGTCAGACAGTGTATCTTTAACTTCCTCTGTGTTTTGTTCACAAAATGAGGTGAAACGTCACCTTGGTTGTGTTGAAGTAAAGTATTCCGTTATTTGGGGCCATAAGAAAACATGGACTGAAGTTTAATTGTAAAAAGCACCTCTTCAGTATCCTGATCATGAAGTGATATGGCAGCCTGAATCCAGCACATGTTCATAGCCATGAGTGGCTTCCAATGGCTCAACAATGCTATTTCTTGACGCAATTCCCCTCCATTGCCTCTATCTGCATGCTGACGTGTTCAGATCCTGGCGAACAGGACTCATGGGGATCAGAGGATGCAAGATGAGCCCTAAAATAGAATGATAGATTTATTACACCCAGATGAACTGCAGGATTTATGACTATTGTTTAATCTCCAGATTCCAGCCACATGAAGGGCTTATGTTTGGACCCATAATTTATCGAACTCGGAGAACGCAGGCTTGATGTTTTTTCTCTCTGTAATGGAGGAGCAGTGCTGTGGCTCCACCAGATAAACAGATGTTTGGATTAACAATGATCTTATAAACAGATGTGGAAGGTTATCTTTTGCACAGGATAGCGGACATTAAATTCCATCAAAACTACAAAAAGCCAGGTGTTAAACTCCTCAGGATGCTGCATAGAAACTCTCTTGAAACCTCACCTCTATGTACAAAGAAACAATATGGCATAACAGGTTCTAAATATGTCACTAAACTATACAGTACCAACATACAGGCAGTGGCGTGCACAGATAGACACTTACCCTTTTGGTAATGTGCCCTTTTGAAAAAAGAAAAAACTTTTTTTTAATTATTTATTTTGTACAGTATGTGGACCATGGTGACATTGATCAATTGTTGATAAAAAGCTTCTAATATATTATTTAGGCCCCAAAATCTATAAATCTCACACTATTAGGCAACCGGCCGGTTCCACGTGCTGCACAAGGTGCCCTTTTTTCTCTAAATGTCTGTGCACACCACTGCATACAGGTCTAGTAAGTTGAGAAATTTGGCAGATCAAACCATGCTGACAAACTCTGTTATGCCCCCGCTTGCCCGTCAGCAACCGTCCTCGGGTGCTTTCTCAAAGGTTCAACTTTGAATTTGTATAAGCAGCGAAATGTTGGTGGGACATATTCTACAAAGACTGAGCTAAGAAAAAACATCAGTGATAAAGTAAAAATAGGCTACAGTAAATATCTGATGAAATATGTCAAAAGTACAGGTAGAATGGCAGTCATGATAAATCTCTTAAGGCACTTGTGATATTTAGCAGCAAAGGGGAATGTTCAAGAACTTCCAAGAAAGTAGAAAAGCATTATCAATTTCACTTGTGTATTCCGTAAGTGACATAATTTCTAGCTTCGGTTTTAGAACATTCTGTTTTTTTACACATGCATAATAAGCTCAGTCCCAGACAGGGTGACATCCTTCTGAAGGAGCAATTAAGGAACAATTTACACAATCCAAAGCATGGTACATTTAGAGATGGCAGGAAGCAGAACTGTCAGGCAAGGAATTAAACAACATAATGTGAACCCATTTTCTCTCTCCCAGCCATTGATGTGTCTCAAGCCAAGACCCATTACCAGATTGGCTGAGCAATGAGCATAAGGCCTCAGGCGGCTGGTTTCAAGCCGGAGCTCCTGTTTTGTGGTGGGAGGGTCGGCGGAGGCGACACAGGGAAATGTTGCTGTTTATTTCCATTCTGTCATGTGTGTGAATCTGATTACAGGTCGCTAAGTCAATATTTAGCTTCTGCGGACGGCATCGTCATCGGGGCAGTTTATTTTCTCTGGGCCGTGCTACATCTGCTGCCAATGTCGTGTGCGGTAGCCGACGTGTGCTGCTGCCACGGAAAGAAAGCAAACAATGAGTCGGCAAGTTTGGTCGTATGACTTGGGCGAAAGCTTGACAAGCCCATATGGGTGATTATCAGCCATGGCATGTGTATTGCAGCTAACTCAGTTAAGGGGTGTAGGGATTCCTGAGTAGGTTTGATGGGAGGTCAAACGATTTAATGATAAACCACAGTGTTTAGGTTGTAGGGAGGTCAAATTGTAAAGCACACCATTTTATCACCGTAGGTTATAAATGAAAGCCATGGTTTAAAGAAGGAAAACAAAATATTGTATGCACTAATATACACATACAACATAAATGAATGGGTATCTGTTCTGCTTACGAAGTAGTTGACAAACACACAGTACACTATTTGTTGTAGTCCCTTCCACACAGTGTAGAAAGAAAGAGATGTACAGTAATAATAATAAAACAAGATGACGAAAGAGAGACAGGAATGAGATCTCATGCATTTGTTCCCTGTTGATTCCCCTTATATGAAAACCCTACACGGGGGCTGCCACTTTAATTCAAGCCAAGAGAAAAGAAAAAAAAAACTTGGTTCAGACTTCTCATCTAGCCCTCAAGCAAGAAGGATTTTATATTTATTAAAAGTAGAGAGCGGTATATTTCTTCCAGTCATGACTTCATTACCTCAAGTTACTCCAGAGAGAGAGAGACCACACACAGTCAGTGGATCAGGAGAAACACCTCCTCCTTGTTTGCCTGACCCACTAGCTACATTTCAGAGCTCACAGAGAGGTGAACTTTGTTATGTGTCAAAGATATGCAAGTCAGGACTGTATTACACTTGGAATACTTTTTTGTGCTGGTTGTTACTTGAAACAGTTGAAATTGGTCACAGAAGAACTTTTTAGACGGCATATTCTGCACTTGTGGTTACTGCCGAGTTGACTAAACGGCTGAAATCATGAACTATGTTGCTGAAAGTTATTTTGGATGTTTTGACAAACAACGTCTAGTTTCTGTCAAAGAATGATCTGGAAATCCATCAGAAATGAGTTGGCCATGTGTAAAGGGGCCATGGTGATTTTTAAGGAAGGCTCCATAGTCATACATACATTATACATGCATGCTGTGCCGAGAAGAACCACCACATGCCCCACTCCGTCATCCCCCCACCCCCACCTTCCCCCACCAAGCCCAGCTAAAATTCACTTTCGTCTGCGAAACATCTGGAATTCATCGGCCGGAGGAGGTTGGGGGGAAATGAACTCCGACAAGAGTCTGTAGACTAGCACAGCCCCTTGCCTTAAGTTCCCTCAGATGGCGAGATAGGCCTGCAGACAAACACCCACTGGTTTGTCTCATGCAGACTTGTTGAACAGAACCAATAGTACCTCTGAAAAGAAAAAGATTCTTTGTTGTGAATGCACACAGGAACCGTTTTTAGTCTGAGTCACTTTTATTGATTCGTTATACGGTAGCTTTCAGAATATCATTAATTTAACAGTTAGGTGCACACTGGTGCAGTTCTGCAACTATAGCTTCCTGTTAAAATAACAGTGACTCTGAAAGTGATCTGTTATGTTCTTAAGTAACGTCTTAGTTCACTCTCAGTTACCAATAACAGAGGATGATGTCACTGTTACAGTTGTAAGAAAATAATAAAAAATATATATATGTTCTTTGCATTTAATTTAAAGTGATTAATAATAAGTTTACTAGATGTTGCACAGGTTCAATGTCAGGAAACTACACGAGAGAGAGAAATATGTTCAAAGGAATGACTGTTACATACAATGTAATCAAATCAATTTAATTAGTTAAGATCAACTGATTATATGAGTTGAAAACAGTAATTTACCCACAAAAGTTAATTGTATTCTAAAGCAATGGAAAACATTTTGACATTTTGTACCCATGTCAGTTGTAGTCTTGCATGGCAGTGTACGCACCTCTGTGTTATATCGTTGTCTTGGAAGTCAAATGTAACCAGTGTTATATTGTATAGGCTAATGTTGCAAGTGTGTAGTGCGTACCCATCTTGTTATATTGTATGTATAGTCTTGCATGGCAATCTACCACCTCAGTGTTATCTTGTGTCTTGGATGGAAGTGTAACAACTCACTGTTATTTTGTATTTCAGTTAAAACCCATTTTGGGCGGGAACCCCTTTTGGTGTTAGCATTATGTTATGCTTTAGCTATTGAAAAATAGCAGATCTACAAGCTCATAGCGCGCCGCCGAGTAAATCGAAGAACCACTGACATAGAAACATCAGCTGATTGCCACGTCAGCGTATGATGTATGGGACATTGGGACTTGCAGAACACTGTACACACGTACGCCCACATACTGTAGTAATGCACACGCGTGTTAATCTCAAGTGTATGCCGAGTGCTGACTGAACTATAACTCGCAGGCTACGTATCAATCCTGCATGACAGTGCACCGACCTCAATGGTAATATTGTAGTGTTGAATGGAAGTACCCACTCCACTATTATTATATTCTAAGTCTTGGGTTATTTTCTTGCTTCAACCCTAAGGCCACTCACTGCACCTGGATAACCTTTACTCTGGGTTTACTGTGATGCCCGCTAGACATTGACGATATACGTACGTAAAGAAAGAAAGAAATCTGGCGTGACTCATAAAGTAACATTATACACTGTATAAACCAGTCCACCAAAAACAACTTTACAAAGATCATAAACTTTACTTTCAGACGCAATGAGCTGATGTAATTTAATTGTAACAAAGACATATGAGACACAGTACCATATTCTGTTTGTGTCACACTTCTCCATTTGGCTCCAAGATTCCCATCCAATTCTGACAAAATACTTAAAAGAACTTCTGTAATGTTGTGGAATTCTTAACTTGTTCCATCATCGTTTAGATCAAACCGACTGAGATTAAGAAGTAAAAAAAAAAGAAAAAGAAAAAAAAGAACTAAATGGGCAGTAATTTTGCTTAATTCAGGTCCTGGGACACTGATTTTCGCAGAGGATAATTGTTGTGATGTCATGTATTGAAAATTCCCTATCAGTCTCCTGACCTTTCGGATAGGCAGTATTAGAGCTTGAATTCCATGTGGAAAAAAAAAAAACACTTTTCTGCTCTCAGGCAGCCAAAACAAGAAAATAAGCGGGTGAAATAACTCCTTACATTTAAGCTTAGTGAATTAAAGAAATAAAAATACAGATCTGATATATTACTGATAAGGTGCAAGAGACTTTTTAACTTTGTTTTTGAAAACTTTAATATGCTGGCTTTAGTTTTAAGTGTTCCCAGCTGTTGCTTCTTTTTTTACGTAAAGTCTCTCTCTCAGCGGGTCTGCTTCAGTAACAAGGGTGCTGCTCCGTCCCGGGGTCCTGAAACTTTATCATATACAGAACTCAGGGATCAGCATGCCAGCATAGGCCACTAAGCCCCACTTTAATAACCTCAAATATGCGGCGATTCACCCAGTTTCTGATGGAGAAACTACACCACCCTGCCACAGGAACCAAAACATAGATTCCATCAGCCCAGGGCCAGACGCCCTGCCAAAACACTGCGCTGATCTAAGGGCTGTTCCATCCTGGTCACTGCTGAGCTTCTTCGCTTCGGTCAATTATCGCTGGCGTTCTGAAAGGGGCTTTCACTTTTTGTCAATCTGTACAAGTATTTGAAAGAGCAAGTTGACAGAATGCAACACACCTCCACAGTGTTTGCGTAGCACAGGTTAGGCTATTGGGTTATACACATACCTCGCCAATAAACGTAATCTACGCATGGCTGAGGGAAGTAGGGGTGCTGGGGAGGGCTGGAGCACCACCTCCCCCCAGGCACAGCCCTCCCTTGGACAGGAGGGAGAAAATAATCATAATTTTAATCAAAACAGATTTCTGTTATAGGCCTAATAAATATGCTGTATCACAGTATCGACGCCTTATCCTGGTTAATTGCCTGTGTGAGTTTGTTCATGCGTGTGGAGAGGGAAAGTAAAAGCCACTTTTCCGTGCGTAAATGCGCGTGCACAAGGCGTGTGCACGTGCATTTTGCGGCTACTGAACGCTCAGCAACTCCTACTGTAAATATCTTCCCGCGGCGTTAATTTAAGTTACGTTAATTTAAGTTACGTTAATTCAGTTGTATACATGTTTTGATCCGATCTAGTCGAAAGGCTACTCACATTAGCTTCAGATGGCTATCTGTTTATATCCATAACATTGTGCTGCACCATCTTGGTGTTAATCTTAATATTAATTAATACTTAATCTTGAGTATTAATTATTTAATTAATAGTGTTAAACGTTACTCTCCTTGTCATCCATGTTGAACCCTATGATGCTCAAGGACTATGCTTTAGGTCAGGATGAAGTGCATTGTACGCCCTCCAAATTTATCCCCCTTTGCTTTTCTTCTATCTCATGATTCGCCTTTCTATTCGTCATGTCCTCCAAATTAGTTAGTAGGAAGCAAATGGTAAAGGATTTGAAGGGTAAAGGTTTGCGGTGATGAATAAAACTTGTGTGAATCCTTTCTCTAACCTTCTACCCTGCTTGAGCCAACTCCAGCAGGCATGCCATCTGTATTCACTTTGAAGTTGATGAACCCACTGTCGTTTGCCATTAAAATGGTCTCTATATCGCTGATTGATAGACTATATTAACCAGGTTGTAACTTTGAAACTCTCGCCACAGTTTTCTGACCCTAGAGGCAACCATCAACAGTTGCATACTAGTGCTTGAGTCTGTTCAGTAGCTCAGAGGGAGGAACTGTTGGGATTATCGACTAAGCCCTCAAACAAAGCTCATAGCTGTGTAAACAAACGTGTCTTTTTTCGCACTTGTTCAGTCTATTTGCTCTAGTTTTTGGCTATGATACTAAAATAAACAGGCAAGTCACCACAGTTGCTTGCAAATAGATTAGTGATTTATCTATGCACAAACTTTTGGCCCCACTCAAAAATAGTAAACAAGAGGCGATTTTAGTCTGGTTTGTAGCCAAGGCAAATGGTTATATTACGATAACAGGCCTATTTCCTGTAGTTAAGATTTTTGTTTAACATTAGGGCCTATTCTCAGCCTGCAACTGGCAAGAAGCAGTGGCCTAGTTTCGACACTCTTAACCTCTGCCTCAGAAAGCCAACCAGATGTGGGTTCCCTTAAGCAAATTATTAGCTGTTCCTAGTACACACAGGTTCTTTACTAAGTGTTTCCAGCTCAGTTTTGGCAGGGGATAGAGGAGACATTCCGATGTAGCAACATCATATTTTCCCTTCAGTATAGCCATGGCAACTAAATTATTTATCTTGAAGAAATCCATTTCTAAGACCAGTTGATTCATTATGGCTACTCTGAGTTCTGGACGGGAACAAGGAGTTTTCTGCACTACTCTCATGTTCGGGATGATTCATATTTTCGAATCTCCCCCAAAGGTGCAAAATAAAGAAAATGTGATATACGGTAGTTCTGCTTAAAGATGAACTAGCCTTTGGGTCAATGACATGCTTTCCTAAAGGACGTCCATGCTGACCTAAACATTAAACAATGATTAGAATCTTAACCTGCACCATAAAGTACAAGTTCTATTCATAATTAACAATTCTAAAAGACAGACCTGTGATAATGCATTGAAAATAACAATCTATTATAAGCAAGTTCAGTCAGACAATTCTTGGACTTAAATTAATATTTATTGACCATAAATATAATATTTATTGAACATGAATATCTATAGGCTAAGCATATTTTGGGGTCAACGCTCCATCTCAAATCAATTCATTCATTTCCTGTAATCCTGTAAGAATGAGAGGGGGAAACTAAAACCGATTTGCTAAAGATAATAGAGGGAATGAAATAGCAAGACTCCTCTTAGGAAATAATAGAAACAGAGCCCACAGGTGGATGCTGGGGGGTGGTGGAAGGGGGAAGGGGAATCTCATAGAGCCAAGCTAAAGAAGCTGCAGCAGGCAGCATAGGACTATAGGAGAGCAGCAAGATGGCTGAGCAACAGCAATACGAATGACTGCCCTGAAGTCTTTGCACTGGTTCTGCAATTTGTATTTCAATGGTTTCCACCCAGTTTAAGCAATGGAGTCTGTTTGAGCCTCACCATGCAGTCAACTGGCTTGAGAGTATAGGTCAGCTTGTGCTTCATAATCGGTAATAAAACACCAGATTTATACATGGTTGTGCGTCGTGTCGCTCAACGAAAATAGCAGATCTACACGTTTGCATTTTCAGTGTGCACCGCCAATGCACAACTAACTAGTATAAATCAGGCTTTACTTGTTTTCACAATGCCAGATACAGCAAGTCAACTAACTGCTGTCTCCACACCTTTCAAAATGGGAGAGCTGGCAGGGAGGGCATTCGACAAATGTGCAGCTATGGAAATATTTACAATAACGGAACATTCACACTTGGTGGCTGTGTCTCTCTTGTTGGAATTGATGTCAGCTGAAGGTGGTGGGTCTCCAGAATGAACATAAACAGTTGGTTGGAGCTGATGGCCGCCCAGTGTTAACACCATGCTCCTCCACGAGTAAACACACATGATTCAGGTTGGTGGCTAAGTGCCTACATGAGTGTCGTCCACAACTGCCAAAGGCAGTAGCTCCTGGTGAAGGTGTGGGCGGTTATTTACAATGTGCAATCTTTGGCTGATTACTCAAATTAGGTGGTAAATTAGCTTACTTTAAATTCTACAGTCCAAGCACTGTCAAATAAAAAAACGTCTGACCATTACAGTAATATTATACATTGATAAAGATTTTTTGGGGAGCATATCGTTGCTGTCGGGAGGAAACCTAACTCATTTTTTTTTAGTTTTTTAGTTTTTTTTTGCTATGTCTGTGTGTTGTTTCGAAAATATTGAATATTGAAATATTGAACAAATGGAAAGTAGTAAAAAAACCCGCTTTGGATAAAACCTCTTAACTCCATTGGACCCTCAAACTGTCTGCTAAAGCAACTAACTCCACCACCTCTCCCCCTCTCATGCAAGTAATTGGCAATATATAAACTCACACCAACACCAACTTTGATGAAGCAGTAGGCTATAGCTTTGTTTTTAAAATATATGGTTTTCTTAATTAACTGAAAGATTTATATTTTTCATTTCCTGAAAAATGAACATTTTGGAGTTAGGTGGTTTCTTCCCGACAGCAGAGAAATACATTTGTGTTAATTATGTCCTCTTTATGACTGTGGATATGCTTCTGTGCTTGTGAAAAAGTGGCACCATGGGACCAGTGAACTGTGATGTTTATTTCTGAGACAGCCAAACTATTTAAAAGTCCCCAATATGTACTTGTATCACCGATTTAGTAGCTTGAGAGTGGCAGAGAACACATTGGTTGAACTTTTCCTATAGCATGTCACACTCATATTTCTCATATTTAGCTGGCCTAACATGAGATAGGGATGTTAGTGCTGTGTCATTTGGACAGGAAGGACTCTCTGAAAGAAACAAGATGGGGGCCTCCTCTTAATTGCACTCTCAGCAATGACTTCCTGTGGGGACTCCACAAGGGATGCTTGGTCTTGACTCTTCAGATGACCCCAAACCAGAAACCTCAGGCCTCGTTCTTCTGGGCCATGAAATATGTTCTAGTTGTGAAGCACTCCCCAGCGGATCGTTATTAGACCAGCATGTTCATGTTGCTAGTGTTTGCTTTCAGCTCTTGTTTTACAGGGAGAAAATAAGGCGAGGCTGAATAGAATATGGTGGGAATAATGGTGTGGATTTTATTCTACTCGTACTTCACTTTTACACCGCACCGTTTGCTCGTGTCTTATTTTCCGTTGTGCAACAGTGACTTTGTTGCATTATTCCCAGTGGTTAGCGACACAGTAGGTCGCAGTGGCACCTGGGCTTCCACAGCATTTTCAAACTCCTATCTATAGGTTATTCACTTGTTTCTGGAGCCGGGTCGTATAGTCAGCAGTCTAAATCACTGTCCCAAATGCTACTTTGCTTTGTGAACACAGCGGAGCTGCAATACGCAAAGACAGATTTTCATAGTCAAGTCCTATTTACATTTGAAATTGTTCAGAGTGCAGCCTGTCCCGGGAGCCGACAGGAGTGTACACTGTTTAATCTAGAGACACCAAATAAATCACAGACCGTCTGGTAAAACAGAGAGCCAGGTCAAAATCATATCCATCAGACAGGATGGCTAGTGGGGACTGAAAGCCCATATGACTGTACCCCACAAAAATAACACATGCTCTAGTTTCACAGATTTCTGTTCATAAGGAGATACCTTACAACACCTGTACATGGTACTTTATGAACAGGTTTTTTGTCTTCATATTAGCCTACATTTTTGTTTGGCTTTGAATTCCAGAAATGAGGTTCACATCATGATATGGGTGAGGTACAGTAGGTGGACCGGAACACAGGTTTGCTCAATGAGATCAAAGGCAAACACAGCGCTTCCTGTGTCTATGAGGACCTTTTAGAGTGACATGTCAAACGTCCTGGTATGTCCCTGGATGTGACCTCATAATGGAGTCAGTGTGCTGTCTGCTGACGTACCGCACCTCAAATGCACGCAGGCAGGCACAGAGAGAGAGATTCCAAATAAAGCCTTTGTTCCCCAAAAGTAGCCCTCTCCACTATGTATCCTCCATCCTGTCTAGACGGATATCATTTAATGACAAAGACAAAGCAAGAAGTCATCATCTTGTTCTGTATAACTGGCACTATAGGCAAGGCAGGGCAAATGTATTTGTATAGCACATTTCAACAACGAGGAAATTCAACGTGCTGCTCCCATCGACCTATTAAAAAAAACATTTTACGGACACCTTGTGTTGTGAATGGATGAAAAAGACTGCCTCTCAAGAGGAATGTTAATATATCATACATTTTATATAACCCATTTTGGGCGGGAACCCCTTTTGGTGTTTTAAACATTATGTTATAATTTAGCTATTGAAAAATAGCAGATCTACAAGCTCATAGCGCGCCACCGAGTGACGCGGTACGAGCTTGTAGGTCTGCTATTTTTGAAAAATCGTGAAAATGTGGCACAAATCTTTGAATAGGTATATATTCTTTCAGAACGAACGTTTTTTTTATTTCTAAAAAAATCATTTTTTTTCTTGATCAGTTAGTTTACTTGTGCCTTTGATGTTCAGTAGGGTCTGCTGCATGGCTTTGTTTGGTAGCACCAGTAAGAAACACTGGGATATATCCTAGTTTGGAGACTGTAAGAAACTCATCCTGGGCCAAGTATCTGTCCTAAACCAGAGAAATGTCAGCATCCATGAGGCCTCCCAGCAGGATGAAATGGTGCTAGTGCCTACTGCCTATACTGTGTAGCACCACCCATCATCACACAATGCAACCAGGTCTAAACAGACTTAGCCAGAGATGAGTCATAATGGTGAATAACGTGGGGAAATGGTTATTTTTGGCAATTGACATGATGGCCATACAACAAACAAGCTGTTGGTTTTAATAGGTCAAAGTTTTCACTTTGAAATGGTCTTAGTGAGTATCTTCTGTATATACTGACTGTCTAGTCAGTTATGATTTATTCTTTATGCGTAGCTGTTTGAGTTTGTCCACACAGGTTATTGGGTTGGCCTCCAAACCCTTATGCAAGAAGCTTGACAATATTAATCATTGTGTTAAATGTTGTGTTGTGGTTAAGGTGCTTTTGTTGGTGTTGACTAGACCTCACTCTCGTAGCAACAGTACATAAGGGCATGTGCACCCATCACTAGTTGCGAACGCAGTGATTGCGAACGCAATGAGCACTAACTATGAGACCCTGCAGATCATGTCTGTGTGTGTGTCTGTCCCGCTGTGACACCACCCGCCCGCCACCAGAGGGCGCAGCTGTAGCACACACACACACACACACCCTCACACACACACACACACACACACACACACACACACACACACACACAGTAGAAAACTTAAAATAATTACTAACTAAAAAGAAAAAAAAAGTACGTAATTTATTCTAATTGTTGTTATTGCAATTTACGAGCTGCGTTCGCTTCACACGTTTGCGCGTCTTACTTGTCTTACACAGATGACGCAAAGCATTGGGATATGCACTTGCATAGGTGCAGTCACTGCAGTGTTAATCTTGGCAGTCATTTTAGAACATGTTTAGACTGTAGTCTATTTTAGTTTTTGTCAAATTGTAGGTAAACACTGAACATATTGTGGTACAGTAGGCCTTGCTTCTTTCTTGTCACGTCCATTTGAGTAGATTTTTATTCCGTTTACTCACTTGTAGCCTAATGTCTGGCTGCACTGGGTCTACTAAAAGTTTCCATACGGTTTGCTTGAGGACATGGAAAATGCTTGTGTGACAACCAGGTTGGGAAATAAAATGAGAAACTAAGATATGAGGTGGAGAAAATGCATGAATTCTCTGTCCTTTCCAACAGAGTTTCAGCCACCACCCCTTTGTTGCCAAAAACACATTCAATATCATGGTTATTAGAATCATTGAAAATAATTCCAGTACGTATGGTTGTTTATTAATATATATTTTTACAGACAAGATGGGGATCAATCTTACAGACAAGAAGGGATCAAAGTGCATACAGTACAATCCTGTGCGGGTACATTTTCCACCAGGGCTGAATAATCAGAGTTCATTAAATAATTAACTATCAGGACATTGCTATGTGTTTTATATCAAGCATGATTTACAGTACACAGTATTCTATTCTGCATGACAGCACCACGGAGGAACAGTTGACATGAGAGGAACCCATCAACAAACCAACACACAGCATGAAATGAAAAGGGGGATCTTAAAACTTGGCTTGCTCGACTTTCTCCAGTTCCTAATGTCCCGTCTGTGTCATAATCATCAAAGACCACAGCTTCACGTCTCATATTTTCCATGACTGCAGCCCTCCTCTCAAGGGATCATTTCTTTTTTATACGCTCTGTGACCTTTAAGCACATGAAAACGTGCTCATAACATGCGCTTTCGTTTCTACAGGAAACAACGGTCACGGATTGTGAATATTTCCATATGTATTGAACACAGTTGTTGTTTTTGTTTGTTTGTGGGTGGGGAGGGGTGCACATTATGGTGTCAATATTTTAATCCCTTGCAAAGGCTTCTGGTTTATTTAACCCCCCGACCCGACCTTGATTTCCCTGACGTAGTAGTCTTACACATGGAGATGGACTCTGCAGGGACCACCCCAGACGCATGGTCTCAGGCAGGAATATAGTGTTTCAGCTTAAAGTTGAAAGTGATTATTGTGTCTCGAAACTGCCTTGTCTACACACTAGCATGTCAAATAAAGCTCAGAACGGGTGAAAATAGCCAGCGATGTAGCAACGTGTTGGATCCGTGAGGCCACAGTCACCTGATGGGCAGCCCGCCTGCCCGCCCGCCGCTTGATGTTTAACAAGCTGGTCATTTAAACACTGCTAATAAAAACAGCTCCTAGTGGGGGGGGAGCCTCTTCATAAACCCTCGCTGCACTGTGTTGAGCGTATACGTTTTCCTTCTTCCTACCCAACTCCCTCCTCTTTTCTCCTTCCCTATACACATTTCATTTACATTTAAACCGTTACTTTCCGCATAGCATTTTTGTTGTTGTTGCTAGGTTAATAATTTGGGTGATAAAAGTGAAACTGTTGCTTGTGCACTGCACACACCGAAAAAAGACACGATCTACAAGCTCACAACGTGTTGTGCATCGTCATTTTGTGTGCTTGTAGATTGGCTATTTCTGGAGTGTGACACCCGCACGAGATAAAACAATTTCCCTCGCGATCATTTCCAAACAGTGACTATTTCTTACTGTACAAAATAGATCCAGATACCGAGTGAGATCATTATTATTTCTTAATTCATCTCTTTGTCCTTTCCAGCACACACTATGTATGAAATTAAAACAAATGCTTTGCTGACTTTGGAGCCCTCTAAAAGGCATTGCACAAAATTGATGTAATGTACGGCTGAACCCATTTTCTTCTATAAGCACAAGCTGGTATAAAATGTTTGATAAATTATATATATGATGCTGTTTCCACATCACCCGGGGCTAAACTACACACGATTATGTGTCTACACCACTGCAACACTCATGCAGCCATCTAGATTATAAATTAGTTATGGTCCCTAGCTACAGACAGGTGTACATTCTATCCCCTGTGGTGGAACAATCTTATAATTGCTTCAACATCAACATCTACATTTCTCCAGCAAAGGCAAAGTACAAACACATGTAGGTCAAACGTGTTGCAGGCTCGCCTCCCCTTATATGACATCACAGGTTTATGGAATCTTTGACATTTGATTTCAGTCGCGGGTATCCCGTTGTTTCCCAGAGCTGTCGCGCAAGACAAACATGAGAAGAGCAGAGAGTATCAAGACAAACATGAGAAGAGCAGAGAGTATCAAGGGGATTTGGCAAGAAGAAGGATGATATGTCTGAGTTCCTATAGGCCCCTCCTCTAGGGACTGCATGACTGTGTCATGTCCAGGGCAGAGTCTCCCTTAAGCCTGCGCTATACTTAGTTGCATGCTGGTGTCGCGCATCGCAAATCGGCAAGCTCACAACGTGTCACTCACACTACGCCTTGTGAGCTTGTAGATCGTCTATTTTCATTGTGTGACCAGCACGCAACTAAGTATAACTCTCTTTTTTTTTTAGATATATTTTTTGCGGCTTACGCCTTTTATTGATTTTTTTTTAAGGGACAGACAGTAGGCTGACAGGAAACGGGAGAGAGATGGGGGGGTGACATGCGGTAAAGGCCGTGTCGGGTCCGGGAGTCGAACCCGCGGCACACCGCGACTGGATCACCAGTCCGGTGCCCAGACCATTACGCTACGGCCTGGGCCAGTATAACTCTCTTTGATCACTTCACCCCAATGATACTCAGATCCCGTCATCCCGAAAACCTTTCTGACGCCCTAAAACCAGACATTACCGCTAATGTTATTGCCATTTTTCATTGAGAAAGGGCCTTAATTGGACAGTACCAAAACCACATTCAAATGCCGTTGCCTAGACTCCAGACGATATGGTATTTGACTGGAGAATACTTATTACAAGTTGCATCAAGTCCAGTGTTTTGCCATGTGTGAAATGATCAAAATGCAAATATTATATAATTGCTGGAAATCTTGTTCCCTAGTTTTTAAGGACTTTAAGAAATCCATACAAATCCTCACCTAATATCAAATGTACTAAAAGTAAACTTAAAACCTCTCCTGGAGAATCGATTACACTAAAGGCTGCGACAAAATAGAATCCAGATGTATTATGGTTGAAGTGAGCCTTTAATCTTTGTTGAGGAGAAGCACTGTTAGCTCAATAGTTCACAATTCGAGATTCACGTTGCTGCAGCACTTCAACAATCTACATTCCCGAACATCAAGAATAAAAAATAAATAAATTAGTTTGCTTGTGTGGCATAGGAACAGTTCAACCAGAAAAAACACTATGCCCTGGCCTACTCAATGTAGAACCAGATTCAAATATTGATTACCAATGGACTACTTGGAAAAAAACAATTCTAGTCACCAGGAAGTAACAATTTTTCACACATCATCTATGGTCAGGCCAGAGTAGATCTCATGTCAATGTCGCTATGCAGCCAAAAACTGCTCATGACGGCAGATTCCAAAGGGGCCTCCCCCACAGGCCTGGCCTGACTAAGAGCTTTGGGGAGGAGAGAGGGAGAGAGAGAGAGTGATGGTTGATGGAGGGTGGTGGGGGTTGTTACCGATATTAGGTTTCCTTGAGTTGAGATACCAAACTACTGCAGTCATCTCAAACCTGAGGTCCTTGTTGGACAATGACAATTCCAGTCCTAAACTGTAAAAATCTCTCTGGCCGCCATGGGATCTTGGGAGGCAAGACCTTTCTGGGTGATAAACCTAAACATAATGAGCCATCCTGTCATTAGGTGGCAATGACTTGAGCACGCTACAATGCCTACTACAATTGAGTATTGAATGCTACTGTTATCTTTGTATAGCTTATGCAGCAAATCACTTATTATGTTAAGATAATATTCACTTCTGTACACCTCAGTCGTTCAAAGGACCAACAGTGAGGGAAAACGTTAGAGAACAATTAAAGTACTCTGATTTCTTTTATTTATGTATATTTTAGGTGTTAATATTTCTGACATCCTGAGAAGGTTTTTTTTCTGCTTCTTTTCTTTTTGGAGTGCTTTTAACCCATCGAGATATTTCAAAATGGCTATTGAGTTGCAAGGCAGTTTGGAGCCACCATCTGCTTTAGTACCCCTACCATCATGTACCCTGCCTGCAGCTGCATCTGCCCATCTCTTTCTCTCTCTCTCTCTCTCTCTCTCTCTCTCTCTGTCTGACCAGCTGTCACCACCAGAAGGGAAGGTATCCCCTTTCTCACAGAGTATTTGACTCTTACTTGGAAACTGTGAACGATGCAGTGGAACGATGAGGGGTCCTGCAAGTGTTACTATCTTCTCGCAATCAACGGATAAAGGAATAGTTACATGTTTTTTGTAAATGCATCCCAGTATACACATGAGCATATACACAAAGTGTGCTGCCATTAGTTCGTGGCATATGTTTTCTGGGCCCTCATCCAAAACAATCTCTGAATGCTATGGCTTGGTCGGCGTGCCAAAACCCTTGTCAACTGGAACTCTCTCTCTTTCATGCTCAATATGTCCCTCTCCCTCCGTTTTGAGGCCTGTGATGAATACTGGCACTGGAGCTCATATGGAGGCGCAGAAATGATCACTGCACGCATGCACACATGCACGCACACACGCACGCACACACACACACACACACACACACACACACACACACACACACACACACACACACACACACACACATATAGAGGCAGCATGCGGGTGTGCAGCTGCTGGTAGGCTGAGGTTACAGGTTGAAAAAGTCATGGGCAGTAGAAGAAGCGACAGCACACTTCTATACAGTGTTCAGCGAAGAGGCCTTGTTTCTGCCTGGCATGAAACAAAAGGAAGCGCACAGACACCCTGACTCCATGCTCAGTGTGCGTTCTGAAGCCTAAAATTATACTCCACAGTACGACTGTATGTCGTCTGCCAAAAAGAAGGGCTTCGATGCTTTCTTAGCTTGTAGATCCATTCTTGTTGGCAGGCAACACCCTCACACAATGGAGAATAAATTAAGCTTGAGCCTGCTGAATTCAGCCAAAGATGGGAGAATTGTTTTGCCCACTGTACTCAAACACTGTATTATAAATGACGGACATTTAATACATAATACAGAAAGCAGTCTTGAACAAATCTGAACCATTCTCAGAGCATGCTCTGAAACCAAGATTATAACCAAGACTATCTAAATGTAGTTGAATGCGATATTTCTCATTGCAGCTCCTAAAAAAACTTAGAGTGGGGGTAACATTAGAGGATTAGCAAAAATTCTCCACACACATTTTTCAAATAATGTTGAAATACAAATAGCTGTTCACAATAGACCAGAGTATTGTATGTCTTTAAACTGCCAGTCCATGGCCGATGGGGATGGCGGTCTTGGGCCGAGCCTCAGGGGATAGCTCCACTTTGCCAGTATACCCGCTGCGGAGGTCCAGCGAGCTGGAGTCTTGTGATGTGGTCAACCGCATCGTCCATGCAGGGCAACGGGCATGAGTCCTCGTGGGTCACTGTGTTCAGCTGCCGTTAAGATCCCTCGATTGATCAATCGGCTGCCCTGATTTATTCTTAATCCACACGGAACCATCAGCCACAGTTCCTTGTTCCATACTGGAATGACTTGGACTGTCGTGAGGGTTCCATGATTCTCACTGCTGCCATCTATTGAATTCTTTGTTGCTTCTAAAGGCAGACGTTGTGGGCGGACATGGATGTGGTGAGCATCCCTGGTGTCGATCTCATGCTAGTCCATTTTAGTCTGTGTACGGTCCTCACTGGCGGCAATACAAGGAACTGTGTTCCTCTCATTGGCTGGCGTACTGCTCTGAGCTAAAGTGGTTCACTCTACGGCTGCTTGCGTGGATGAGAACAGGCACGGTCGGCTCTACCCCCTCAGCAATGCTGGAATGCTATATTGTCTGAGCCCAGATATAGAGATGGGTACTTACTTCCACAGTGGCCAGATTGGCCACTAAACCCTGTATTGTAGTAACTTACTATCAATAGCTAAACATTGTACAGGGAGGCCATAAAGTTATTAGAGTCTAAGGTCGCATTCACACCAGCATGCTATACTGCGATTAAAACGAATCCTGCTGCGTATTGTCGGAAAGTGTGCTTCGTTTGGCAGGTGTGAAGGCTCATTCGAATCCTAATGCGCATCAAAGAAGCGCATTCTACTTCGCAAAAAAAAACGGGGGTTTCACTTCGCTTCAAAGTGGATCGCATTCAATATTGGCATTGAATGTGCCATTGTGGGATGAAGAAGTTGGTATTTGGCACACAAGAAGGAAGGAGAAGGCATTATTACGCAGCGACGTGTAAAGATGTCCCGTGGACAGACGTGGTCTAATGAAGAGATAGAAGCCCTTATGCAATATGGGCAATATGAGACGAACATAGGTCTATATCAAATATGCTGAAGGTCACAGACAGGAACAATGCAGTGTACATGATGTACATGTAGGAGGCGATTGGGTTCCATTGCACATTTGCACAATGTTGCAATTTGCATGTCGCATAAAGAGTTTGCGATCACACTCGTAGTACAGACCTGGACCGCGTGGTATGTGTGTAGACAGTTGAGTAGATTACTCCTATTAACCTACCAGGTTTATTTATGTATGTAGGGTTTAGTAGGCTAGCCGCTACTTTACTAAACAAGTTGGTAAAGTTGTAGCGATCCGTTAGTCCCCGAAGTCACACTGCATCCACATAACCCTCACTTTACATCCTAAGTCCTAACTATTACTCAAAGTATGTATTTTAACACCATATATTTCACTGTATAGTTTATGAATTGAACACATTGATAATGTTTTTTTATAATTTATATTTTTTGTCCCACGATTTTGTAACCCATTTTTCACCCCTGTGTCAATCATCCTGTGATGTGACCCTGGGCTCTACACACCCTCCGCCAACCTAGGGAGAGCAACGGACTTAACTCGTGCTTCCTTCATGCTTGAGTGTCCAAGTTGCTCCTTTACACCTGACAGGGGGGAGTTTCCCTGGTTGGACGTAGCGCGTGGAAGGAACACGTTATTCCAACCAGTTCCTTTCCCCTCCATCAGGAGTCCCGGCTGGCCAGGGGGATGCAGTTTAGAGACCAGGATTACTGCATGTTTTTGTGAGGGTACCTACCCTAGGGGACACGGGGAGAACATGCAAACTCCACACAGAAAGGCCCTTTCGCCAACCCCGCCTTCGGGTATGGGCACTGATGACACAGAGGAGGAAACACGCCGCCAGCACCCACAGCGCCCCGAGCGGGAATCGAACCCAGGACCCAGGACATTGATAATGTAATGTTCCCTGATGCGGTTCCCTGATGCCGTTTGACACAGCCAGTGTGAAGGCAAACGCAGCAAATTAAATATGCAAGAATGATGCAACTTCTCCGTCCATTCTCATCGAGTCTGCCGAAGTAGAGGTGTGAATGCGACCTAAGTCTCGTTTTCTTTGGAGTTTACTTCAATTTACAATTTAGGCATTTAGCAGTGTGAGATCAGAATAAGCAGAGTAGGCATGTTATTCCCCGCCAAAATTACCATGCAGGCAAATAGAAAGCTCTTCAGATGGTAATCACAGGATGGCTGACACGGTGAAGACCAGGGTTGTTTGGAAATGCTGCCCACACTCTCATATTTCATGGGCAACATGCCAGACATCACTACCCCAAATCTGATGCACTATCATTGAATAAGAGCGCTGAGAGATGAATCCAAATGCCCTCCACCACAGCTGCTACTTTGGCTCAATTTGATCTTAAAAAGATATCTCATGTGAGCATTATGGTTTTTTTTATGGAGCACATACCTCTGTAAGTCAAAACCACCAATATCGTTATCTCTGGCTACCATCAACAAAATGTCATTTTGTTGTTTGTTTCACAAATACATTTTGCTTGATTGCATTCATCCAAATTAAGAGCTGAATGAAGAAAATCCACAGTGTGGTGACATTTATCTCAATGGCAGCAAATGTTTGAGGTTCGCTGCTAATAGAGTGTCACCTTCCAAAGGAAAAAAGAAACCCCTCAAATACTCAAATAAAACCAGTAAAATAACAGGTTATCATGTTTTTCTATGTCCAACGGAAAGCATTGGACACATGTCTATTAACTGTAATTGATATAATCTTCCAAAACATGCAACAAAACAGCTCTTGAATGTAGCCTACTGCGGCTATGTGCCCCTTAAACTGGCCTCTTTTCGAATTTAATCCAAGCAGGGGGCAGGGGCGAGAGAGAGCAGGCGAAATATGCCTGTTAAAGTTTACTGGACATCATAGCATTTATAGTTTTCAAATGGAATCCAATTACCTAAGTCTCTTGCCATAAAAATGGCAGGACTTAACTTCATAGTTTTAACAAGAAACATTATAAATGCCTTTTATATAGATTTAGAATGATTTGGAAATATGGAGTGTGTGTGTGTGTGTGTGTGTGTGTGTGTGTGTGTGTGTGTGTGTGTGTGTGTGTGTGTGTGTGTGTGTGTGTGTGAGAGAGAGAGAGAGAGACAGTGTGTGTTTGTCATTTGGAAGAAACATTGCCATTTAATTGTAAATTGTAAAGAGGTGGTTGTTTTGCTTACATTACATTAGGCTGCCTTTCGTTGTCAACTCAATTGATGACTGTTGAAGTCATCAAAGCACATAATCAGAGACGTGCTTTTTGTACATACAAGTATACATGAAACGGTATCCCAGATTCAGGTTTTGGAATTGAAGTATGGCATTTCCTTCATTTGGTATGGTGACAACAACAGATTTATCTTGGAATATTTTCCTGCTGACTGAAATATGCACCATGGCTATCTGAACATCAAAAACAGGCTTGGGTCCTGTGCCAGAGGTTCCCTCTCAAATGAGTCCCATATGGTTTCTAGCAAAACAACTCCTTGGCCTTGTCTGGATGTATACAAAACTGCAGTTTCTCGGTGGAGTCCACAGTAGTTTGTCTACATGTTTGTCTAAATGTGTTTGTGTTAGAATTAACATCATCATTAATGACTACATTTTCCATTGACACTGTCAAAACGCACCACACTGACCTCAGTGTCATAGTCGCAGAAAGTATTGTTTTTTTTCTCCATTGAACATTTTGTATGTCTCCTCAATTCTCGTGTTTGTGTTGACTTGCTAGTACATGATGACACTGCATGTTTTTATATCGTACAGCATTGTCATATGATTGAAAAGTAATGTCCTTTCCAACCATCCATGTGTAACCACTTAAACTCCTTCATTGACAGGGGTCTCACAGGGGTCTGTACTTGGCCCCCTACCCTTTTTCTTTCACTATACACCAAGGGCTCCATTTTCGTTACCGCTAAACCCCTTATCCCTAAACTTCTTTGCCTTTTTTTACTATTTTGCTAAACATTTTCGAATAGTTAAAATGGCCAGTCTACAAGCTCACAACGTGTCATGTAGATTGGCTAGTTGAACTATTCAAAAAGGTTTTTCAAAATAGTAAAAAAAAAAGGCAAAGAAGTTTAGGGATAAGAGGTTTAGCGGTGACGAAAATGGAGCCCCAAATCTCTGTACTGAAAAGATTAAATCGTCTCTTTTCGCCTATTATGATGACATGCCTAAAATAGCAGGGACCTAAAATGTGGTAAATACTACTACTATGTGTGTGTGTGTGTGTGTGTGTGTGTGTGTGTGTGTGTGTGTGTGTGTGTGTGTGTGTGTGTGTGTGTGTGTGTGTGTGCGTGCGCGTTGTAAACATGCTCTTTTAACTTTTGGCATGTCAGCTGATCATGGGTTTAGTTCAGGTCACGAATTAGTTGTCCCAAGTGGGAAATTTAGTTTGTAGCAAAGCATAATATTCACAATACGTGCTCAGAATAAACAAAATATACAGTACAGGCACATGTAAGCTACATTTATTTCATATTCCTTAAGTTAACATGGAAAATGTTTTCAGACTTAATGTTTTATGCATCGGAGCTCGCTGCACGTCTGGTTTTGTCATTTGCTCTGGTTCGTAAGCTGTTGTGCTATTCAAGGGAGCTCGAGTTTCCCTACATCGCATTCCCTTTATCTTACCCAGAGTTCCATGCAGAGTATATGTACTTCATTCACTATAGCCTATATGTAACTCTGATCAAATCGGAAATTTAATTATAAGTGCTGTTAAGACACCAATGCTCGTATTGAATGGTGTGTCAATGCATGTTTGTACACATGAGTGTGTAAGCAATTGTGTGTGCAAATTGTGCAATTTCCTGTGTTTGTGTGCACGCGTGTGCCCATAAGTACCTGTATGTATGTATGTATGTATGTATACGAGCCTGTGTGCATGTGTCTCATGTGTGCATGTGCCTGCCTTGGTAAAATTAGAACGTCATATTGAGTGTTGACAGAAATGCTGAGAGCAGGAGAGCAGCGGTGGAATCCCAGAGATGACATGGCCTATCTGTCATGAGGTGCAGCTGCTGCCGTCAGGTACACGTGCACGTGCACGCGCGTGCGTGTGTGTGTGTGTGTGTGTGTGTGTGTGTGTGTGTGTGTGTGTATGTGTAAATCAGGCTTTGCTCGGCCCAAACTCTAGCCCCACTTCCCCTGTGGCCTGATGGGAAAATCAGGCCCACTCCACTGAAGACTTCCAGTTAGAAAGGACTTCAGACTTTCAAGGTCTCGCACACTCAGGAGGCTTTGACCCCTTGATATGCTCAACATGTGCCACTACAACTTTTTTTTTTTTTTTTTTTTACTTTTTTCAGAATTGAGACAAACCTGATGACTCAAACGAACGAGATTGTTTTGTGAATGGTGAATTTCCATGTTCAATATTATGTTGTGTGGTTCTCCTTTAAGATAAGGATGTGTAAGCAGTCAGTTAGAAGTCACATGCACCTCGGGTCTGAGTCCAGCAGATCCATGATGACTTCAACACACACCTCAGAGTTAGTTCAGACTGGAAGAAAAAGAAAAAAAAATCGGTAATGTGTCCAATTTGGATTCTAAGTGCCATGTGTTGTTTAAAACGTAGATTGAGAACAAAGGATAGACATGTGCAAATGCACCCCCCCACCCCCCAACACACACATAGGCCTACATATACTTACACACCATGTGGAGGCCATCTTATCTCAAGTTCAAAGCATGGTCCCAGCGTGTTCCTTCCTCTTGAGTAAGGGCTTACTCAACCCTTGAATATGCTTTCATGATAAGAGTATTCAGTGTTTTGTATTGCTGCAAATCAAAGATCCTTGGAATATATGAGTGTTGTTGCCTTTTACTGAGCGGGGAGAGATTTACTCTGCTGTACAGCTGCGAAACGTTTTGGCAATGACTGGTAAATCCAACCTCCACCTTGACACATCAAGCCATCAAATACTGCGCCAGGACCCCACCCACCCCCTCTCACCAGCACGCTTTCTGTCTTTCCTACATTTTCCTTTTCCATTGCAGCTTTCCAACTGTCTCAAAGTCAATAATGCATTAAGGAAAGGCTTTTTTAGGTTATTCCTCCCTACACCACAGCCAAACACACCACACCACACCACAGCCAAACACACCACACCACACTACATTACACCACAGCCAAACACACCACACCACAGCCAAACACACCACACCACACCACATTACACCACAGCCAAACACACCACACCACAGCCAAAAACACCACACCACACCACACCACACCACATTACACCACAGCCAAACACACCACACCACAGCCAAACACACCACACCACAGCCAAACACATGGGAGCTTACCTATGTTCCCCAGGTTCTATGTTCCCCACCATGCAAAAAAGTCTCCATTGAACTTTAGGACTGCCTACTAAACTATCTAATTAACACTGGCATAAAATACACTAAAACATAATTGCTCAGACTCTTCAACAAAGATGGCAAGAACAAACATTCTTTGTTCTGTACTTATACAATTGTATAGTACAAAACACTGAAGTCCTTAAACCAGAAACCTAACGCACGGAACATATAGGGCTCCAATTTCGTCTCATCTTTCTAAATAGTTTTGGGATTTAGCAGTGGGGAAGGGGTGTTCCCCCACTAAAGTTGGTATTTTGGTTACCTGTCTAAATCCCTAAAACACCTCCATTACCCGTTATATTATATATAGGTGTGGTTTGGGCGTTACAATAATTAAACCAAATTTAAGTTTAGTGCTATATTGCTTCATAGCCTTACGGTCTATAGCTCATGGAAGAGTGTTGCGTTGCATTTTCGGGCAGCGGCTAAATTGCGGGCCGCATTGCGGGTAAAGGCGGCGACGAAATTGGAGCCCATAGAACCTGGGGAACATAGGGATGACCCCAAACACACCACACCACAGCCATACACACCACAGCCATACACACCACACCACAGCCATACACACCA
The DNA here is from genome assembly GCF_964188405.1 of Protomyctophum parallelum. Taxonomy (NCBI): domain Eukaryota; kingdom Metazoa; phylum Chordata; class Actinopteri; order Myctophiformes; family Myctophidae; genus Protomyctophum; species Protomyctophum parallelum. The sequence goes on along the minus strand of NC_139710.1, from coordinate 20,930,127 downwards.
CAGCCATACACACCACAGCCAAACACACCACACCACAGCCATACACACCACAGCCAAACACACCACACACACCACAGCCAAACACACCACACCACAGCCATACACACCACAGCCATACACACCACACCACAGCCATACACACCACAGCCAAACACACCACACCACAGCCATACACACCACAGCCATACACACCACACCACAGCCATACACACCACAGCCATACACACCACACCACAGCCATACACACCACAGCCATACACACCACAGCCATACACACCACAGCCAAACACACCACACCACAGCCAAACACACCACAGCCATACACACCACAGCCATACACACCACACCACAGCCATACACACCACAGCCATACACACCACAGCCAAACGCACCACACCACAGCCATACACACCACAGCCATACACACCACAGCCATACACACCACAGCCAAACACACCACACCACAGCCAAACACACCACAGCCATACACACCACACCACAGCCATACACACCACAGCCATACACATCACACCACAGCCATACACACCACAGCCATACACACCACAGCCATACACACCACAGCCATACACACCACAGCCAAACACACCACAGCCATACACACCACAGCCATACACACCACAGCCATACACACCACAGCCATACACACCACAGCCATACACATCACACCACAGCCATACACACCACAGCCATACACACCACAGCCATACACACCACAGCCATACACACCACAGCCAAACACACCACAGCCATATACACCACAGCCATACACACCACAACCAAACGCACCACACCACAGCCATACACACCACAGCCATACACACCACAGCCAAACGCACCACACCACAGCCAAACACACCTCATCACAGCCATACACACCACAGCCATACACACCACAGCCATACACATCACAGCCATACACATCACAGCCATACACACCACAGCCATACACATCACAGCCATACACATCACAGCCATACACACCACAGCCATACACATCACAGCCATACACATCACAGCCATACACACCACAGCCAAACACACCACATCACAGCCATACACACCACAGCCATACACACCACAGCCATACACACCACAGCCATACACACCACAGCCAAACACACCACACCACATCACAGCCATACACACCACAGCCATACACACCACACCACAGCCATACACACCACAGCCATACACACCACAGCCATACACACCACACCACATCACAGCCATACACACCACAGCCATACACACCACACCACATCACAGCCATACACACCAAAGCCAAACACACCACAGCCATACACACCACAGCCATACACACCACACCACATCACACCCAAACACACCACAGCCATACACACCACAGCCAAACACACCACACACCATCACACACACCGCACAATACTGACCATGCTGCACCGAAACACACCACAAGCAAATCTCACACTTTATGCTAACTTTCTAACTGCATTGTAAAACTATCAGATCTGCTCATTCTAAACTGCAGTAAGTGAGAAAGATGTTATAACCTTATATTAAAAAATAATGGACAAAGGGCTGAGTAGAAACATCCTAGAATTAATAACATAATTATTATTGTTGTTGTTTCAACTATCTACGCCATCAACAGAATGGTCATGGTCTGCTTGTCTGTTAGCCAGAGATGCAGAGAACCACTTTTCCAATCATTAAGTTGGGACTTAAAAAACATGAAGCTTATCATTATTGCTCTCCGGCATTCTCAGCACTACGTCTGGAAGAACTAGATAATGGAAATCAGAAGCAGGAGAGAAAAGTCTTCAAGTTGACATTATCCAGCCATCTGTGCCAGGGACTCTCAGATACTCCAATGTTGACAGATAAACCGAGCTCTGGCATTCTCCTTTATCTTCATTCGGGGCGGACAGATCGCGACAGAAACTATGTCTGGACGGGGAAGGGCAGAAGAAGGAGCAGATTGTTCAACTGTTGTGGCTGATGGATCAGAGGTCTGCTGTGGGCTGGATGGATGAGTGTACTAGCTCTGTGTTTGCACTCTCTATAGGCCCAGACTGCCAGACTCCATACACAGAGACAGCCAGAGTCCATGACTGGGTCCAGGAAATGACCGTGATTATGCCAAAAGTCCCCTCTGCTTCAGTGTCCCTCATGGTGATGGATATGGTATGTAATAGAGAGGGGACGGGACCTCAATAGTGAATTTTGTCCTCTAGCAAGTAGAGGGTTAGGGTTATTATTGGAATAAAGTTCCATGGAGTCGAGTCTCGTTTCCAAATGGGTACATACAATGCGGCTCTCAATGGTGAATGGGGCCAGAACTACAGTACACTTAATTTGTGTCTATGTGCATAATGTGCGCATATACTCTTGAGTTCACCCATCTGTCTCTGATATTATTATATTTATGTTTGATAATATCACTGTCACAGGGCAGCCCGTGCCCTATACATTATTATACAATGATTGAGGTTAATGTACACTTCTTTTTTTTCAACAATGTATTTATTTTCCTTTTTCCACATACATGACAATACAAATGTACAAAGAAACAACAATGAACATTACAAGACAATTACTGATATAAAGAAAGCAAAACAACAATAACAAAAAAGCAACAGCACTACTCTTCTTCAGCTTCATCCAAATTACTCATACAAAGAAAAGAAAACAACAATGACCAAAAAAGAAAAACGACAACAGCACTACTCCTCTTCAGCTCCATCCATTAAATGTGACAAATTATTGTTCTTAATATAACTTATAAAACGGCCCCACACCGCCTGAAACATTTCTTGTTTGTCCTACAATGTACACTTCTAAGTACAGTAGTACACAGCAGCTTCCATTTGACTAACAGGCTGGCTTTGGAAATAACTGTGTGGAACTTAGAGCATATATGAATAGAGAAGGCACCCAGAGGAAACCCTGAGGCGAAATGGACATAGTGGCCGAATTTGTCATTGCAGCTCGAGCCAGCGCTGCTCCGTTGACTATCATTGCGCACGTTCATGTGATTGAGGCCATGACACGTGAACGAATGTTTCATACGTGAACGCGCACAAACGGCACAATGATAGTCAACGGCAGCGCGTTCATGTGTTTGAGGCAAATCCATCCCAGAATGCACTCTGTTCCTACCAGGAAGGAGGAGTGAAATCGCCTCAGGCGCTTTTGAGCAACTTAATGCAAGTGGATGGGAGGAGAACTCGGGTGTCTTCTCTATTCATATATACTCTATGGTGTGGAAGTGTTCGTCATGGACAGTTGGTACTTCCTGGTATTTCCCAATGCATTTTAATGTTTGAAGTGGTCTGTTTATTTATTGATTGGTCACCTCACCTCATCAGTGCAGGCACGCCTCTCTAAATTGGAGGGTGTCCAATTTGTCCAAATTGGAGGTCTGTCTGTATTTAAGAGCAATATTTCAGTAGTCTGTTGAATATAATGTGGAGTGAGAAATATAACTTACATTATGTTGTACAACCTCCTTTAAAGGTGAGGTTAGTCATAGGCTATGAGAACGTATAGCTGAGTTTAATGACTTAATTGATTGCAGGCCAAGTGGTAGGATCCACTCCCTATAAGAGGGAGACTGCAGGGGCATTCAGTTAGTTGGGCTTGGAACAACAAGCTGTAAGTATTTGTTGTTTCTTTTGGGAGAAAATAAAACGCCCCAAACATTGCTTCTTTGGACTTGTCACATTTTTGGAGCCTTGACCAATTGGCCAACTTCACAATCACAATTTATCAAATTCATAAAAACATGTATTTAACAGGTATAAGGTAATTTACCAGATAAACCATGACCCTACTGAATGTTCAGTGAACATCATTTTTACAAGCTCACAATGTGTTGCGATGTGACACATTGCAGCTGTTTTTCATGCACGACCCCTAATAGAGTACGCCTGCACAGACACGTGTGCCGGTTTTGGGACTTCGGTTTGTCGAGATGAATATATCTTCCCACAAAAATGTTGCCAGTAAGCTTTGAGAAGGCCAATGAATCAGTAGGCAAACCAGGGGTCATAAAAGGCCTCCCAAACAAGCCGTTGCACATCCACGCTCACATTCCACCCAGCTGAAGTGACGGCCAGAGGCCAGCAATGTGAGGCACCTCCAAATGCCAGCGGTTGAGGTAGTAAACCTTAGCTACCACAGTGGGACACACCTGCCCTCTCTTTTAACACAGAAAAAGATATTGGGAGGAGACATGGATGCACACCTGGCTATACTGTAGCTTGAGATGTTAGTGCAGTTCTTAAAAATAAAATAAAAAAGCTAACGAGGAGCACCTTGAAAACAATACGTATGATTTGATCCCCCCCCCCCCCTCTATTATTGACACCAGGAAAAACAATCTCTCTGCAATACACATCAGCAGCAATATGCACCTTTTCACACACACATGCACGCGCGCACACACACACACACACACTCATCATCATCATCATCATCATCATCATCATCATCATATATGGAGATCCGGTTTTCCATAACTGCAGATCTATGACACGGGACCTAGTTTTTAATTTGAAGCACATCGGTGAGGACTCGAGGGAGTGTGGTGCCCAGATGTTGAGGTGAGGACTCGGAGAGTGTGGTGCCCAGGCGTTGAGGTGAGGACTCGAGGGAGTGTGGTGCCCAGGCGTTGAGGTGAGGACTCGAGGGAGTGTGGTGCCCGGCGTTGAGGTGAGGACTCGGGGAGTGTGGTGCCCAGGCGTTGAGGTGAGGACTCGAGGGAGTGTGGTGCCCGGCGTTGAGGTGAGGACTCGAGGGAGTGTGGTGCCCAGGTGTTGAGGTGAGGACTCGGGGAGTGTGGTGCCCAGGCGTTGAGGTGAGGACTCGAGGGAGTGTGGTGCCCAGGCGTTGAGGTGAGGACTCGAGGGAGTGTGGTGCTCGGCGTTGAGGTGAGGACTCGAGGGAGTGTGGTGCCCAGGCGTTGAGGTGAGGACTCGAGGGAGTGTGGTGCCCGGCGTTGAGGTGAGGACTCGAGGGAGTGTGGTGCCCAGGCGTTGAGGTGCTCGGATAGGTGGTTGTTCAGAACCGCCGATCCACACAATACATGCCCATACATGCCCATACATAGAAATGTATGGAGACGGAGTTGTCCAGAACCACAGATCCTGAGGCCACCAGGAATCTCCATGATAGCTTAAATGGAACAGGCAAGAAGACACATAAAGAGACCTCAATATGCGCATGAAAGTGACACAGACAGACAGTGTACAAATTACACCGGGAAATATGAGCTTTAAAGGGTAAAGAAATCGCACTAACTGCTGCCTTACACAAACATTACCAGCATAGACTTGGCTGCCATTCGATTTATGTCATACGTGCTGTACATAAACAGTAAATGGTCCATAGACTTGGCTGCCATATGACGTAATCCTCAAAAGAGGGGTTAGCGCCCCTCGAAAATATAGCTAAACCTGCATATGGAGTACCCTGATGTCCTCAATATGACGTGATAGTACTGGCGTCATGGAGACTTAAGACCTCCAGGAAGGCGGACCTCCATTCCAGATTGGCTGTTCTGGTACTGTGGTGTTCTGGCTCAAAGCCAACTCCTAGGATTGTGGAAGAGGGAAGTTATATGGAGTGGATGAAAAGGAAAGTGGAGGACCGCTCTAGGGCCATTCCATCACAGATGCCTCCAGCCTCAAAGATCCCTGAGGGGGAACCAATCGCCCAGGATGTACAGCCAATGGTGGCTGGCTCACAGACAAACACAGGAACCGAGGAGGGAGGAGAGGTCCAGGTGGGATTAGAGGGGGAGAGATCAGAGACGGGCAGAAGGCGAGATACAGAGGGAAAAGCCAAATTGTCAACCCACTGCCCAGATTTGTCTGAGGGCTCTCCGACCCTGACTGCCAACGCAGAACCCAGGGTGGAATCACAGCAACTTGAGCAAGAAGACACTTTTGCATCGCTCCAGGCCTTCTGGGAAAAGGCCCGGTTCCGCCTCAGGCTCCTTCGTGGTCACAGCGACGTTGTCACCTGCGTCGTTGCCATTGACAACCAGGTGGTCTCCGGGAGTCGAGACACAACGGTGAAGGTGTGGCATGTCCCCACGGCGACGGAACAGAGGAACCTGGGAGGTCACAGCGGGGGTGTCACCTGTTTGTCGGCCCCTCCCCCCGAGTACTGTAGGAGGCTAGCGCGGTCGCTGTCTCTATCGGAGAAGGAGAGGTTTGTCCTGAGTGGCTCACTGGACTGCTTTGTGAAGATCTGGGCCTTAAGCACTGGCCATTGTATGAAGTCCATCTACACCTGGAACGCTGTCACTGCTCTCTGCTTTGTGCCTGAGGGTGCCGGCTACATAATCACTGGATCAGACAGTGGCAAGGTTCAAGCCTGGAGCTGGAACACCTTGGAGAACTGTCAGTCGATAAACGTTCACCAGGAGGCGGTCACCTCCATCCAGTCTCAGGGCCCGTTGGTGTTCTGCGGCTCAGCCGAAGGCGGCGTGTCCGTGTGGGAGTACCTCTCCTCGAACCATGAGCCCCTCCGCCCGCTGCACCACTGGATGGCCCAGGTGACCGGCTACAGGGGAGGAGCCCGTCTGGCCCTCAGTCCCCGGGGCGACCAGGTGTTTGTGGCCCACGGACAGGACTGTGTCCGTATACTTCACTGGAGGACAGGGGCTGTATCCACACTGACCAATCACAGCGGTATCACCGGGGTAACAGACTGTGTGCATCAGACTGCAGGCCTTCTAATTGGCTCCTGCTACGATCTGACCAATGGGGAGAGCTCTCTGAACTTATTTTCTCTTCCTGAGTGCAGGTACCTAGCCTCACTGACCAGCGCAGAGGCTCCCAGAATCCTCTCCTTTGCAGCATGGCTCACCGGGAGCGGAGGTTGCTCCTGGGTTACAGGGGGTAACAAGCTCATTTTGTGGGAGCAGCTTCACAAATCTAGTAAGCGGAGGGGTGATGTCATGGCATGGCGAGACAGCCAATTGGAGGACTTACTGTTAGAGTCAGAGGGCGATACTGAAGATGAAGAGCAGAGTGATGATTATGAGGATGATGAAGGTGTCAACAATGAGAAAAATGAAGCGCAGTCTGCCTCTTGGTTCCGCTGTGTTCTTCAGTGATTCACTGATTAAATAAAATGGGTACCCAATAAGTCTTTTGAGCGCACTCGGGGCAGACGTTCTTGGGTACTGAGGAATGACAGGAACAGCTGTTGCTTGTGGTGGTTGAAGGTTCAATAGAAAAAAACTAAAAAAGATAACAGTCAGGCTTCTTCCTTTAAATTCTCATACAAAGATGAGTGGTCTTCTCTTCTGGTGTCCACTTACAATATGAATCCTCTTCTATAATCTATCGTCTATCGTAGTATACTCTGAATTGCATAACTGAGTGGGGCATGAAATTCCACCTTCGTTCCCGACTTGCATCGGAATAATAACAACTAGAAAGGTGAAATTCTGGTCAAATTGCAGGTTTGGTTGCACCGAGCACACTTATGTACAGATCTTAGCTTGTTAAGTACAGTATGAACTAAATCAAAATGTGTACAGTATGAACTAAATAAAAAATTGTAAAATTAGTACCACACTTTAAAGGACCACTTCACGTTCAACCTATAGGAAGGCCACTCGATAAGCCCCTTTGGGTTTTTTTTGGCACTTCCAGCACATCATGTATGTAACTAATCTTGTTTCTTATTGAAATATTTGCTTTCTGTATTTATTTTATTTTACCATATTGTTGTTATTATGTACATATGTGCAAATAAACTAAACTAAACCTATTCTCATTATAATAGGTCCTCACTAATTATCATGATAAAATGGCACACCGTCCACCAGTGACATCATCGATGGGGAATCCAAGCCAATAGAAACTGCAGGCTTTCTAGTCCTGAAACGTTTCAATGCGAAAATGGAAGCCATCGTTCTCATTATATTAAAAATCACACCTGTGTGAAGTGAGGGGCGGTGATGTAAAACAAACGGTGCCAACACAAACATTAAATGCCATTAACAATAAAGAGACAATATGACGTAATGAGTTACAAAATGATGTCAGTTTTCTCTTCATTGTCAATGGCGTTTATTAAACAAACATTGAATTAAAGACAAACATTAAACCTGTATATAGGAGGGGCCAGGGCCCTTCAAAAATCTAAATACTTTTGTAAAACAAAATCTGCCTAATGTTGATGTCACTGGTGGAGGGGTTTCTGAACTGCCCACAGCCCTCCTATGAGACACAGACTGAGTAGAAAATAATTGTGCTATTTTATCATGACTATTAATGAGGACCTATTATATGAAGATAGGTTGAAAAATTGTGAAGTGGTCCTTTAAGTACAGATCTTAGCTAAACTAAATCAAAATTAGTAAAATGTAGAGAATTGCAAAATCCGCTACCGCATTGGGGTCATAGATAGACTGCTTAACAACCGACCGACTTCAAGCATGCCATTCGTGCACATCGCAGACGACCCGATTGAGTGCAGTGCTCAAGTCTCTTTCGAAAGGAGGTTGTCCAGAACCACCGGTCCACACGATATGCCCATATATGGGCATCTCCATACAGTATGTAGGCATATACTGATGACATCACGGATTAGAGACAGTACATCTAAATAACCAGACGAGACATAGGCCTTTAACGATTCAGCTATCAAAGGCAATACAGCAGTAAGGAAACACCAGGGAGATACAGAAAAGAGGGATACATCTAAGGCACGATTCATACTCCTATTTTAGAGCCGAATAAAAGTCGGTTCGGCTCTGTAGAGCCTACAATGTGACGTCATTTGAGGTTCGGGTCAGAAAATTCCTGACGAGCCGAAATCATTTCGGCACTACAGCGGTAAAATAGGAGTATGAATCGGCCCTAAGGGTGTAGCAACCATTAGATTAATAGTAGTCATTAAGTACAAAAAGGGTAGAAACATACTAGTACTTGGAAAGGAGAGCCATACACCACGTACAGAGCAAATAACTTGCCTAACCCTCTGCACAGAAGAATACAGTATATGTATATTATTGTGATAGAAAGAGACGTCTAGACAGCACGGAATACAGTTCAACCTCCAAAAAGCCCAAGAGCCTAAAAAGAAAGACCCGATTTATGGCTGTGAGTAACCCCTTTTGATAGTTTAAATGATGATTGGCCATCTCCCCACGACGTTGCCTACTGTGGCCAACACTACTGACCGTCGCTTCGACTTCAAGTGGCGGTCCATTGTGACCTTGACGGCAGCTCTTAAAGTGGTAAAAGTGGTGGGCTACACGGGTGCATCCCTCCATTCCGACATGCTGCCATTCTGACATCCCCCCATTCCGACATGCCCCCATTCCGACATGTTGCCATTCCGACATCCCCCCATTCCGACACATTTTAGTCCCACCATTCCGACAGTCCACAAATCTTAAATGTATTTTCAAGGCAATTTTTTAAGGGGTGTGTAGCAACTTATAATGTAATAATCAGCTCATAATGTAATTAAAAGACGAGCACATAACTTAATAGATTTTTCTATAATGTAATAATGTGTTACATTAAGAACCTCCACATAGGCGACTCATACTGTAATAAAACTTCATAATGCAATGATGTCTTTATAATATATAAGCTGATTATTACATTATGAGTTTTTATTACATTTTAGTCATATTGACCATGATACTGACATGATACTGACCATGACACTGACATGACACTGACATGATACTGACATGATACTGACCATGATACTGACATGACACTGACCATGACACTGACATGACACTGACCATGACACTGACATGACACTGACCATGACACTGACCATGACACTGACATGATACTGACCATGACACTGACCATGACACTGACCATGACACTGACATGATACTGACCATGACACTGACATGATACTGACCAAGACACTGACCATGACACTGACATGATACTGACCATGACACTGACCATGACACTGACATGACACTGACCATGACACTGACCATGACACTGAAATGATACTGACCATGACACTGACCATGACACTGACCATGACACTGACATGATACTGACCATGACACTGACATGATACTGACCATGATACTGACATGACACTGACCAAGACACTGACCATGACACTGACATGATACTGACCATGACACTGACCATGACACTGACATGATACTGACCATGACACTGACATGATACTGACCATGATACTGACATGACACTGACCATGACACTGACCATGACACTGACATAATACTGACCATGACACTGACATGACACTGACATGATACTGACCATGACACTGACCATGACACTGACATGATACTGACCATGACACTGACCATGGCACTGACATGACACTGACCATGACACTGACATGATACTGACCATGACACTGACATGATACTGACCATGATACTGACATGACACTGACCATGACACTGACATGATACTGACCATGACACTGACCATGACACTGACATGATACTGACCATGACACTGACCATGGCACTGACATTATACTGACCATGACACTGACCATGACACTGACATGATACTGACCATGACACTGACATGATACTGACCATGACACTGACATGATACTGACCATGATACTGACCATGATACTGACATGACACTGACCATGACACTGACATGATACTGACCATGACACTGACCATGACACTGACATGATACTGACCATGACACTGACCATGGCACTGACATTATACTGACCATGACACTGACCATGACACTGACATGATACTGACCATGATACTGACATGATACTGGCATGGATGGAACTAGTAACTAGGTCCCGTTTTGTTATAATAATACTCAGTTGAAGGCATATTTCTGCTGGCATGTGACTTTCTTTCTGCTGGCATGTGACTTTCTTTCTGGGACACAATTTACAATTTACAATTTAGGCATTTAGCAGACGCTCTTAATCCAGAGCGACTTACATTTAGGCAAGAACAAAAGCATGGGAATACATCACATAAAAGCATTTATCATGAAACATGTGTAAGCTAAGAAGGTAACAGTGGAATATCTATATGATGAAACTATACATACACTATACATAATAAACTATACATATTCACTACTATGCTATACATATGTACTATGGCGTGCTATGACTATATACAATACAATTATAGTGCTGTCTACATAACATGCTATAAGTCTAAGTCAAATGCTATCTAAGCCAACAGAAATTCTATCTAAGGGGTTAGGGTAAGTGCTATGGGCCATGATGGAGTCTGAAAAGGTGGGTTTTCAGGCTACGGCGGAAGATTGGGAGTGATGCTGCAGTTCTGACTGCAATGGGAAGTGCATTCCACAGTTTTGGAGCCACACTGTATAGGCCTATCATCTTCAAAAATAATCAAATATAATTCAGAGTTAAATTAATAATTCAATTGAGTAATTCATGCTATTACATTCGATAATAATAATTAATTCATAATAATAAATAAATAATAAATAAATAGTTGTAAACCATTTGTACTATAATCAATAAACCATAAATAAATAAATAAAATAAATAAAATAAATAAAATAAATAAAATAAATAAAATAAATAAAATAAATAAAATAAATAAAATAAATAAAATAAATAAAATAAATAAAATAAATGAAATAAATGAAATAAATGAAATAAATGAAATAAATGAAATAAATGAAATAAATGAATAAAATGAATAAAATGAATAAAATGAATAAAAATAAATTAAATAAATTAAATAAATTAAATAAATTAAATATTATTAAATAAATTAAATAAATTAAATAAATTAAATAAATATAAATAAATATAAATAAATATAAATAAATAAATAAATAAATAAATAAATAAATAGTTGTGAAAGTGATCTGTCGGAATGGTGGGACTTTTTCTGCCGCGGGTCCCTGTCGGAATGGTGGGACTTTTTTCTGCCGGAATGGTGGGATGTTATGGAATATGGAGCATACCACCATTCCGACAATTAGAAGTCAATGTCGGAGTGGCAGCATGTCGGAATGGAGAGTGAACACCGGGCTACACGGGGGACGTTCAGCACGAGAATTGGATCCCCAAGTACAACTTGTTGAGGTCTGCTGCCGGGATCGAACTGCCGGGCTACCTCCTACACGAGTCGGCGGCCTGGAGCCGCATCCTGCAGCGTTGGTTTTTCCTCCCTCGCCGCGCTAGCAAGGAGCACTATGAGGAGACGGCAGACGAACAGTGCGGCACAAACATGGTCATCAGCTCATCGCCAGATTTCAAAGACATTACTGTGAACCGCGTGGGGCCACAAAACCCCACCCATGGATTCTCCTCCTTTAAATTCGTCCCCAACACGGGCGACCAGATCATCCTTGCGCTCAAGTCAGAAGAGGTGGCCCAAACTACCACCACATACATCATGGCCTTTACACTAGACGGACACATCCTCTTACCCGAAACCAAAATAGAGGACGTAAAATACGAGGGGCTGGAGTTCATTTAGAGGGGATAATTTCCTCCCAATGAACTCCAGCATTGGAGGCTAGCCCCTCCAATGCATGGCTTTTGAAAATTACATCATATGGCAGACAAGTCTATCTGCTTTTTAATGTTTGTTTTGAGCACTTATGACGTAGATCGAATGGCAGCCAAGTCTATATGGACTTTTAATGTTTGTTTAGGGCAGCAGTTAAACAAACATTGACGATGTGAGACGTCATGTGGCCAATATAAATACAGTGGGTGCCTCTCACTTCACCCCCTTGGTTGCTCCTGGGTTACCGGCTGTCACAAGCTCATTGTGTGGGATCAACTTCACAAATCTGGCAAGCAGAGGGGTGATGTCATGGCATGGCGAGAGCGAGACAGCCGATTGGAGGACACGTGGAGTCAGGGGGCGATACTGAAGATGAAGAGCAGATTGATTATTATGATGAGGATGATGAAGGTGCCAACGATGGAAAAAATGAAGTCTGCCTCTTGGTTCCGCTGGGCTCTTCAGTGAGCTCTTCTCATCCTTACACACACACACACACACACAACTTGTATACTTGTTACTCTCTGATATAAGGAATAACGCACAGGCATGTAAGAGAACAGTTTAACAGTGGGCCCGAATGAGTTCCAATATGGAAATTAACAATTGCAATACAATGAGTACCGAATAAAGTCTTTTGAGTGCACTCAATTAAAAAAAGGGCAGATGTTCTTGGGCACTGAGGAATGACAGGAACAGCTGTTGCCACTAGGCTGAGGAAGAAATGACACTTGACATTTTTCCAAAAATGCTCCTATCCTGGTGGAGACCAGTGCCTCGAGGGGTACTTTTTCTAGTTTCCTCTCCCTTTGGCCGGCTGGAAGAGTCAGTGTTGGTCAAATATTTGTTTGCTCGGTGAAGTGAATCACAAAACAAAGAAATCAAAATAACATAGAAACTAGTTTGTTTTAGTTAGCCTTTAAATGCTTTTAAGGAACATTCCTGATAAGAGTCAAACCCTTGGAACCAAGATATCAATTGAATAAAAATAACAAATTCCTTCCAAATAATATCATACTGTAGATATGGAAATATTTCCTTTAGCAGTTTTATTACTGCTGGGTGGAGTTTTTATTTGACATTAGCTGTGATATCATAGCTTATATGAGGTGTTCCAGCGTTATGGCTGTTGTCTGTCCCTGTGTCTGGTTTGGACTGTTGGCTGATGGCCTCTAATAATTATTGTTGGCTGCGTGATGTTGTTTGAGAGTGGTTTCCATGAGCGACCAGGGCTCCACTGGCATACATAATCGGTTCAGCCCTGGCTCGGTATTCCTGCCAGTACACTAGCCATGTTAGGAAGTGCCCAGACTGGTGAGACATAGCCTACTGACGTTGACCTGTTTGCTTTTGTCAATTACCGATTTGTGTCATATGCCACAACATACAATATGTTCATTGAATGAACGCTTCTCCTCCCTCGAAGTTGGTGGTTGTTTGACTATAATGAGAAACAGCTTGTCATGCTTGATGAACTGCAGGTCTCATTATTTCACACACACAGGCGTGCCGCACGCACACACACTTCTCTTTGCCTTCAAGAGGTAAATATTATAGAATAGGTGAATTACCTTATATCAGTGTGAGACATATCTACAGCCCAACAATACAACCCACTGAGCTCTCGGTTGAGCTCATAAATTGCCACAGCAGAGTTGTAACCTTGATGTGAACTAAGCAGACTTCTTTCTCTCCGAGCCCAGCATCCTGATGGATTACCTGAGGTTGACCTGGGGTGCTAGTTGTGATGAATCTGTCCAAACCCATCTGGGGGCCCCCTGGAATTACTGCCTGGCTGTTATCGACTGAAAGCAGACACCAACGGGTTGCGTTAAGGCAAAATACCAGCACCAAGTGGACTTTTGTTAAACATCCGCAACTTTGGTTGCAAATTCATGTAGTGAGAATCAGCCTGAGCACCTGGATTCTACAGTGTTGGGAGCAATAGATTAGCAAACCGTCACTGTCAGCTAGAAATGTAGACGCTTAAGCTTAAGAATATGGGTTCTGGCAACTAAAATAGACTACATACTTCCATTTACAAATGTGTACAGAAACACTTTTCCGTAGCTACACTGATAACAAAAAACTAAATCAGCAGAAATCACAGAGTTGTAAATATATTTTCTAATATGGAATACATCAAGTTTGTATTAGACCGAGAACAAAACAACTGCTATTTGATCATGTTAGATGTGGTCAAATCTTACCACTGAAGCTTAGCATTGGACCTTGTGTGCATCTTCCATCCAGAGGGATACCAGTGTTCAAAGTGTGTCAGCCATAGCAAAGCAATCACTTAATAACACCCCATTAATTTCGAAAGGCCTAAATGACCGTCAACATAAATCTGCCACAGACAATATAATTACACCCTGTTATCATCTTGTCTGTTATTAGTTGAGCTGTCTTTAAAATAAGTAAATGTAAACATACAGTATTAGGGTGTGTGCTGTGTCAGCTAGCAGTAGCCTACATGCACAACACTAATGCTTGCTCGTTGTAGGACAGTGTCGTTGTAGGACAGTGTCACTCACCGGACATAGCAGATCTACAAGCTCACAACGCATTTGTCTATGAGCCTGGTGTCCTATGGGGGTACAGTTCACACGTGCACGCACACACACACACACACACACACACACACACACACACACACACACACACACACGCATTAAAATGTCCATGTGGGTAGAAGGTGATGTAACGTTATGCTCTGTACAGTAAATCCACATTATCCATTGCCAGCTATATATTAGTGATCCACCCTGTGGTGATGAGCAGAACCACATCTATATGATGCAATTTAAATAACAAATAAAATAAACAAAATTAATTATATTTGGGCTCCATCGATAAGTATACAACACACTTCATAAATTGCAATACGCTTCCGTTCCAAGCAGCACTTCCAACAATGTCAAATTGAGTCAACATTAAAGCGTTACTTTGCATTTGGTTGACACCCTCTAATTACCCCTTAGCCTTGGATTGGTCACATGATTTCTACCCATAGCAATTCTCTCTGAGTCAAGAGTTCAATGAGGATTGATGCCTCTGCTGCTATGTCAGCCATGTGCTTTTGGTTTTGTCATTGGACAGGCGCTGCCTGCTAGAACTCTGCAGCACAGTCAAACTTTACTGATGGCAATGTACACCTTACACCACAAAAAACACCATATATCATCTCAACCCCCAAATTGGAATCACATGGCAAAGTGCCCTCTAATAGAGCACCTCCAAAAGCACTTTCACTTTTGAACGGTTCACAAATGCGTAAAAGTATGTCAAAGCTTCCTCGGATTCATAGTAGATCGGGTGGACCTGACAACTGCAACCCATGATTTACGCAGCTCTGGATAGGCCACCTGGCCTGGCACAGATAGGCACTCCACTGAGTGCACCCTAAAGGCCAGTACACACCAATGCAACTCCTCGCGACAAAACTGTTTTAAGGAAAATCAACATAGTTGCAAGGATTTGCATGTTGCAAGGAGTTGCATTGTGAATCATTGGTGTGGACTGACCTTTACAGTTCATTACTATTACTTCTGAGGTGGTACATATGAATGCATGCAGATTCACATCATGTCTTCCACTGCAAGTACTCAATTACCGCATCCTTGGTTGGGAAGAATGTTCTCATTGCCACAAAGTCTTCACAGAATCTTGGGTTATTAGTAGATCCGGACTTTAGTCTGATAGCTAAAGGCCACAGTAATCTTTCATTGAGAATTGGATTCGACTGGGAATCCAGTGCCAGCAGGACTGGGTTGAGTTCATTTCCTCTGTGCAGAGCGTGGGAGGATGGGGGGGGGGACACTGAGGGGCTGCAATGGGGCAGTGGTCTTGCAGGAGTCTGGAATGACATGCAATTAGTCAGCCCCGAGCAGATGACCAATATCATCTCACCAAGAGAGGCTGGAATAGAGGCCCATCTGTACTCAACAGCTGCAGGAGGAAACGGGTCTTTGCCTTTCTTAGACATTCAGAGAGAGAGAGAGAGAGAGAGAGAGAGAGAGAGTGCAGTGAGAGTGTTGATGGGGAGGGGGTGGGAGAGTAACTTAGAAAGTCTGCGGCTGTGTGTGTGTGTGTGTGTGTGTGTGTGTGTGTGTGTGTGTGTGTGTGTGTGTGTGTGTGTGTGTGTGTGTGTGTGTGTGTGTGTGTGTGTGTGGATACCTACAGATGGGATGGAGGAGGGGGAATAGGAAGAAGAAGGAAAAATGGAGGGGTTTAACAACCCTACCCACATCTGTTTATTTAGAAAAGAACCCGTTGTGTCATTCAGTTATTCTAACAGCCTACACCAGGGCCAATGTTAGTCCCACAATGACGGCTTTTTAAATACACAGTTTACACTCCTATGAAGTGGCCTCATAACGGCGTTGGAGCCTCAGGAACGTGCCAGAAGGGGGAACATGCCAGGGTTTCACATTCCCTCCCTCCCTACTTGACGTCTCTATAGCACTCTGTGATGCCAGAGGTTGGGGAGGGGATGTCTGGCGGGGGCCATTCGGGCCCATTTGTCTTGGTCTTGTGTGCTTTTTCTGGGTCTAATCTCTTAAATTGGTACTACAGGCTTGGCGGTGTGCCAAGAAACTGGAGGGGCTTCATGGGTACACACTGAGGCTGAAAGCTGTGCTTGATGGCGTGATAGGATTCTTGTTGTGTACTGTTTATGTTTGCTGTCAACTGGATACTCTGCGACAGACGGGTATGATTGTTTAGGACACTTGACACAAGGATCTTCAGACCTGAAGATATATATTTGTTTCCAGTCGCTTCAATTGCTTCACTTTGGTCGCGCAGGTCAGCGTTGGTAAAAAAATAAGTCCCTTCGCTCTGAATATATTTAACATAGTTCCTGCTACTATATAATTTATGAGCAGCGAAATTAGTTCCGGCTAGGGACTGTGGCTCAGGAGGTAGAGCACGTCGTCCAATGATCCCTGGGTCGGCGGTTTGAATCCTGGCTCCTCCTGTCTACATGTCGAAGTGTCCTTGGGCAAGACACTGAACCCTACATTGCCTCCAATGAGTCGGTCGGTGTGAGCTCGCCACCATTGGTGTGTGAATGTTGGAAGTGAGGACGCTTTGAGCACTTGGAAAAGCGCTCTAAAAAATGCAATTCATTAATTCATTATTTTGTCTTTCCACATTGTTGTGTATTTAGTTTTTTTTCTCCCACCGTTGCTGAGTCAGGGTGGTCAGTTCAGTTGGAACTGGATGAATAAAATATGACAAACATTTCTGGGGTTCTAGACATCATCACTGCAGTTCGCTTCAGTTGGATTTTTCCAGCCGGGCGATACCAGGCAGCTGTTTGCTTCGTTCGCGCCGTGCCCGTCCGCACAACTTCTCGTCTTTGCATTGACTTTGTATGTAATCACGACCGCTCTAACTATCTAGGTCTGAACACAGCTTTAGACCCCAATATGCATTCATGCTAAATGAACCTGGCGATGAGACTGTGAACATATTTGTGCTTTATAGTTTGTCGAAAGAAAGTGTTGTGTAATGTCGCTCAACAAAAATGACATTCTTGTTACAGCTAAACAGCTTGAGATAAATATGACTGTTGCCGTGACCAATATCGAGCTGATGTTGAAGCGTCATTTCTTTGTATTGCGTGCATCAAAACATGGTCAAAAATAAATGATCGTTCCATTTTATGATTAGTGTGCATTTATAGTTGCACGCAAACTGCGTGTGTGATTGTCACAAGTCACTGTCATATGTTTCTCCGCTATAACAATGCTGAGCCCTTTAATGAACAACAGATCAGGAATTTACAGTAATTGTGGTCAGAGTGATTATGTATACATTTGCTTTGTTGTGTTTTATGTTGTTAAATTCTTTCTTACGGCACTCCATGTTTGGGGGATTAAGGTCATATGTCTGTGAGGGGGATAGGTCTTTATTGGTGTGCCCATATGTGCTCGTGCTTGTCTGTGTTGGTATGAAAGGCCTTTAGGCCCTGTATAAATAGCCACTTATACAAGCTGAGAGGCTGAGCAGCATGTGTTGCAACAGCTGGCGTTATGATATCTGGAGTGCCGCATCTAAAGATTCAGAATCCACTTCCTGCCTGTAGGCCAATCAAATGCTGGTATGGCACACAGGTGATGGTGAAACTGTTGCAGAGGTGCTTCTACAGAGCTTCCATGGGGTGGATGAAGAGAGATGGAGGGATGAAACATTTCCGGTTTCTTTTTTCTTTTTTATATAGTGACTATAGTCACTGAGTAACTTAATTGATTTCTAATTCTAGTTCTTCCTTGTGCTATTCAAAAACTATTGAACTCTTGTTTGATTTGCTCCAGCTGAAGAACAGTCATTATATATACCTGTGTGTGTGTGTGTGTGTGTGTGTGTGTGTGTGTGTGTGTGTGTGTGTGTGTGTGTGTGTGTGTGTGTGTGTGTGTGTGTGTGTGTGTGTGTGTGTGTGTGTGTGTGTGTGTGTGTGTGTGTGTGTGCGCACATATATATATATATATATATATGAGGACACTTTATTTTGCAAGAGTAACCTGGCCAAAATGGAAACATTGCACGGCAAAAAAAGGTTTCAGGCATTAAATAAAACGTGTCAAGTAAGATTTTTGCTCTTAAAGATAATATTTAAATATTTCTACTTTATGAAATTAAGAATGGTTTGCTGCTTGCCATATTTCTGTTGCTCAAATAATGTGCTTTATAATCATGTGACTCAGCAGTGACAAGCTGAAAACCAGTTTAACATACTGGCTGCCTTCAGGAATTGCTCAATTAAATAGATAAATGAATATACAGACATGGGCAGAAATGTAGAAGGAAATTAATTCTTAATCTTGGCCTCTTCCATTTCAATTAACTTATCAGTTATTACCGTTATTGTTCCCCCTAAATCCCATAGAGGAAGCAATTTGAATGGATAGTTCCTGCCGAGTCATTTCCTGTATTCCGATATTTCCTTTTTGAGACAGCACGGTACTGGCCATTCCCACTATACCCAGCTCCACCGGGACTCAGCCTAGTCACTAACTGATGCAACATACCTCTATGTCTGGACATATACATAGCAACTTCACATAAAAAGAATAACCCATTTTATCAGAAAAGCAATTATATAGACTTTGAATGTTATAGATTCACTAGGCCTGCCCCCTCATTAGCAAATAATCAATTAACCCTTTTACTGCTGCCATTTATTGAGAAATTAGGACCTAATTCATGCCAGCATTTTTTTAATTTGAGCTCTTATTTTGAAAAGCCACATTTTGCCTTAACCGGAAGTGAGCTTATCCCTGCCAGCTTTACGTTGCCAAGACAACCTTTGTTTACATAATCGAATCATGCCGGTACATTTTAGCACTCCACAACGTCGGCTCGTGCCGTCAAAGAAACGCTGTTTTGACCAAAAATGCCATCTGGGACAAGGAATAGGAGATACAGGCGATTGAAAGAAACGGATAGAATGGATTCTTATGGCGACGGTGAATTAATATGAACGATCCACTGCAGTGCTAACAACACTGCTAGCTAACCGGCTAACGTGAGTAGCATTATGGCTTGATCAATCATATCCACTATAAAAGCGCAATTGCCGAAGGGCTTCGGCAATGGCAGCAAGCGTTAATATCAAATTAATGCTTCAATTGCCGAAGGGCTTCGGCAATGGCAGGAAGACGGTTAAAGGACCACTTTGTTTTAGTTTTTTTCAACCAAGGTTCGTGTTTTAGGTTGTTATTAGAGAAAGTAAAAGGTGAGTGTTCTTTTTTTTTTTATTATTATTATTTACTGCTTTCTTTAGTTTTAGGGATTTTCATGATTTATTTACAGGGGTGGGGACATTGGGGCAATTGGCCAAATATGTATTTATTTTACAAATTTTTTCTGCGATTTCTTTATTATTATTTACCCGTATTGAGCCTACAAAACACTGTATGGCATCCCCCTACTATTCCGATCCTGTGATCTTTTGTGGCCAGAAGTTGTGGCCATATTAAAGTTGTCCTTTAATATGTCCGTCGATCAAGACTTTGTTAATTGATACTTTCATTATATTTTTCCCTCGTGCTGAATGAGTCGTTTTAAAAACTATCTCTTGTAAACTGTGGTTCTTTAGAACCAAGGGAGGTATAGCACCACCAAGAGAGGTTCCCGATTACTAGCAAAAGAACCAATTTTAGAGCTATATTGGACCATTTGTGTTTAGAGCTTGGGAGTAGAGTGATTCATTGGCTTGGGGCACAAATAAAATCACATTTATGTGACCTTTTCACCTGGGACTGGATCATATTGCACCACACCCTTACAAGAAATAGAAACTATATATATATATACATACATACATATACACACACACACGTGTGTGTGTGTGTGTGTGTGTGTGTGTGTGTGTGTGTGTGTGTGTGTGTGTGTGTGTGTGTGTGTGTGTGTGTGTGTGTGTGTGTGTGTGTGTGTGTGTGTGTGTGTGTGTGTGTGTGTGTTTAGCCTATTGGAATATTTACTTCCTAGACTTTATGTTTGGATTCCTCATTCCTGTTGGAATGTCGGCCTGTTTATTTCATTCAACTGAACTCCATAGCCTGGTATGGTGAGCATTAACATGAAACAGCAATGAACCTAGCTAGTTTTTACTGTTTTGAGCATCAGCAGGGGATGGTTTTAATATCATTATGTTTGTCCCTTAATTGGACTGTTGCGGCAAGAGCTCGCATTTAATTGAGCCCTCAAAGTAACAAAGCACAACTCTCTGTCAAGCACATCTGGTTTACACATATTGTTGTTGGCAAAAGAAAAAGAGGGTAGGATATTTCGATTAGCTTTCTTTTCCCTCCACAAATGTTTTGGGTTGGAAGTTTTTAGTTTTATGCAGTTGGTGAGATTCTGAGTAAGCCATAGGCAGACAATTACACCTGAAATGAATCAGTATTGATCAGCTTTATTGTGTGAAGAGTTGATTAAGTATATACGGTATGGTAAATATCCTGATAACTCCAAATGAATTGCATAACTCTAACTAAGCACAAACATGAAGCATATATTGAGCTATTTGTGTAAAAAGAAAACGCTTCTACTTCCTTTGTCTCTATTTCAGATTATACATATATGCCAAATGCACTTGAGAACAATTAACACACTCGATGACAACACACTCAATATTGTGTCCTCAGTGTTCATTTGTCAATTTATAACGTTGAGAACGAAAGGTTGCATTCGTTCGCAAGGATTTTGACTGTGTAGTGTTTCCATTCACTGTCCTTGGAGATAATGGCAGGAGAGGGACTCTGAAGGGATAGAGTTCCCTGTATCCATCATTTTGGATGAGCTGGGTCCTCAGAGGAGTGCCAGGAGAGCCTGTGCTAGCCAGCCGTAACTGACATTGAGTGCATTGTTTGCAATGGGAAGCTCATGGCTGTGGCCTAAAGGTACATTCCTGAGATCAGAATGCTGTTTGAAACACAAACAGCCTTTGTGCCCTCCCAGCTCTCTCTGCCTCTGTCTCCCTCATCCACATCAAGCCTCAAGTACTAAACGGTCTCCTCCTTGCTCATGTGTCAACATGTGGGCTATCATTTTACTCACACATCCACATATGCACGTGCAATTGCATGCACACAAACACACTACACACACACGTGCGCATGCGGACGTGTGTGCGTGCACACACAAAACGAGAGCCACTAATCCGGTCAATTTTGAAAATGAGGTCCAACTTGCAAGTCTATTTATAAGTGTATTCTAAAATAATAATAAGACATTTTCTAAAAAATAAGTAAACATCTCTGAAGTATTCAGCTCAGCATCACAACATACTGTACTATCATGTTTTGTATCTGTGAACAATAAACAACACACATCTAACTAGTCAAAAGGGAGACATCGAAGAGGAAGGATGGATGGGGAAGAATCAACATAATTATGGAATGTCAGAACATTGACATCAGGGATCTCCATATATGGGTTTAATTGCGACAGTAGGTCACATTTACTATGATCCCTGATTTACTATCATCTCTGATGATGTCACGAGACCTGGGCACCATATACGACGGCCTTCCTCATGTATGGGGATTTTGAGTGATACACTAACTGACTGACTGACTGACAGGAAATGTACGATTCCATAGTTAACTGCGACCTTCGGTCACAATAACAATAAGTGTGGATGAAAAGATAATTAGAAATGGTTGCTCACAGGAGCGCAAATCTCCAGCAAAAAAATAGGAATGTCCTAATTAATAAAACACTGTTTGACACAGTAACATCAAATCACATCTTTCTCCTCTCTGTCTGTCTATCTGTCTCTCTGTTTCCTGTGCACGTGCACATGCATATCTTAGATGTGCGGAGTATGGTGTTTCTCTCCTGTGCATGTGCACATGCTTCGACACATAGGTGTGCTGTTTCTTTCTCCGTCTGAGTGTGGCGCACATATGCGCACACATCATAAGTGCACTGCACTGTGATATGGAAGAGACAGATGTAGCGATCTTGATATGTGATCACATGTGCAGGACAGACAGCTTGTGCTTGATTAGCTAGTCCCACTCCATAGTTGCTGACATGCATCCCTTAGCCTGAGGTTATAAATGAATTTAAATAACGGTTGTCAATGACAGATTTGAAAAATATACAGGTAATTGAGTTATTTTGCATAGTGGCAGCATGCACATGAAATATGACATTGACTGGTGTTGAGTGAGTGAGGGGAGGACGGAGAAGGAGATCAGCCGGAGAATCGGGTGGTATTGCAGTCGCTGTACCGCACTGTTGTGATGAAAAGAGAGCTGAGCCAGAAGGCAAAGCTACCGAGCAATTTTCG
The DNA here is from genome assembly GCF_964188405.1 of Protomyctophum parallelum. NCBI lineage: Eukaryota > Metazoa > Chordata > Actinopteri > Myctophiformes > Myctophidae > Protomyctophum > Protomyctophum parallelum. Next base: position 20,906,788 of record NC_139710.1, on the reverse strand, counting down.
TTCCTACTCTCACCTATGGTCATGAAGTGTGGGTCATGACTGAAAGAATAAGGCCGTGAATACAAGCGGACGAAATGACTTTTCTACGACGAGTGGCTGGCATCTCCCTTATAGGCTGAGAAGTTCAGTCATGCGAGAGAGACTCGGAAAGGAGCCAGCTTAGGTGGTTTGGGCAGGATGCCTCTTGAGCGTCTCCCTAGGGAGGTCCTCGATGCACGTCCCACTGGGAGGAGACCCTGGGGCAGACCAAGGCGCAGTTGGAGGGATTACATCGACTCACTGGCCTTGGAACTCTGTTTCCCCCGCAACCCGACTAGGGAAGCGGTTGAAGATGGATGGATGGATGGATGGTATAGTAGTTTGCAAAATTAGCTGCGGACACACAGACAGACTGACATACACAGGGGTGAAAACTAATCTACACCCAGCTTTACCAGGCGGAAATAATAATAATTTTCAGTTAGGGGACGATGTGGAGTCTGAAGAGGTGAGCTTTCAGATGGTGATGGAAAATGGGGAGTGAGTGTACAGTCCTTACTGACTAGGAAGGTAATCCCACACCTTGGGAGGAGGGAAGAGTTTATTGTATAGCGTTGGCCAGGATGTTGTAAGGAATTCTGGTGTTACGTCCTGGGAAGGCGTGTAGGACGACCAAGGCGCTATATAAATGCACCATTTACCATTTAAATAAAGGTACATACATGTTTTACTAACCATTGTGGATGCCAGGTTTTAATTGACAAACGGAAACTATATAGGAATGCCATTGTTTAATCACATTAAAAAGTGATTACCAAATTAGATTACAAATTCTCAAATTATACTAAATTGACCACTGAGTATAGAATATGGATTAAATATGGATTTTTAATGTTATGCCGATCATAATGAAATATGGATTTTTAATGTTGTGCAGATCATAATGAAATACACAGGTACTTGGTACTTGGAGTATTTCTTTCAGATATACATTTGGCATTTTATCTCCCCTCTGTCATAATAATTCCACCCACCCCAAACTCCCGCCCATGGCCTACGTAGGGACTCATAACAACTGGCCCACCAATGGGAACCACCTCCCTAATGTGTGCAACGGAGGGGGCCGTAAAGAGAAAGACAAATGCTGAAGGGGAGAGAAGACCACTTCGCGAACCAGAAGGGTTGTTGTTTTTCCTTAGTATTTGTTTGCGTTCCTGTGGCAAAAAGGACTTAAATGATTCTACATAGTCTGCCAACAGGCTCCGGGGATCGCGCGTTCGCCTCTGGGCGAAGAGTCGGGTGGAGTTTACTGCCCTGAGAAGAACTGAGAGCGGATCGCTGAGCTACGTTACTGCCATTGGAAAGGAATGAGAGCCGCTGGAGAAACTTTCCCAAAGTAGTGGACAACTTTTCGCTCAGCTTTCCTTTTCTTTTTTTCTTTTTGTAACGGTCGTTTTATACCAAGCATGTTACGGATAAAGGAACGTTCACTCGAACCAAACTGAAACTATGATGGAACAACTATAACGGGATTTCCAGTCGATATCTGGACGGAATAAACCCCATGCCAGCTTGTTCAATAGCACTGTACGAATCGGAATTAAATCCGGCTCCGGGCACAATCCATGGAAGTTCTTTAGCAAGTCTATTTACTCACATGTCATTGGCCTAAGTTTTTACCGTGCATTTGTAGCCATAACAATGGCATGTTCTGACACATTGGCCCAGTGCTTCCACAGATCCATTTGGCCTATCTGTTGCGTGTTTTTGTTTTTTGGCTACTTATCCGTGGCGTCGCCGTCCCACGGTCGGCGATTGATATGCTGGCAGGCAATAATGAACTGCCAGTCTGAGCCCGAGTGCAATTACGCGTATGGACAGTACTCGCACGCATGCGGACCCGTTCTGAACGGGGAGAGAAAGAAGTGCCCGAGCCACTGCATCTCCTCTCTCGTGCAGCTCAACCTGACCAAGAACGGCCCGGCGCTGGAGGACTGCAGCTGTGCGCAGGACCCCGTCTGCAGGAGCACGAAGCGGGCCATCGAGCCCTGCCTGCCGAGGACTAGCAACACGGGCTGCACGGAAGTCCGGCGCCAGTGCGAACGGGACCAGCAGTGCAGCTCCGCGATGCGCGACTATTTAATCCACTGTGGGAAACTTTTCAGCGGGGCTACCTGCACGAACGCTTGTCGGAATGTGATCGCGGACATGCGCAAGATACCCAAAGCAGAGCTATTAGACACATGCACTTGCGATGGCACGGAACGGGCCATCTGCGAGTTCGTCAAGAATAGTATGAGGACCCTATGCTTCGACTCTCCCGTCGTGGTGGAGGACGGTAGCGGGTCGGACTGCGAGCCGGACGATGACGAGGATATGCCTCCAGATCCCGAATATGTGGGGCGAAGCGGAGGCTCTCTTTCGGCAGCCCACTGTCTTTTCACCCTGCTGGCATCCATTTTGGCTCTATTGCATCTCCTTTAATCCGCGAGTTCATAATCTGTCCCGACCATTGTCCACATAAAGGGCAAACTAAACTTTTGTCACTCAATGACCGGCGTCTATTGTGAATGGTTAGAGCTTCGAAGACTACGTGAAAGGGTCTTTTGACAAAGGCCTAAATTGTTTGAATTGAGACTTCAGTTTCTGAAGGATATCAGATAATGATATTTTCTATGCAAGTGAGTCCAGGAACATTTTTATTTTTTATTTTGTATCCCTGTAGCCTACTTAAAGGCAATTCACTTGATGGTGCTTAATCGAATCACACCACTCCACGGCTCTCAATTCTTTGCTTATTTGATAAGCTAAATAGCCTACATAGTTTATTTTGTCACAGGCATTCTTTTTTAATAGTTCTAGAAATGGTTATGTATATAACACAATATGACAGAGTTGGCTTGTTTTGTTAATGCAAGGTTTTGATCAGTATAAGCTGTGCACTGCCAATCATGAACTATGAACTATTTTTATATGTTATATTGCCATTGGCGTCAGGTGATCTGATTTGCAAGTATTTAATGCTGGAATCCATAGGAATGGACATGTAAATAAATTAGGGAAAGTGAAACAGTAATTTATTACACACGTCCCAGTTACATCCAAATGTTCAACATGTGAATAAAAAAAAGTACGAATTCCAGCTTTAAAGGGAAGTTATTTGTGTGTATTTCTTTAAAGTAAATGTACAGTGTATAATAGCCTATAGATTTTTCAGAGAATCCTTTATGTTTGGCTATAAGATGATTTATTCACTGTGTAGCCTAGAGAAAGAAATGTCTAAATCCACTGTATGACTGCCTCAATGATATACTTTTATAGAAGGCATAAAAGAGACTTGAAATTATGTTTGACTCAAGTTATTTGTTGACCCCCCCCCCCCCCCCCCCCTGTACTTCATTAATAATATTGTGCCTTGTGCCTAAAATGTAGCCTGTGTGAATGCTGGATTATCAAATCGCCTTCACCATAAGGCCCAATAATTTGACACATGGCATTGGTGATCCCCTTTAAAAATGATACTGTGGGATTTAGCATTTTTAGAGCAGAGCGGCTGTGTAACAACTATGTCCATTCAAATTTCAAGTCAACAGTTGACTGATAGCCTAATGACCTGCAATGTCTTGATTTAGCCGGCTGTTGTCAAAAGCAACTGCCACCATAAATCAACAGCCCCCCTGCCCTCTTTTCTCACCATTCTTTCGCCATATATCAGGCTCTAGCGAATTATTATCAGCATGTGTGTAGTACTGTGTAGGCATTTGTGTGTGCTAACTGATAAGTAGGCCTAATTAATTTTTTACGTTAAATATTTAGGCTAACTAAAATAGCCTATAGTAGTTATTTTTGTCAGACTTTTTTATTATTAGTTATTGGTTTTTATGTCGTCCTTATTTATCAGGCTGTTATTTGTCAGTGTCATTCAGAAAAGATTGTCATGCTCTCGTTCCCCTCTCTGCTGGCTTTCAGGGGAGGGGAACTTTAAATCAATGATTGCTGCAAAATGTTTTATTAGAGAAGGGACAAGAGCCCTCCAGCTGAATGGATGGAGGAGAAGTCGAGTGGCATCTTTGTCATGGTAATGTTAAGCACATAATAGTTCGGTCGCACAATAGGGAGGCACTTCATTCTTTCAGGCTGGCTTGACACCTCTAGAGAGCCGAGCGGTGGGGAACCATGTGGGAACGATCTGCTGCCTCTTGGGCTGCAACCCTCGGTATGCGGTCCTCCGCTACGATCCTGGTGCATTGAGAGAGAGCCGTTGGCCATTGGTAGCCAGGGTACCCCCTTTCCCTCGCATTTAGTTTCAGCAATTCGAAAAAGCACAGCATGCTTTGGTTTTAATAATGTGGGGTGTGTGTGAATGGATGAATGAGTGGCTGCAAGAATTCTCACTCAACTAGCCTACTTATCATAAAGCATCACATTGAAATGCAGAACAATAATTTATTGCTATAGGTTGTTTAGGAACTAAACAAAAATCTCTCTCTCTCTCTCTCTATATATATATATATATATATATATACATACATATACACACACAGATAGGCTATTGTATAGGCCTAATTAGATTTGCTATCACAATATAAAATAATCATGTTAGGCTAATTATCAATTGTAAATAAAGTTGACACAAAAGCTAGCATTCCTGGGGAATGCATTGTTTTAGTAAAACCAGATTTAGATAACCCACACACACACACACACACACACACACACACACACACACACACACAGAGGGGGGGTGACATTGGGTGTAATTTACAAACTGTGTCTGTTTGTGTTCCAGGCCTTTGAGCGTGTGTAAGGTATCTCTGCCATCAAGCTTGCTCCAGTGAGTTCAGTTAACTTCCAAATTCTTTTTTGCTTGGCCTCACGAACAAATGTCCCACACCTTATCTCATCATGCTTATGCTTATAACAGGACCATGTGTAAAAATGGCACTGTTCCCTCAGTGATTGAAGTAAATGACAGAATATATTAAGTCCTTGTAATAGGATCTAAATGCATACAATATAATCTACAGTATATTATGGTGTGTGTGTGTGTGTGTGTATATTATATATATATATATATATATATATATTGTTATCCTTCCATTCCTTTTTTATCCTGAAGTTTAGTGAGGTTATAGTGACACTATAGCCACTTGTAACGGGCTACTATCACTCTTGAGAAAGTCCCACAGAGCTTGGTCTGCTAATAATTGTAGGCCTATAACTTATTTATTATTCTTGAGGATAATCGTCGGCAGGGAATGTCCGGCCCCAGCACTACTTTTCTCTGCAGTGTTTTCAATTACATTCTGGCATCAATCTGAATGAGATTTTTTTTTTTTTTGTTAGGATACAGTAGGCCTACATGCCATTTGTCAGTGTTAACCAATTTTCTTAACCCTAGAACACTAAACACGGGTGATTTTCACCTGGACGATTATATTTTTTGCAATTTTCATAATGTTGCTGATGTCTGAGGCGGGTGGGTCTTTCAGTACCTTCATGATGCTCAGTGACATCATAATGTTGCTGATGTCTGAGGTGGGTGGGTCTTTCAGTACCTCCATGATGCTCAGTGACATCATAAGGTTGCTGCATGTCTGAGGCGGGTGGGTCTTTCAGTACCTTCATGATGCTCAGTGACATCATAATGTTGCTGATGTCTGAGGCGGGTGGGTCTTTCAGTACCTTCATGATGCTCAGTGACATCATAGAAGGTAGCTTTGTTTCCCTGCCCACATCCCTGTTTTTTTTTCTACAGGCAGGTGAATTTCACCCGTGTTTAGTGATAGTGTGATAGAGAAAAAAATCCCATACACCCATAATGGACTTAAACAATTTACAATTTACAATTTACAAAAAAATGAAAAGTTTCTTCACAGGACCATTCTCACATGTCTTATGAATGGGTGGACCAAAGGAGAAGTTCACAACTTAATTTCTCTTTTTTTTAAAGGAATATTAAAAAAAAAAAAAATGCACGTTTTTTCACCGATTTTGTGTGTGTGTGTGTCCCCCCCGCCCCCATGGTATCCATATTTTTTTTGGGAAGGGGGGGGGGGGGTTGTGAAAAGTCATGATGAAATATTAAAGAAGAGTAGCTCAAGTTGCCATGTGTTGGTGTACTTCAATATATTTTGATGAGAAATATTTTTACAATTTTAGATATACCCATGTTTAGTGAAAAATATGGTAAATTAAAAACATCTATATTTGATGGCAAAACTATTTTTGTATTATTATTGTTGTTCCAAAGATTAACCTTAAACTTTAGTATCTTCTTATGGACACTAGATGTATAGTACTATGTACAATTAGCCTACCAGTTTGTGGACCAATGAGTCATGACCAACACTAATTGATTGATACAATTCATGTTGTCTGGTTTGCATGCTGCTAAAACTGTATTATAAAACCTGTTTTGCATAGGATTATGACAGGTCAAGCCTCAAAGTGAATTTCTCACTCCTTACGCTGTCGGCCAAATTTCTTCCAGGCGTGTTTTGGTCTTGGCTCCATGAGGGGCTGTGCGGAAAGTGATGTAGAAACGGTTGGACAGTTGGAATGGCTGAAGCTGAGGAGAAGGCACTGAGATGGAAAGTTCATTTGAAAGGATTTGGAAATAATCCCTTAAAGTTACCACAGGGTATTTGATGGAATGAGCTCCACCTCGGCACCCCTCTGTGCTCCTGCCACAGCCCATAGGCATATTTCTTTGGAGATGGCTGGCCTTGTGAAGACACTTAGCAGCTTTTACATTCGTTTTTTTGTTTGTTCTTCCTGATTTTTACTCTGTGTGTTTTGTCTTCTCTTGAACACTAAAACAGTGATCTGAAGTTGGAGAGATATAGCTGAAAGTTTTTTCCCCTTCTCTCTCCTTCACTTCGCTTGCAGGTCTGGCCTGCCGGTATGGGTATAGTTGAGGGAAAGGACCAAGAAAGATGGTGGATTTGGCCTCTCCCTCATTAGCTGCTTGCTTGATGCCAGGAGACTTTCTGCGAACCCATGTTGTTTTTTTCCCTTCTATTTAAGCTGCCACTTTGATTTCATCATGCAAGACCTCTGCTGAGTTCACAACCCTTTGAAATGAGAAAAAGGTCTGTAATCCAGTTACCCAAGCTGCAGTCCCCACTCCCTGGCCCTGAGAGAAAACCAGCACGACTAATCCCGCTGTCACCAGGAAAACACTCGGCTACCTGACCATTTGTGGCAGCCATTTGATTTATTCTCTAGGTTTAAGCGTTACTGTTCTTGAACTGCAGCTAGTAAAGGTAGAAAGTGTTTTGTGACATTAGTTGTGTTATGGTAGGATTCCTCGTTAAAATGGCAATCGCTTTGGGAATTGAGGGGGAAAAAAACAGTGTCCGATAACAGGACGTCTACTATAACTCATTGAAGCTTTTTGCTTTGAACCAAGAAAATGTCTGCAGAAGCCTGCGTTTTTACCAATAATTAGGAACAGTTGCTGAACACATTTTCCTTTTACGAAGTTACTGTATGACACAATTATCACCATGCTCTCATATTCAAACAGTACTTTTAGATCCCCATTAAACACACACGGGTAAACTATTAGCCGATCATGCCATGTGTTGCATTTGCAAATATTCTCATGATGGCAGCCTAAAACATAATAGATGACCCGCCCCCACTCCAAAAACAACAAAATCAACAACAACAAAACTAAAAACAAAACACTAAACATAAAGCTGCTCATCCCAAAGTGCATAGAATATCATCTAAAACCTCTCTTATTCAGCCATTCTCCTAACTAGTGTAGTATGAGCATGCAGAATGTGGAAAATTTGAGAGTCTATGATTTGAACGTGGAACATCCAGGGATGCAGTGGATGCTGGTTAGTTCGATCTCATAAGCTTGAGTTATATTTCATCGTAAGGTAGTGTGCCACTGGGGGAAGGAAGGGGGGGGGGGGGGGCTGATCTACAAGCTCACAGTGACAACACATTGTGAGCTTGTAGATCAACTATTTTCGGCATGTAAAACAGAGGATATACATTACAGAGGCGGGGGTGGGGGTTGTGGTGGGTGGTGCTTTTTTCCTTTCCTAAAGTGGAGGCCATGTAATCCAAGTGACAGCTAGAGTAAAGGGTCGACCAAGAATCCAACATCACCAGTTACAGCAAGTACGTGGCCTCTACAACTTCAACAGCATGTTTATTGACTATTGCTGTGTTTTGGTTGACCTGCACAGTAAAATTCTCAGCGTTAATGGAACTATGAGAGTGTAAGAATGGACCTACACCAAAATGAACGGAGACCTTTACAGTGTGTGGAGCATTCAGCAGCTCTGGTAAAAGAAATTGAAAGTTGTACCGGGAAGAGATCTTTGTTTAGGCAAATAATAGTCAGGACTTCCCTCCTTCAGTTTTAATAGGTACGTAACACTGTAAAATGCTGAATGTTAGTGAGTGTAACAAAAGGGACACATACAGGTCTAATTTCAGAGATACAAAATGGTAAATCTTATTGTCCAAAGTGAAGAATACAGATTATATATAATTATGAAATTGTTGGGGGTGGGACAAGGACCAGCTATGATCCGGGGCTCTCTGCCCAATTGTGTCCTATATACCGTATCTCAACAATGTCTTAATAAAGCAGGTTGAAACAAAGTGTTTTTAAACCTATCAGACTGGATGGCCCATGCAGGTTAAAAGAGCACCACCAGCCCCACAGTGACCGGAGGGGCCAGCTGCTTTGTGGCCTACGGGGGACATTCTTGGCATGTTCACACATCACTAACCCAGAGTGTTTGCCTCTCACTCTGACCACAGCACAAACACACATGGCCACAGACAAACAAAACACATGGCCGTGGCCAGGAGGGCAGCCATGGAGGAGAGCGAGAGAAAGGGCACTTGACCCGTGGGATTGGTTTTGAAAATATTTTATAACATTTCACAATTTTTTGGGGACAATTACAGACCCCTTTGTAGGCTTTTTATTGGTAAAAAAAACGTGTTAAGTAAAGCTATAACGCAGAACCTGTTACGGACGTATATAGTGTATAGTCTAGGTCAGGGTCTTCAACATTTTTCAGGGCAAGGATCCCTTAGATGAGAGATGGACGAAGCAGGGACCCCCACTACATATATTGCAATCGTGTTGCATAATTATAATGTTATTCAAACTTCCATGAAACTTGATATGAGGCTTTGAAATCTAGCTCACCATATTTAGCTGACTGTCTATTCCACAGGTTTGTCTTTCAAGTGCATATGGGTTGTCTCCAAATGATGCGGCAGCTTTGATGGCTTCATAGATTTGTTTGACAATACTATCATCTGTGTTGTGTAAATTAAATATTTTTGCTAATATTATGTTGGATTTATATTAACAAGGAGAACAACACTAAGGACCTCCTGTAGGGCATCCGGGAGTCTGTAAAACGGCAGAGTGAGTGTCTATAATCACATTCCCCTATTCCCCATTCCTGGGTAAAACAATCGGGCAGACATTGCCCTCTTTTGTGGAGTTTGTGAGTGCCTGTTCTCACACTATAGATGAATGTTGCAGCTACTTAATGCTTGTGAGAGGAGTCTAGTATAAAGCACACAAGACTATAACATGTGAATTTGGGATGGACAGAAATCCTCAACGGC
>NC_139710.1:20654688-20892188 GCF_964188405.1 Protomyctophum parallelum | reverse complement strand
AGTGCACAGAGAGAGAAAAGTCGGTGAGAGTGAGAAACAGAGACAACAGTGGGAGAGAAAAGCCAGAAAATGACTTTTACCATACACTTTCTATAAATATTGTATAAGATGTATGCTTAGGGTTAAGGACGGGACATCTGGAATGAATGACTACATTGTTCATTTATAACAGTGTGACACTACTTCATACCACAGTTGATTATAAAACCCAACATTTGGCACGCGTCTCCATAAAAGTTATTTGGGATTTATTTGGCTGGCTACCCTTGACTGTGAAGGGTAGCCCCCCCCCCCCCCCCCCGTAAACAAATAAGATAACGATAAAAATAATCACATTAATAATGATGATGATATTATTATTAATATTATTATAATATAAATTTTATGGCAGCTGTATGACAGGTGCATGCATCCATGTAATGTTTTGTTTCCGCCCACCAAAAAGTTGTGCAAAATAAACTGGCCTTAATGAATAAGGACATAAGGGCCAAATGAGATTTACAAACCAAGCAATCAGTTCCAGATTTGCAAAGTCAACGCTGAATAAAAGGTTTGCTTACATTAAAATTGAGTTTGGCACTGTCTGTCTTGGAGTTGGAGATATATTACTCTCCTCCCTTCATGAGCTCCTCATGAGCTGTAAATTGCAAGTGAAATGCAAGTTCAGAAAGTAGTTTGTTATTTGAGGGGCTACATTTCTGTGGTCTTGTTGGCACCTCCTACGTTGGCGTTGGAGTTGGATAAATTAATCTTAGGGATGTTTGACTACACACATTTGCCTCTTTCTCTGTCGAGGCTAAAAAGGGTGCCATCACATATTCTTGTTGTGTTGAGCACCAAATTGACAGGGCTCTGTGGAGAACGGACTCCATTCCACCATAGTTGCTTTGTTTTACAGCCGACCCTGAATGGCGTATCAGCTTCCAGTGGGTCCTTGGCCTTTGTTTGGAGAAAAGGAAACAACAGCTGTTGCTTTCACAGGATTTTGTAACCCAGGGTCTTTGGGGGAAAAAAAAGATCTCAGCTTGAATAAAAGAAAAAAAAAAGTTCCCATTGCCAAGAAGAAAACTCTAAATCAGCACCATCTAACCTTTCTATCGCATTCATGCAAGTGCCCACACAGACACACTTTCACACATACAAGGAGGGGACAAATGCAGTCTTTATCTGTCTTTCTTTCTCTATTTGGTGAGAGTGCAGGGTCATGGAGGCCTTGCGAAGTTGCGACAGAGGTGGCTAGTAATTAGTTTTTCCCTTACTCGTAACTTAAGAGAAACATACTTTTCACTTTTACTTTCTCTTTTCACTAGTGTATTTGTTAAAGACAACGTAGTAGTAGTAAAAGTAAAAATATTCAAATGATTTGGCTACATTCAAAATGCTCATTCTGTTTGTTTAGAGACAAGACAGACATCATCCAATTTTGTATTGTTATTTCTATTGGTTTATGATCATTTCAACAATACATTAGATCACATGAATGAAGTAACTCAGTACTTGAGGATTCTCTTCACTCTAGCCTACTTGACTCATTATTGTTTTAACCACTTATACCCCGTACTTAGTTGTCAAGATTCCCAAGAGCTCTAGGCCTCCTGTTTTTGTCTACACTACGATAACACGATCTAGAAGCTCACGACATACTATTTCCTGAAATGTCCGTCCCCAGAATAGCGATGCTATGTTTAAGTGTTTAAATAATAGCCTATACTTTTTATTGAGTACAGACTACAGTCTTTTTGCGTACTATGTCCAGTCCACCTCTGCTTAGGTGCCTGAGGTCGGGGCTCCTTCTTTCACCTGCCTCATTATTAGCAGCGATGAAGGACAGAGTCAGAATTCCCTCCAATTATTCTGTCTGTGAGCTGCCTGGCTCCCCCCCCGTGCACCTGTTGACAGAGCTGCTAAATGAGTCCCAGACAGGAATGTTAATCAAAGAATTTGACATCTTGCAGGAGATTTGGCCTCCAGCCTCACGATGGCCTCTCGGCCAGGTGTCCCTCTCGCAGTGGTGGAAAATGTACTCACAATTTTGTACTTGAGTAAAAGTATAAAAATAGTCTGTTACAAGTAAAAGTCCGGAATTCAACATTTCATAATTAACTAAATACTAGTAGAAGTACAAAAAAAAATGTACTCGAAAACTAGAAAGTAACTTTTTTATACATTTTCAAATGTATATAAAATCTTTAGAAAATAGCTGCAACTAGAAAAAGTGCCCTTCTGGGCACAGGTCTCCACCAGGATAGGAATGTAGGACATTGCAGCTTGCCTTCATCTGGTGGTTGGATAAAAGGGCAACAAAAGTAAATTATCCACAGATCCGAACAGTTAGAGGTAAAAACACTTTTCGGCCAGTTATAGCGCCACCTTGAGGCTGAGTTGAAATTGTTCATGTGGCATTTCGTCCTCGGCCTAGTGGGAATGTGCGTGCACAATTTCACGGAAACCACGCGATGTGTTCATGATTTGCAGCATTTTGTTTTAAACTGAGCACTCCTGTGAACTTTGGAAGCCAATCTTAACCAATCAGGATGGAGTCTGAGAAATCTGAAAGACCGGTTTCGTTGAATGGCTCTAGAGAGACTGTGTACCAATTTGCGTGATGTTTGGACAAAATCTGTAGGTGTACTGTGCAAAAACTTGTTTTGCACAAAGCGGCCTCCTGGTGGCGCTATAACAGGCCGTTCTGGAAAGTTTGGGGCAGAGGTTCATCGTTGGCATCCAGGGAGTGTGTGTGCAAAATTTGGCATCGACCGGGTTAACGGTGGCCGAGATTAGCTGCTCACGGACACACACACGGACACACGGACGGACCTTCGGCCTGGTGGAGACAATAACTGCAAGCTCACAATGCGTCGCATCGATAGAGCATGGCCCCCGTATTTCAAAACAGGGGCCATGGCCCTGGTTATTTGGGGAACCTTGGCATGGAAAGGTTTGGGATAAACTATATTTCGGTCCCGGTAAGTGTGAATTATAGCCAGGCAAGTGTTTATTTTTGAATACTTTTAAGTTTTTAACACGTTTTTTTTTAAACTACCGGTATTAAGGCATCAACAAACCTACAAACACAACACACCTACAAACACCTGTCAACTAAAACAACACACTATAAAAATACAAGATTACACTAACACTCACAAAACACTACGAACCCAATAATTCTTCCAAAACACGTTTGCCTTCCAGGAACATTTGGGAACATTTAGTCGATCATATCACAATGTCATAATAAAACACTAACAGCCGATGGAATTACAGAAAGGGCATTACTTTACACGAGTCCTGTATTGATCATAAAATCACATATACTGTGTGTATATAATGAGAACTTCATAACAATAAACTATATGACAGAACTACACATAATGTACAGTTTATTGAGGACAGACGGGAGCAGTATGGCCTGTTGTTCAGACAGTGTAGCATGTGGAGCTCCAGGTGGAAGATGATGGTTTATGATGAGGTAGCAGGACTAATTCATCATTTAGCTCCGGGGGCCTCGGGGCATGAGAGATCAACATCAAACCAAGCGAAAACTAATTGCAGAGCAATTTAGCACAGGTTCAGCTGCTATGAGGTCTTCGTGTTTGTGTGCGTGCGTGCGTGCGCGAGTGTGTGTGTGTGTGCGCGCGTGCTTGTGTTCTGTTGATGGGAGAAACCACAATGTTTAATCTTGTAATTTGTTCTCTGTAGCAGGTGTGAATCCAGGATGTATGCATTGGGTGGGGGGGGGGGGGGTCCGCGCAGTGATCAAACAACACAGCTTTAGACTTTCGACATGACTATTTAGTTCGTTTTCCTGTGTTTCACTATAGCAGTCTCCTTACCTATAAACCATAGGAGAAAGGAATGCTATCATTATATTTGCTCAAAGGTACACTTGTTAATCTAACTCTGAGTGTACAAATGTACCCCTGTATGAACATTGGGTTCAGTACCTGCCTTCAGAAGGTCTGTGGATGTGTATGACCTTGTTTGAGCTTGAACCTCAATAGAAATAAAGTTAAGAGCCAAGTATATGTGAAGAAATACGCATGCGTTCGGAATGTATGCGCACATACGCATGATCCGTTATGAACGGGAGTATATAAGTGGATCTTACGGGCCCAGGTTTTCACTGTGTATAGGCGTGAAAGTACCTTTTTCCTGTTTGCCTCGCACAGATGCATCTGCTCACGGAGCACTTGGGACCGTGGCTTCTTCATTGGTCTTTGTAAACGTGTAGGAATAAAGACATTTCTCACCATAGGTTTCATTTTATTCTTACCTTGTATGCTCAGCGATGTGTGAGCCAGCTGGCGGCCCTTCCTCCGAACAAACAAGGCAGGTTGATCTGCTCGATTTCTCCCGCCGACTGTCAGTCCTTGTAAGGTGGAGACACGCTGTGTTTGCTGAGAGATGAGGTGTGCAGGGGCCAATGGACTCTACCGCTCCATCAAAAAGACCCTCCTGCTGCTGACCTCTTTGCCTCTGCGTGATGAGATTGGACAAGAGAAAGAGAGAGAGAGAGAGAGAGAGAGGGTGGGGGAATGGGATGGCCGGCTGGGAGAGCAAAACTCGTTCACATGGAACAGTGCTTGACAGAAGCGTGCTCAATTCCTCAAGGGATAATCTCTCCCTCTTTTCTTTTTTTTGACTGAAACTGTAGGTCTAACCGTCGGTGTTTACCCAAGGTGAAGCTCTGTCTTAGCGAAGTTCGCCAAGTGATGACGTCATCACGGCTTCTCTCGAACTAACTTCAAAAGCGAATGTCTTCTTAATAAGCGTTGTGTTATTCTAAGCCCTTTTTGCTACCACAGAGGTTTAATCCATGTTTTTCCAGTGTCTGGCTTCTGTGTTTCTGAGCGGCCTCTATATTTTGACGATGTTTAAAATTATACAGATTATACAGTTTATTTTGAAATTATTACTTGTGCAAGCAGAGTGCGCAAGCACTGTAATCGGCTGCGTATGTCGGTTGCGTCGCTCGGCCAATCAGGGACCAAGTATGTATTGGTGGTGTCGTTCGGCCAATCAGGGACCAAGTATGTATGTATGTCAGGTAGGTCAATATGGGGTATGTATCGGCTGGGTGTGTGTGTATGTCGGTGTACTCCACCGGCCAATGAGGCACCACTGACCACTGCTGTATTTCAAACCTAGACAGCAGCAGAGAGCTTTAGGGGACAGCCAAGTCTATGGAGTTTTTATGGTACTTGATGACACTTGACAGCAGTGGTGAGCACACCTCATGACGCTCTCTGCTTGCGCACAAGTAGGCTATACATGCATGGTCTACTTGTGTGCAATGCGCAAGTTGGCAGCTCGACAGAGTGCATTTCTAGTTAAATCAGCTTACAGAGTTATACTTACACATTTTAACTCGGGCATCCCCATTTTGGGCATGTCATTATAGACGAAAACAAAAGGTAAAATAAATTGCCGATTTACATGCTCACAGCGGGACGCGATGAGGCACGTTGTGACAGATCAGCTATTTTCAAATAGCTCAATGGTTTAGAATGGCTCATTGGTTAAGTGGTTAAGAGCAGATCTCCCCCTATCACTGTTTCAGCTTAAACAAACAGAAAAAAACAGTAAGCCTAAAACCAAAACACAGCATATATGCTACCAGCAGGCCGCCGTCTTATTTCAGAGAAGAGAACTTCCTCCTGACACTTAGCTTGCCCTGCCCTTTTAGCACCTCAAAGAGCTTCCAGGTTCTAATGTTGTTAGATAAACAAAGCCTAAAGGCTAAGAGCAAAGGTCACGGGGGCACATTTAGCTTTCTAACCCTTTGCCACCATAATCTGAGCGCTTGTTGGATAACACCTTTTGTTGCTTTATTTGTCCTTGGATTCTGTTTTTGTTTTCATTCAGGGAGTTCTGTTTATGTTTCAAGAAGGCAGCTGTTCTCAGCTCTTCCACAAAGTACTGAAAACTCTGGTTGAGAACATTTCCTGGTTAAAGTTACTGTTGGGTAGTATACTATAAACACAAAAAACCGCAAGCAACTAATAACCATTACCATTATCCGACATGCCAGATACATTAAGTTAAGCCTCAGATATTAGCTACTGTGTACAGTAGCAGTGTATGGTTCAAAATAAAGTAAATGCCTTCACTCAGCAGTCATTATGATCTACAGGAGCAGCCTTGTATGCGTCGCGTCACTCACATTTAATCATACCAACAAAGGACGGCATGTTAGTGGCACTCTGAGGAATTAAGCCCAATCAAACAAATGGACGCATTGGGAAGTTTTCTGATCTCTTGTCAAATCCCTTGCTTGAATGAGCCCTGCTTAACACCGTCAGCCAAAGCAAACTGCTTCGCTCTGTTGTACACCTTGAAAACAAAGCAATGCACGTAGGATCTACAATCCCTCCAAATCCCAATAAAGATCCTTGTTTGTAGAGCACTCTTGAGTCTTGACTAGTCTAGAACACCAGACAGACTACCCTAATCACAACCTTTGATATACTACTAATACAACCTTTTAAAGCATAGCTAATTATTCAAAGCTGGCTTGTAAAGGCAGAAAGAAAATGCTGCCTTTAGGCCCTGAGTTTATCAGCTTTGAGTGTTTGAATTGTAAAGCGATGCAATGTTTGCTTGATATATTAAACTATATGACTGAATTTGTGACCATGCACTGACTAGACACATTTGACTGCCTATAGCTCTCATGTTGTCACACTGTGAATTGTTCTTTGCAGCCCCATATCGGTGGCAATTCGGCGTTCACGGCGTACAAAATTGTCTGTACAGTACAGTAAAACATTGTGCGTCACAATGTGTTGTATATGAACAGCAACGGCACCCAACATGCACACGTCACAAATTTGTGTGAAGTGTGTGGTGTTGTTCTTTTTCTTCTTTTTTCTAACCCCTTTTGGTGTTTTCAAACATTATGTTATAATTTAGCTATTGAAAAACAGCAGATCTACAAGCTCGTAGCGCGCCACTCGGTGGCGAGCTATGAGCTTGTAGATCTGCTATTTTTGAAAAATCGTGAAAATATTTATTTCAGAAAACTGGAGGATTTAGAAGATATTATTTTTTTATTTCGAGGTCAGGCAGCCTTGGGAACGCTCCCTCCCATTTGCTTGTCTCCTGCCCTCAAGTATGATTTCTACTTAATTGCGTGCTGGTGTCACACACCGAAAATAGAGATCTATTGTACGAGCTCACAGTATAAGTCACGGTGTGACATGTGAGCTTGTGTAGATCCATTTTTGTTGCATGACGCGACGTATAAATCGGGCATTAATCATCTATCTTAAATCTCGTTGCTCAGCCCTCAGAGCGCTATAACTCTGGCCAAAGGGAGAGAAATATATTCTCTGTGAATGGAAGTATAGATAAAAGGGTTCCCCCGGCCGCCATGCAATAAGCATATAGCCGTTTCCTTCTGAGGCCAAACTTCACATTTCTCTGCCAGATTTGTGTGTTATAGCCATTAGGCGGGAACCCCTTTTGGTGTTAGCATTATGTTATGCTTTAGCTATTGAAAAATAGCAGATCTACAAGCTTATAGCGCGCCGAGCTTGTAGGTCTGCTATTTTTGAAAAATCGAAGAACGACTGACATAGAAACATAGCTTTTTCAGAAAACTGTCTGGATGTAGAAGACATTTTTAGAATCTGATCTCAGGTCAAAATGGGTTAACAGTGTGATCATTTAAAACAGGATTGTAGTCCTGCATCCTGTCAGGACCCCATGGGGACAGGATGAGATCCCTTAATGTATGCACTTCCTTGATTACATTATAAATCAATGAATACAATGCACACAGGCTATTGTCTATTGTTCTACCAACACATTTAATGCATGCACATTATGCATGGGACGTTTGCCAGCACAACCGATGAATGGTTTAACCCAGTACAAAACATGCTGAACTTATTTAAGCTACACATTTTCTTCCGTAAATAAACATACATTTTACAAGCATAATTGCATATCTACTGTGTAACCAAAATGTAAGTGTAGACTAATGTCCCTACAATTTTCAGGGACCAAAACGGTTGATTCTCAGCACACACACATAATGCACACTCGTGAATGCACCCTCGCACACAAGCGCATATATGCACGTGCACGGCACTGCACACACACCTACGCAAACCACAATCCCCAGCAGTGGCAATCCTGCCTATTGCATATCATCCCACACATCAAGTCTTTTTGTGGGTCTTTTGGTGTCTGACTGTATCAGGTTACAGGTAGTGAAATGTGTAAAATATACAGGGGGACTCTTGAAGACTAGAACAATTTGTTTTGTTGTGTTTAAAACAGATTGCGTTGATGCAGGCAGAGTATGCCTAAAACTGTCTATATCCTGACTTTACTTGAACATTTAGGATTGAGAATACAGCAATGATTATTAGGTTTGATTGATTGATTGATTGATTGATTGATTGATTGCTTTATTAACAGTATGCAGAATAGGTACATTTCAAACGAAAGCACAACTCATTTTGATTTATAAAGCCTTTTTACAGATGGAGTGCCGTGATTTTGTCCCCCCATAAAAAACATGATCATCAGGTACTATGATTATACTAGGAGGAAGATCTTTTTCAAAAAAATAACTGAACTTAGCCACAGCTGTCACTTAAGTGGTAGCCTCGGAAACCCAGACGTTTTTATTTCCAGGGAGAAAAAAATAAAGTCTGGGACCGAGTCCACTTCAATTCGGCATAGAGTAGCGCAAACGTCGATCACTCTCTGCTTATTTCTGATCGTCTGCACCTTTGTTAAATTAACGCACACACACACACACACACACACACACACACACACACACACTCATCTCTCTCTCTGTCGCTCTAATTAATTATAACGTAACGTTATAACGTAATGTATTTTAATCGTCTTAAAAAGGGGCATGGCCTAATGGCTCAATAGCGACCCCCTACAAAAGTTTGTGCATGAAGCCCCACAATACGTTTTCACCTACGTATGTAAACTGGTACACACCTACATGTATGTAAACTGGTACACACATACATGTATGTAAACTGGTA
The DNA here is from genome assembly GCF_964188405.1 of Protomyctophum parallelum. Classification (NCBI taxonomy): domain Eukaryota; kingdom Metazoa; phylum Chordata; class Actinopteri; order Myctophiformes; family Myctophidae; genus Protomyctophum; species Protomyctophum parallelum. Next base: position 20,883,171 of record NC_139710.1, on the reverse strand, counting down.
CACACATACATGTATGTAAACTGGTACACACATACATGTATGTAAACTGGTATACACCTGTTCTGATTGGTCGATATTTGATAGCTTCCATCATTTGCATTAACCTTTGATCAGTTTGTCATGATGAGTCACCTCACTTAATGGACTCAGTTGAAAATCCTTGTCCATCAGTAGAGTTTCTTAGCTCTGCTCCCAGTTCTGATTGGTTTAAGTGGTACAATATTTTCAGCTCAACAAAAGCGAATTCATCCTAGTGTATGATGTCGGACAATTTCACTTTTTAAAATCTCAATGATAATCTCAATGATAAGATAAGATAAGATATTGTGAGCGTTTTTAATTAAGATAAACGATAATAAATATTATCGTCCCATCCCTACCGAAGGCATGGCCGAGACTATGTTTTGCACCATGTCCGTCTGTCCGTCCGTCTGTATTTATCCATGGCCATACCACTATGAAGAAGTCCTGAAGTCAGTGACAGAGTTTGTATTAGCTACAGCTGAATTGAGTTTGTATTAGCTACCAGCTGAATTGAGTTTGTATTAGCTACCAGCTGAATTGAGTTTGTATTAGCTACCAGCTGAATTGAGTTTGTATTAGCTACCAGCTGAATTGACAGAGTTTGTATTAGCTACCAGCTGAATTGACAGAGTTTGTATTAGCTACCAGCTGAATTGACAGAGTTTGTATTAGCTACCAGCTGAATTGACAGAGTTTGTATTAGCTACCAGCTGAATTGAGAACTGTAGTGACAGTGCTCAGGGCTGTGGCAGTTGGAAGATGTTTTTGGTACTGCAAGTGTTCTACTGTCATTGTAATGAGTGACACTAATTAGAAAATAAAGTATATGTACAATAATTACTGTAACTGTGTATTGTCAGGTGGTTTTACCTGCATACTTACTGTACTTAGTACTTACTGTATTCTTATGTCCAGCAGACCAGCACATTTTCTCCCTGTAGCTCATAGAGATCAAAACACCACCGATCAAATGCAATTTTCTATTACGAAATCATTATGTTGTCAAGACAGATCCCTAATGCTAATACCCATATACAGATGGTTTCCTTATGTGTTCCTATGGGATCTGTTTGGACCGATACACCCTTTCAATGCATGCTCTGCTTTCTCCAGCATGCCCCCATACCACACAGCGTCGACACAGCAGCAGACATTCTTGGCCAGAAGTGGAAGATAGCACCAGCAAGAGATGGGGTGATAAGGAGTGACTGTCATGACTTGCATGTTGTCTCTAGAGTGCAAATTAGAGGCACAGAATAACTGAAGGAATTCCTGCACTCAGCATTTACAGGACAGAGCAGAGATCACAGACTAAACTATGGGATTGTATTTTGAATCAGTGCCTGTGCCTACAGTATATTCTAGATCTAAAAGGGGGTTTCTTTCAACTGGTGGTCCATGGACCACTGGTGGTCTGTGAAGGAACTTCCCCAGAAAATATAGTTCGAATCTCAAGGGAAAGTGTACTGCCTGGTTGAGTGACCATTATTAGGAAATGTGCCCACATATGATCAATTGCGTCCGTCTGCTCGCTCATACATAAATTAAAATTAATCATTTATTAGATTATTTTTTTTGGGGGGGTTTATGACCTCAATTACACAGTTGCAATGAAAACAGGCAATTATTCCTCAACAATGACATCTGCTGGTTGATTTTAGTCAGGGTAGGTAGTCCCTGGTTGAAAACCCCTGGGTACACGTCCGAATACCACCAAAACCACAGAGACAATAAAGTCTGGTTTAAACTCTGTCGTACGATCTACAAGCTCACAAGGCGGAGAATCGCAAGGCAATGTCAGAAATATACATATTTCTATAAAAAAATATATATATAAATAAAGTAGAGCGACAAAGAATCAAGACAAAACTCTAAATAATTTTGGGGTGCTCTCTATAGAAAGCTGTGTAGACAAAAAGCTGGACGGTAAATGGACGGCAGCCCCATGACAGAAATGTTTCGCCTCGAGGACTGTTCCCCAGCTGCACTTCATAAGCATTCCTCCGACCAAAGGCACAGGTTAATAAAAACAAAAGTCTCAGGCCAAATTCCTCCAGGTTTTGAATGTTGGCCTCAAAAGCCTGATTTCATTATTTCAATTTCCTTCACCCAACTTGTATGAGTGACTCTTCCATTTCCTATTATGAACATGCCAAACTCCATGCTGGGCAGGCAGACCGTAGGGGACATGGTTTGATTACTCTTTAACTTCCACAGAACAAAAATGTGTTTTGAGCGCTTATTGTCTCAGACAATGTCAATATGTAACATGGCAATATGTTCTGCATTCACAGAACTATTAAGTTCTGAAATAAAATTGTTCACAAACGAATACAAGAACGCTCTTGAACGTCTAATCCAGTGACCTTGGAATGGTTCCCATCAGATATTCCTAAACATAACCTCAGTACAAACTATGCCCAAAACCTAACCTTATTCCTACATTTAACCTCAGTAAAACTATTCCCAACCCTCAACTTATTCCTAACCTTATCCTCAGTAAAAAACGAATACAAGTCTAGAAGAAAATAGGGGGCAAGTGTGTTTTGGTTCCGGTTACCCCACAAACATAACTATGGGCCATTGTATTTTCCATCAGGGCCTGCTGTAAAATAGAATACTCTGATGTCATGCAAATTCCTCTGCCAGGGTATCATTTACCAGTGGCAGCTCTTATAATTTAGGGGAGGCAGGCCGCTTGATATCACAAGTGACAACCTGTTGATGTGTTTTGCTGCTTAACAGAGGAGTTGCTAGGCACTTTTTTAGCCAGCAATTAATTTCAACTCTGGCCAAGGGTGGGTGTGACAGCCCCAGTGGCTTGAAGGGTTTGACACCAAGCCAAGCGAAGGAGAGAGAGAGAGAGAGAGAGAGAGAGGGGGGGAGGGAGAGAGAGAGGATTCCTTCAGCTGACTTTATTTTTATGACCAGGAAACCACAGTAAACAAACAAAAAAAGCACATAAATTGTTCATGGGCTACCATTTAAAACCCAAACCCTGGAAATGGTTCTTTAGCAAGCAACAAATCTCCCAAAGCACAACCTTTGCTGGAGGTGTTTTTTTTTACCCATGGCTGATTTGTGGAAAAGGAATAAATTACACATATTATCTCAACATTGTTAATCCCATCTGTGTCTAACCAGCTTGAAAGCCTTTGGTGTCTGATATAGGGTATATGATGATGATATGTCCCATGTAAGTAAAGTTAACCTATACCTAATAATAGGTTGAACAATTTAAATGTATAGCCTATACTGTGTGGGCATGTTTATTAATTCATCAAGAAAGTATGTAGGCAGGCAGGCAGGCAGGCAGGCAGGCAACACAGAGGGAAGAGACAAACAATGATATATAATTAGTTGTCTATATTAAAGGTATATTCAGTGATTTCACTTAATTCAAATATCACTTATTTTTTTGTTTTGTTGTGATAATCCTCCCTACTATAGAGTGTGCTGGCCATATAAGGAGTTCCTCCCTGTCCCCAGTTAACCCCTGGGGGTCAAAAAACCTTATGTTTCGTTTTTGACTCTCTATCCTGATTGGACGAAAGGCTGGGTCCCACAGCCAAAAACGAAACCTAAGGTTTTTTGAGTGAAATCACTGAATATACCTTTAACAATATCGTACATCAATGACATAATCCTGTCATCTCATCTTTCCATCAAATTATAGAAAAGTATCAAACACACCAAGACAACATGTATACCTCACAAAGCCCACCATGAAAACCTAGCATATTGTTGTTGTTTTTTAATTATATTTCCGACAAGATTTCCTTATACCAATATGATAGTTTTTTTTTTAGAACTTTAGAACTTTGCTTAACCTACTGATATCACATCAAATCACTTTTCTGTTGTCATCTCCTCTTTGGATTGACCCAGTTATGAAATACCCGTTGTGCCCATGTATGGGAGTATCGGTTGGATCTATGGTTCTGGACAGCCGCCTATCTGATGACTCAGCGCTGGGCACAGCACTCCCTCGGGTCAACGCTGGGCACAGCACTCCCTCGGGTCAACGCTGGGCACAGCACTCCCTCGGGTCAACGCTGGGCACAGCACTCCCTCGGGTCAACGCTGGGCACAGCACTCCCTCGGGTCAACGCTGGGCACAGCACTCCCTCGGGTCAACGCTGGGCACAGCACTCCCTCGGGTCAACGCTGGGCACAGCACTCCCTCGGGTCAACGCTGGGCACAGCACTCCCTCGGGTCAACACTGGGCACAGCACTCCCTCGGGTCAACACTGGGCACAGCACTCCCTCGGGTCAACACTGGGCACAGCACTCCCTCGGGTCAACGCTGGGCACAGCACTCCCTCGGGTCAACGCTGGGCACAGCACTCCCTCGGGTCAACGCTGGGCACAGCACTCCCTCGGGTCAACGCTGGGCACAGCACTCCCTCGGGTCAACGCTGGGCACAGCACTCCCTCGGGTCAACGCTGGGCACAGCACTCCCTCGGGTCAACACTGGGCACAGCACTCCCTCGGGTCAACGCTGGGCACAGCACTCCCTCGGGTCAACGCTGGGCACAGCACTCCCTCGGGTCGTCGACAACGTGTGTGCTGAATTTGAAGCCGGTTTGTGAAACGGTTCTCGAGATATAAACTACAGACACACGTACACTGTTGGAAGGCGTTTAAACCCATACACTTACTCTCTTCAAACAGTGTTGTTTTAAACTGTGTTTTCCCTAACACTAGTTCATTCATTTCTGTGGAGTGATTTCAGCTAATGGCAAATAAAACCATAACATCTGGACTGACCAAAGCGCTATTAGCAGCTCACTTATAATTGGCCCTGACCCCTTATTCTGAAAGGTCATTGGTCATATGAGGTCAGGCAGTTTAGGAACAGGAAAATTAACTTCCTGTTATTCAACTATAATAGCAGCATTAGGTGCAAAGCTAACCGAACTAGGGTCATTAGAAAGAACATTGCACACACACAAGCAACACATTTCTATTTGTTTTATAAAAACAGTTGAGCTGATCTGCTGCAACATTTGGGAATGAAAAAACAAACATGCATGGGAAATTAAAGTGGTTTTCATAATTACTTCAAAACATTTGGGTATTTCTTTGTATAAGAAAAAGCTTTTCACACATTTCTTTGCAATAAAAACAAATGCAGTGTCTCATATGCACCAATGCACCATAGGTTCTATAATGGGAATGGTGTGGATTTATTGTAGATCTTGGACTTATATCCAGTTGTTAGAAACTACTGTTTGTTATATAAAAAAAAGAAAAAAAGGAATTAAACTTTGTCTAATCTTTGAAGATATATTTCCTCCAGCAATGGAAAAGATGGGGTGATTGACTGCTACTGCTGGTCACATACAGAGAGAGAAGGCCTTGGGCTTGCTGTTCTGCTTTTAACTAAGTCCGTATGGAAGGGATGTGGACATGACTTCTGACTTCTACTGACCAACTGACTTCTAAGAAAGTTTTCTAACTTCTTGTGCCCAAGGCAATAGCACGCAAGTCAAAATCTCCACCACACCTGGATTCATATCCGTTCAAAATAGGCTCTATATAACAGTGGTGGAAAAAGTACTCAAATGTTTTACCTAAGTAAAAGTATCAATACTGCAATGTAGAAATACTCTGTTACAAGTCAAAGTCAGGAATTCAACATTTACTCGAGTAAACATACAAAAACAGTATTCATTATGCAGAATGTCCCATAGTCTTTTGAAAATAGCAGATATACTTTCAAATGGAAAGTTGAAAGTGAAAGGGTTGAAACGGCTGTGGCCGAAACATAGGTTGACCTGAGGACTGAGACGTTTTAGAAGGTTTACCGTACACACGGAATCATCTAAGTGTGTGTCCACATGAAACCACTGAAAGTCTAGCTGGGTCGAGCCCGTCCACAAGTAGTAGATCAAACCCCTTTCGCAGTATTTATTTAAAAAAGTAAACGTATCAGAACCAAGATACAGTTTGATAAACTTAACATAGTCTACCTAACATTCTAACTGAGGCGTCAAACAATTTCACCCCTCCTTATCTAGATTAATTATTTGACAGTTGATATTAATTTTGAATTCATCCTTAAGGGCCCCAAATCACACCTTAGAAAGCATGAGTGTCTATTTCAAACACAGTGTTTTTTGACTGTGGGGGTCATATTTTGACAGCAGCGTTCTGCCTGTCATAATTTCCCCTAAGTTTTGGACAGTATTAAGATGTTGATATTGATTTTGTAATCATCTTTAGGGCCCCACATCATACCCTAGAAAGCACTAGTGTATATTTAAAACACAGAGGTGTTTTGATTGAGGAGTCATATTTTGTCATAATTTCACCCATCTAATTATTGGACAGTATTAAGATGTTTCAGGGCCCCAAATCACACCTTAGAAAGCACTTTAGAGTGTCTATTTCAAACAAAGTGTTTTTTGACTAGGGAGCTTATTTTGACAGCAGCAACTGCCTGTCATAATTTCACCCCCTCCATATCTAATTATTGGACAGTATTAGGAGGTTGATATTCATTTTGTGAAGTCTTACCCTAGGAAGCACAAGTGTCTATTTCAAACAAAGTGTTTTTTGACTGGGGTGTCATATTTTGAAGGCAGTAACTGCCTGTCATAATTTTACCCCCCCCCCCCCCCCCCCTCCGTATCGAAGTATTGGACAGTATTCATCTTTACGGACCCAAATCATACCCTAGAAAGTGTCTATTTCAAACATAAAGTGTTTTATAATACTTGATATTATAAGTCAGTATAATAAGCTTTCTATGATTCTGAACATCTTTATCTGGACGTCGCCTGAGGTGCAACTAGTTGGATCGCTTTTTCCTAAATGTCTTTGCCAAAAGAGAATGTTCAAGTGGTTAAAATGGCTCAAGGCTTCTAGAGTTTGTCCCCATATACTAACAGATGGCAAATCAATTAATGGTTAATTAAATTGTCTTTCTTTCTTTCTTTCTTTTCTGGGGTCTTGACAGGGCGTGGTTTTATCCAATTGAATCCTTCACAGTAAATCCTAGTGTTAATTTAACTTTGAAGGAAACTGGTCTCCATAAAAGTACAGTTTAACACTTTCTCACGCTCTCTTTACATCTTGCGGTGGTGAGAGAAACTGTTGAGCACTGATACTGGATTGTTGAGTGAGCCGATCAAACAAGGAACATGGTCCAACTGCTGGTACAATAACGGGAAGTGTGTGTGTGTGTGTGTGTGTGTGCACATGTGTGGGCATGCGTGTGTGTGTTTTTACTGCTGTTCTATCCACGGTACCCACCTAGAAAGTCTCATGAATGAACACTGTGGATGCGTTGTGAGCCTGTAGATCGGTTATCGTACAAAAGAGAATAATTAGTTCCCCGTGCTCTAATGAACTGGCTTCCCATGCACTGAACCAAGTTCAAAAGAGTTGTTGTAATTGTATTGTTTGATATATATAGACCTATATGTGAAATCGTGATTCCTTGTTGGACAGCTCAGAAATACATCAGTGAGTATTTTGATGGTCACAGCTCCAATCATCACCCACATAGTAAACCTCTCCATCAAACAGGGACAGGTCCCCCAAGATTTAAAACTGGCCAAAGTAACCCCCTTGTCTATGAACAGGTTGAAAAGTATCTTGCCACTAAAAAAATTATGTACGAGATCCAATCTGGCTTCAGAACATCCCACTCCACTGACACATGCCTCCTCTATTTGAGCGACCACATCAAACACGATGTGGATGCTGGCAAATACTGCGGCATGGTCATTTGACTGTCAAGAGTTCAGCCTCCAGGAAGAAACCCTAAATACAATGTCTAATGAAGTACTGTCACCTCATAGACACATGAAAAACTGGAAAAATACAAAAATTGTGGCACTCCATCTTTAACAAGCTAAAAGCAATTGGTTTTGATCAGTGAGCTGGATGCAATCCTACCTGGAGGGGAGAGAACAGATGGTCACATCTACAAGTTCACAAGCTGTCGTGATGCGACCTTTTAGAACTTGTAGATCAACTTCTATTTGCAACAGAGTATTTCTACACTGTGGTATTGCTGCTTTTACACAAGTGAGAAAATACTTGGCTATGAATAGGATAAATTATTTTCCACACATATACAGTCTGTTGAGTTAGTGGATGTCGGAAGTGAGCCGTAATATCAGTTGGCATGCCGAGCATGATCCGGATGAATGTGGAGCACCAGCCAGGGCTCCAGACCTTCTGAGCAAACCTGGACTCCACCAACCCATTGAGCCAAACCACATCCACAGTTCAACACCCCCAAACCCTCACTGCCAATATGGAGCTCTGCCAGTATGTGATTAATCACTCCTACTATTAGTTTCATAGTGCCAAGGCGGAATGATATGGATTACAGTTACACACACGTGCTCTTTTCCCCTGTTAGTCACACATGCGCACGTGTGCACGCACGCACGCACGCACTCACGCACACACACACAATGCATGCACATATGGTGCAAGAAAAATACACACGTGCAGAGCTGGGCAGGCACACATCGCATCACAAACATTCACACGCATCCACCCGCTCACACACATGTGCACACCCACACGTGCACGCAAACAAATGCACACCATGCTGTTGCCCCATCTGGCAGAGAGCTATTTTCTGGAAGTGAAACTGTTGGCAGTTGTGGCTCTCCTCTCCACACTAAATAGCGAGGCTAACCAGTGTTTGCTTTGTGGAAATCCCTCTGGCATGCAGAGTGAGACAGGATGACTCTTACAGACCTGCTGCCTGCCTCCCGCACCCATCTCCTGTCATGCCTCGTACAGATCTGCACTCAAAAGCTGCAGTGTCAATGTAATTATTATTTATTATTCAGTGTCATGTGTCGAAAATAGATGATGTACAAGCTCACAACTCGCTGAATGCGACGGAGCATAAATGTAGCATTGTAAAAATGGACGGCTTCTAAAAATTACTCTCCTTACCAAATGAGGAAATCATTTGTAAAATAGGTTTCTTCCACAAAGGCACAACCATGTTTTCAACCCCCCCCCCCCCTCTTTATTGTCTCCACCAGCCGAAGGCATGGGGGAGAGTATGTTTTGCACTCCGTCCGTGTGTCCGTCCGTGTGTCCGTGTGTCCGTCCGTCCGTCCGTGAGCAGCTAATCTCGGCCACCGTTAACCTGGTCGATGCCAAATTTTGCACACACACTCCCTGGATGCCAACCATGAACCTCTGCCCCAAACTTTCCAGAACGGCCTGTTATAGCGCCACCAGGAGGCCGCTTTGTGCAAAACAAGTTTTTGCACAGTAAACCTACAGATTTTGTCCAAACATCACGCAAATTGGTACACAGTCTCTCTAGAGCCATTCAACCAAACCGGTCTTTCAGATTTCTCAGACTCCATCCTGATTGGTTAAGATTGGCTTCCAAAATTCACAGGAGTGCTCAGTTTCAAACAAAATGCTGCAAATCATGAACACATCGCGTGATTTCCGTGAAATTGTGCACCCACATTCCCACTAGGCCGAGGACGAAATGCCACATGAACAATTTCAACTCAGCCTCAAGGTGGCGCTATAACTGGCCCAAAAGTGTTTTTACCTCTAACTGCACAGATCTGTGGATAACTTTGTATGCCAACTCCCTAGAGGCCAAGGAAAAACCTTTGCCTGGAATTTTTCACATCTGCTCTTTATAGCGCCACCAGGAGGCCGACATATGTAAAACACATTTTCTATTATTACTCCTTCACATTTTATCCAAATTTCACGCAAATCGGTACACATGATCTCCATAGTCATGTGATCAAGACAGGTTTGTTTGATTTCTCATATTCCATCCTGATTGGCCACGATTGGCTCCTACAGTTTTCAGGAGTAGCCCGCTTTGTACAAATCGCCACAACTCCTCAACGCAGCGTCCGATTGCGATGAAACTGTGCACGCATATTCCCACTAGGCTGAGGAAGAATCCTGGTGGAGACCTGTGCCGATTGGCACTTTATCTAGTTCCCAATGTTTCTGTATAAATGGCAACCCCTGGAATCTAACTGGTTACCCCAAATGCCACCCTATTATACACACTTGTTGGATTCCGAAATACAGTCTGCGAGCGCACACTGACCACTCCTAAAAGTCTGGCTTTCTGAGAGTCTGAACATTTGTGACAACATTGAAGGATGAAGTTATTGCGAAATGGAATGGCTGTGGCTTCTTTGGTATAGATTTCTGCTCTAGATTTCAACACGCATCTGATCTACGTGTAATGAAACATGGTTATATTACAGTATGTTTGTTTACACATAGGATGAATGACGATATTGGAAACTTACGTTGGTAAATCAGAGCACTTTATGACCTCAATATTACATTTCTATGGTACCATGCTGTTGTGTTGCCATTAGTACGTTACTGTACGTTTATTAATCTTTTAAATTAAACCTTAAACACAGGAATGTAAGACACTGTAATGTTATGAAGCACCGAAGTCTGACCTCAATATCGGTAGAGGGCGAAAATCCACAGGTTCGTGTACTTTTTATTTGCATTATAATCCCCATAGGGGGATTTTAGATCGCCTCATATAAGAACTGTGTTTGAAAAATAAACATGTCACTGGCCGCTTCACTCATATGGATATTAAGAATCAAATGACAGAGAGAAAACGCTAATGTTACTGCTACTGAATTAGTTACATTAGTTACAAAAAAGTGTGGACACACCTCTGCCTCTAGCAGAATTCAGCCACAACAAACCTGTGAGCCTTAAATGAAGACTCAACCAGAGCCAGGAGGCCGCCTCTCATCTGGTTTCTATTCTCTCTGCCCTGTCCAGTGAAACCCGACCTGCTTTAGAGGAGCATTGAATTATGGGCCCATCAATAAATACCATATTCCTCCACTTTGAAGTTGCGTACGCCATGGAAAGTGGTAAGATGTCATGTGTTAAAGTTATTACCCGATTCCTTAGCACTAATCTACCGCGCTCGACGTTCCCGAGGTTTGAGGAGTGCTGTGGCTTTATACGTTCTGACAGCAGCCAGAGATGGACGCTTTTTTTCACTTTGCTCAAACGTCAGACCCACTTTCAGTCTCCCTTTGAATGTAGCCTATAATGTAACCCCACCGGCACCACCACCCTTGGAAGGTGGAGGTGGGAGGAGAGGAGGAGGTGAAGGTGGTGGGGGCTTGGCATGATATCTCGAGGGGAGAGAGCAGCGTGAAGTGTTTCGTGACAATGGTGGATAAAATGTAGCAGCTGCTGACTAGTGTGTTGTTGTTGAGTCATTTGGAGGTGCCTATAAAGTCGGTGCGTAATCTTCCTGCCTCCCAGCCTTTAATTGTGCCTCTCACGATTGAACAAGTTGCCTTTTGTTGGAGGAAGTGATATAGCCCAGGGTCCTTCTGATCCAACCAGGCAGAAATAACAGGTTACAGGCATAAACTGTGGTTGCTCTGAACATATTTTTGGTAATACGTTGTCTATCTATTTTCACAATACATGTTCTCATAGCAGTTAATAATAATACACAGTTGCAATTAGCTTGATAAAGGGGCAGACGTCGTGTTGATGTTTTCATTTCCACAAAGCATGCAGCAAAAAATATATATATACGTGCCTCTATATGTACCAGCAAGATGCCCTGAGGGCGAGAAGCCTGGGTGACGACAGAGGTGCTGGGCGAGCGCTGGTGCTTTGGCATGGGGGGGTCAGATCAACATATGGAATTAATTCTGTACTGGCCATATATGGAGCGTGTCTTGAGTGTACAGGGTTTGATGAGGTCAGATAACATATGGAATGTCAGAACAGGAAGGACGGGGGGAAGGATCAACATATGGAGATCAAAGGGTTTGAGGTTTGAGGTCGGATGTAGAGTCGCTGGCCGGCTCCATATATGCAGATCTAGGTGATGATCCAGTCTCCTCCATGTATGGTTATCCAGGGTTAGATGAGGTCAGTGTTGTGATCTTCATATATTGAGATGGCCATATATGGTGGCGTGACGTGTCACGAGGCGTGACCTATATGGAGGCGTGATGTCACAAGGCGTCACTATATATGGCGGTGTGACATGTCACGAGGCGTGACCATATATGGAGATGTGATGCCACGAGATGTGACCATGGAGGCGTGACTAACTGACGGGAGATGCAGGTTTTCATACGGTCGCAATAAATGCACCAAGTCTCTGTACGTATGCCTGTAATCCACGTAATGTAGTCCCACCTAATTTGTTGCAAATTCGACACACGCATTCCACACCCACACAGGGAGTGCAGTGCCCGGTGTCGAGTCGGTTTCGGACTCACGTTTGTCCAGAACTGCCAAAAAAGGCCTCAGTCTGGGATCTGGACAGGGCTCCTGCCCAGGCTCCAGGCCTGTTCTGACATCACAACACTCTATATGTGGGCATGCCTGACACAGAACTCCAAATATAGGAATAACGGGACACGAGAGAGACAGATACAGAAATCTCCATATATGGGCATAAAATGGACACAGACAGACAGATGGGTGCGAACAGATACTCCGACACGGGTACAACGGGTATTGCATAGCCGGGCGGGGCATGGATCTCCAACTTCCATCGTTACCGACCTGGTGCTCCACAGCCGGGCATCGTTCTAGTAAAGGCTAATGAAAGTGAAGTGCTCCTTTACTGTATTTCAACCCGCTAAACTAGAGTGATATCTTGGGACTTGTGCTGCATGGCATTTCTTCTGTATGCATGCACACACACACACACACACACACACACACACGCACGCGCGCGCGCGTAACTATGCACGCTCTCTCTCACTCTTTCTCTGTCACTCTCCACTTTGCAATCCAATAAAGCAAACATTTCCCAGAACATTATTTTAAGAAGATTATACAGAGCATTCCACTGAGAGAGGTGATCTGGCACTGTTATCTGCAGATGCCCACGTGTCAATGAAGCTCTCAAGTTAGGATAGTTTGTGGGACTGCAGGCCTCTTTCCGTAGTGACCGCCCAGTCCCAACTGTAATGAGTCAGTGTTTTTTTCCCACTCAGCATGGCATGAGCACCAAGATCATTATGGATTTCACATGGTGGGAGGAGGGGTAAGATGTGGGCTGTCGGGGAGGGGTTACCATTGCAAACTGATATCCAATGACTCCTGGCAAGGCAGGCAAGCTTGCTCGAAACCACATGGGTGTTTATGGCCATTCAGGGGAAGTCTGAAGCAAGACGTGGAATGAAAATGAAATGCTAGCTACTCATATATACATTCATGCAATATCAGTAAAATATCTGCCACACATAGTACCAAAACCCATAATGCACAAAGTAAAGGTCACCGTGTGTGTGTGTGTGTGTGTGTGTGTGTGTGTGTGTGTGTGTGTGTGTGTGTGTGTGTGTCTGTGCGTGCGTGCGTGCGTGCGTGTTTGTGTACTGTATATGTGTGAAGACGCGTGCCCCTTAAGGAATAGCTAAACACACTACTGTGTATCTATTGACATAGCCATTGTGTAATTTCAGCGGCGTATGGAAGGAGGTGGTGCTGAGATGTTGTCAGCAGTATTCATTACAAGCCAGCACATCAGCTCATCAAAGCCTGTCTCTGTAGAAGGGATCAAGCCAGAGGCAGGTTAAGGCTTTCCAGTGAGCAGCCTGTGGTTACACCCCCCCCCCCCCCCCCCCCTCTTGTCTTTCTGCCGCCATGTTGAGCAGCCTATTATTTTGGAAGCTGCGAAAATGAACAGTGAAAACACAAGCTAGAGGAAAAATGCAAGTATTTAGTTGCTGAAAGCTGTGCTTTTTTATCTACAATCTGTGTAGTGGTGTTGTAGACATATAGTAATGTAGCCACACGTCAGCTAAGCCTATAGCGGAATGCCTGCACTAAAGTGGTATGGGGCTATATATGACGTTATGCCTAACGTATCACGCAGCCGGCATTAAACATGAACTCTGGTCAAATTTTGAAATACATGGCGGATTTCAGATGTGTTTATAAAAAAAAAAATCCTTTAGCATCTGTATCGGTATTTGAGTGTATATGTGTCCCGTGCCGGAAATAGCACATCTTGAAGTTTCACAACGCGTCGCCATGCAATATGCTTTGTGGGCCTGTAGATCTGCTATCTTCAGCGCGGGACACCGTCATACGACAAAGTATAAATCAGGCTTAGGGTCCTTCCACCATAGGTTGTGACCCTTGGCGTTTGGGAGGAGCAGCTGTCGGTTGAAGGGGAGACCACTGTGCCGTCGGGGACACGGGAGAACAGAGGGAGCTGACTCTGCCCTGAGACCTTTGACAGACCCAGATCAATCAGCCAAAAGCGGCAAGGCCTCAAGGGATATCTCCCCTGACATCATCACACCTTGACCGGCAAAGGTCAATCCCGTTGACTTATTCATTGTCCAACCCACTGCGGGCTTTCCTCAATGTCCTGCCGTGGCTTTGATCTGAACAGTTGCTCTTCAATCACTGTGCTAAATGAACTCTTGCCTAGATCATATTGCTTTATAATGATATCATGTAAAGAGAGCACTGAGTATTGTTGCATTTTTTGAACAGTGTGAACTTTGGTACCAATTTCCCATCAGGTTTGGCACAAAGTGTCCTCACACAACACGGCACTGACGCAAAACACAAAACTGTACAGTTGTCACTTTCCCAGTGAGAGATCATCATTTGGATCGCACTGCTTATTAGCAGTTAGCCATGTACTGTATATAGTTTGCCATATACATGGCAAACTCATTGAGTTTTATTTTTTTAAATGATAGATTTCTTTACTCTTTAGTTTTTATCCTAGATATTAAACTCCCAGCACCCTCTGTTTTCCTATTGACTGGGGCTAGTTCTCAGTATGCTACAGATCAATCCCCCTGTTTATGTGCGTGTTTGAGATGTTATATTAACATTGATTCAGAATATCAGTATGTGCATGCGCCGCCATCTTGGAGTGATGCGCCATTTAGTGGTGATTCCAAACATAGATATATATAAGAAAGCTAGATGGTGTTCGCCCACGCTCTGGCCAATGGAGAGCGACGTTGCTACGTGGCGGCCATCTTACCTTGCATAACATTGTGTCTATGGCCATGTACTTTTAAATAACCATAACTCCATTTTCAACGGTTTGGTTTGTTATAAACGTCAGAGACGTATTTTATACAACGTTCATATAAAAAACTAAATTAAGCAGAAAAGCGTTCTGAATCATAGCCACGTTGACAACGTTTGTAATAAACCAACCCGTTTGTAAATCCATAAAGATTTGAGCGAGTTACCTCGGTGTAGCATAACATTGTGTCTATGGGGCATGTACTTTTTACTGTACTTAATAACCATAAGTTGAAATGGCCATTCTTCTGTGATCATTTCTCTTATCAGCGCAACATAGGACCAAGTTTGAATGCTGCATAGTGGCCTGAAACTCTAGCTGTGCTATACGTGAAATGTGCTATATAAATAAACTTGCCGTGCCTAGATTTTCTACCATTTGTTTTTTTTCTTCAAAACATACTTTACGCTGCTACTCCTAATGATAAATGATACCATACGAGTCTTGGGGAGTTCTTTATTAACCGCTGCCCTTATTGTACAACAAGTTATCGCTGGGAAAAACGGGGCAAGCATCGGGGTGAGTTAATTGTCCACTATTCCAAATACGTCGCTGAAGCTCACAATGCACCACATTGTGAGATTGATATTTAAAAACAAATATGTTGACATTTGTTTGTAACTTTCTGAAATTGTTTGATTTTGACTTGATTTTGTCCAAATTTCATCTATAATATTATATGGGAGGCCGGGTTGAAAGTGGGACACCATGGTTTACAGATAATCTATCACTTTTAGCCCCCAAGATAGTATATTAGAAACAGCTTCCTATATGGGACAGGCAGACCTGAAAGCAAGCTGTGAAAGTCGACTGAATCATGAGTGTGTTTTGGACTTGGAGGAACAGCGACTCCCTCCCTCCTTTCCTTCCGGCTCAATAATTGGGCCCTTCTCTTTCCTCCCCAGGGCCCGAGCACTATGCAGCAGGCTTCAACTTGCGTAGGGGTCTCAACACTCCTTGAACCAAAATAAAGCCATCTCTATACAAGGCTTTCGAACCCTCCATCCATATGTATTGCAATTGTTGATGTACAACACATGGATTTGGGTGTTTGCTATACAATGTGGCCTCTTGACTTGGTTTTCTGAGGTTAATGTTCGTTCACTCACGCGGCAGCACAGCACATGTTAAAACTGCAATTTCATATCAATGAGAGTAACATTAAGTAAAGATTAATTAAGCGTAAATCTGTCGTCCTGAAATGTGCACGACATAAATGTATAGAGCATGCTTTCTCTCTCCCTATAGCTCCCTCCATCTATCAATCTCTATTTCCCCTTCCTGTCCGCCCAGACGGTATTCCACTGTATTTTGCAGAGAAAGTGTTTGGTGATGTGGACAGATCTCTCATTTTTCAAAGGCTGCTGTCACCTGTGTCATGTCTTCCAGCCGTCCCTCTAGGGTATATGCAGGCAGGAAGGCATGTGCTCATTCCCATGCAAGCGCATGCATGTACACACACATACAGATACATGCACGCCGTTTCTATTTATATGCACTAAGAATACAGGAGGACGTAATATTGAAGATGCCAATTATTTAGCACCTTGCCCTGCCTATGCATGTCAGCATTGACATGCAAATACAGTGCACACTTCGCACACGCACACGGCACACGCAAATGCTGAGCAATCCATGCACGCAGGCACGCATACACACGCACGCACGCACGCACACAAACACACACACACACACACACACACACACACACACACACACGCACGCACACACGCATGCACGACAGGAACAAAGTGGGAAAACCAAACCCATAAATACCACAACATGACTTAACAAGACATGATGTTAGGGAATGCCATTCCGCCAAAGGGAATAGGAAATGTGTGTACCAAAATCTGTCAATTAGGGTTCTGCTTTTTCCTTTTTTGTTATTGATATATACATCATTTTCTGTGTTCCTCGGGAAAAAAAGACAGCAAGTTTGCAATTTCATTGTTGTTGTTCCCACAGAACACAGAACATTGCAGGCAGCCATTCAAATCCCAATCAAATATCCTGTTCTACGTGGCATTTATTAAAGCAAGCTGCTATGTTGGTGACGTGTTGCCTGGCAGTGCAGGCTAGGTGTGACATGCCATTGAAGTGGTGGTATACCGCTTCTATATTTCAATGAATGGAAGCACCCCTGTGGTTTCGCAATACCCCCATCAATCCTTTTTGTTGTGATCTAATCAAAGTTCTCGGCTTGGAGTGGGACGGGGGACGGGACGGTGGGGGGGGGGAAGGGGAACGGGCATGGGGGATGGGGGTGGGGCCGTTCTCCCATGTTAGACAGCTTACCGCAATTAAAATTTATTTAAGGCTTACAAGGAATCCTTTCACTCCTGAATAAATCAGAGTGAATTCCACTGACTGACTCCCAACGAGGGATCCCCTCCCTATAATTAGCCTCCCTCCACGGAGCCCTGAAAGAGTAGACCTGGTGTAGCTCCGCCCTCCACCTCTAGGTTTGTGCTTATAATTACAAGTCATGAAAACAACAACTGCACATTTCTGAGCTTTCAAAGTAGCAAACTTTGCAGGGATGTGATTGCGGTGGAACAGTTGTGGGCCCAGATGATTTGACTATCGTCATCAGTGACGATTTTCAGCTCTGTTCTGTGTTCTGTTGCTGCTTTGAGGGTCCTCCATTGGCTTTTGTTAGGAGAAGGCAATGGTCCATTAAGGCAAAGCAGAGAGATACTGATGATGAGTGGCAGTGTTCTGGAGTTGACATGATGTGGTTCACTGTGACTCAAGAAATAATCTAGACTTCTCTCGTGCCAGTGAAGATATTTCAGAAAGCTGTGTTTTTCTTTCAGCATAATCTTAACTCATTTAAAATCATTTAACTAGGCGCTATTATGTCCAGCCTGATCCCTAAGGGTAAGCTGTGGGAATTTAGCAAACGACAATGCTTTACTGTGTGTGTGTGTGTGTGTGTGTGTGTGTGTGTGTGTGTGTGTGTGTGTGTGTGTGTGTGTGTGTGTGTGTGTGTGTGTGTGTGTGTGTGTGTGTGTGTGTGTGTGTGTGTGTGTGTGTGTGTGTGTGTGTGTGTGTGTGTGTGTGTGTGTGTGTGTGTGTGTGTGTGTGTGTGTGTGTGTGTGTGTGTGCGTGCGTGCGTGCGTGCGTGGGAGGGAGGGAGGGAGGGAGGGACAGGGGCTTTTCTGTATTTCTTCTGTTTGTACATTTATTTATCTATATTTATTATTGTCTTTTAATTTGAAGCACATTGAGTTTATATAGGCTATGAGTGGACTATTAAATAATAATATGACTTATAAATAATTAAATTATGTATTATTATTATTATATTATTATTATTTATATATTAATTAAATATCCTGGCTTGGTTTTTAGTAATTGTGGTTTACTGTATCTCTGAGAAAAGCCTAGTTACTGCTTTCATCTTAACCTTTACCACATCAACCTTACCGTACCTATTCTGGCCATGTGAAAATAGACGAAGATTCGACTAAAATAGCAGATCTACAAGCTCACCACGCATCGCGTCATGATTTTCTCACTCTGATGTGTATACGGTAGGCCTATGAGGTAAGCAGGGCACAGTTGTCGCCTAAAAATAAAAGGCAGTTAGACTTCTCTAAGCAATTCTTGCATCATTTTGAACACTGTCTTATAGAGGGTATGCGCGTGACATCATCATCAAACCCGGACGTTATGCAGGAATGATACTGAGTGGCAAAAAACTACTTTCTGTCCTGACCCATACATCCAAACAGAGAAGTTGTATTTGATTGCATTAAATAACGTTAAATGACATTAAACTGACTTTGACACTCAACCTGGCCACTCGATTTGCCATTCACTTTATGCATGTGCATGCCCTCAATTCTGTTGGACATAGATTTTTTCTTTTTTTATATAATATAATAATGTGTTTTTCTTCCAGGTATACAAGTCGTGTATACTTATATTACTGCTGACAATATTCCAAAACATAGACTAATACTGTACGAATATCAACTTGCAGATACTGGTTTGAGGCAGGTAACCTAACACAGTGAACAGTTATGTTGCCTTCTTTGTCAAAGTTATAATGTCGTACTTGGTAAAGAAAGAGCACAAATTTGAAAAGTCTATCCGAAATCAGATGCTGCAGGTAAGGCAAATGGAATTCAAATGTCCATGACATGACATTAGAAACTTAGGTGAAGCATTGATTTCAAGGTTAATTATTCCAAAAGTGATTATTCCAAAATCTAAAGAATTGTTTAACATGCCAAAACACTTAAATGATCTTAGTTTCATTACCTTGAGACTGCAATTAACACTTTCTCATGACCAATTAAGGCCGATACCCGAATATAATCCGATCACAAGCTTATTGAGTGCGCGTTATCAATATGCTTTGGGCTTATCAAGCCTGTTATCGAGCATTGCGGCGCCTGACGTCATGTTTAAACAATCAAGACAAGTAAATAAATAATCATGCATGCTGGCACAAACATATTGGTCCAAAAGTGTATTGATACCTGCTAACCAGCGCTGTCCGGGTAAACAAAAAAACAAAATGACACTTTATTGGTAAAAAGGTCAATTTCCTTCCGTTTGTTAGAAAAGTTCTGTATTTTAAGGCCCTATAGTAAAGGATACTGGTTCTGTTCAGAATGTATTCTCTCCCGTGTTTCCACCAAATAATAGAAAATGCTCGATAGTGGGCTCGATAAGAACCCGGCTCGATAAGCCTGTTCGATAAGGTGCTCGTTATCACTAAAAGTTAACGAGGTCCATCCCTACCTGCTACACTCTCTCTGTCTCTTCTATATTCTGGGCAATTCTGTGCACATACTGTACAAAACTTTCTGTTGAAATATAGCTGATCTACAAGCTCACAACACATCCTGTTATTGCTACACATTGTGAACTTGTAGATCAGCCTTTTTCGGCCATATGATGTACAACGAAGTATATAGCCGGGTTTAAGTGCATGTTTCACAAATTCCCTCTGATTACTTTGCTCCTGTGACCGAATGTTGAATTAAATGCCTAATTTAACATGGGCCTTTTGTTGCCAGCATCTTTGTCAGGAGGCTCTTTCTAATCTTCCAGCATGGGACTTGGTGTTGTTGCCGGACACAGGCCACTCAGTCCACTCGTATTATGCCACTGTGACAGCGTGTTCTTGGACCAGGCATCAGAGCTGTCAGGTCTCTCTGTCACACTTCTCTGCAGGCGAGTCATGGCCAGCCCACGGCACAGCCAGGGGTCCTAAAGACCCAGTGTGCAACGCTGCTCGTCTCCCGTGGATGCCAACCTCTGTTGTCTAGCAACCAGCACTGCCTGACACCATTTGCTCATTTGTATGTGGCTGCTGCTTGATGAAACAGGGTTTAGCAGTGGACAAACTGACCAAGCAACGCTGTAATGGTTAACCCATTTTGGCCTGACGTCGAAATAAAAAAAAATTCTTCTAAATCCTGACTGAAATACCTATGTTTCTATATCAGAAACATAGGCACTCGGTGGCGCGCTACGAGCGTGATACGGTTTAATTATTAAATCTCAGATAGTGATGTGGCCGTACTGTGTGTGTGTGTGTATGTGTGTGTCCTGGTTATCCTAAGGTCCGGTGGCAAATACATACACAGAGATTACCCACTACCCCAAAGCTTGCATCTATTAAATCATTCTACTGTACAATGAAAGGCAGAACTCTGGGGTACAGATTAGCCTCAGACTGGCATAGATTTATTGACTACACGGGGTATTCCCCTGAAATGAATAAGAACAGCATAAGAATATGAGTAAAAGCAAATACGACCTGTTACATCACGAATCAAATTCGATCATATCAGTTCGTTGTCGGGACGTCCCTCGAAGCAGGACAGAGGGCTCGTCTGTCCTCAGTCCTGGAGAATTCTGAAGTTCTTATCTCTTACCACTTGCTATATCAAAGCAGCGTTGGCCTATGACCTTGGGTTACAAGTCGCTGCCCAGCCAGGCTGCAGTACACTATTATAAGTAATGGTACTTACTTAAAAAGGTCTATTTTATCCCACCAATAGCCAAGGTGATGTTTTGGCTGCATCCATACTTCCTTAAACTGTGCTGGAATAAAGCCGTGTTTGGAGATAGAGTCCTATATCTTCCTTCATGTTTTTTGAGTTGATTTAGTGCGATGATATCCCCAATGCGTCCAATAGCAAACGGTCTCACCAAGATTCCAATACCTCTGTGACGGGGTGATATTTGCATTTGCATTCCCACAAACAGGACCCTGCCGTAGAAAACTGCAGTTAGCCAAGGAAGGGGTCAGTGATGGTCATGAGGTGGGATATTACGAGGCGCTTGAAGGTCTTCATTACCACCGAGGTCAGGGTGACTGGCCTGGAGTCATTAAGGCCTGTGATCCTCAGCTTTTTGGGCAACCGGGATAATGGTGTCTGATTTAAAGCGGTCAGGTCACCGAGGTGCTAAAGATGTCCATAAACACTAGAGACAGCTGGTCTGCACAGTGTCTCAGCTGAGTCTGGTCCAACAGGGGTTCTGTCCTGAGTCTATATACAAGTAAGACGCTCGAACGCGGGACGCAGCTCGTAAATTGCAATAACAACAATTCGAATAAATTACGTACTTTTTTAAGGTTTTTTTTAAGATATGTTTTTTAAGTTAAGGTTAAGTTAAGTTTAAGTTAAGTTGAGTTTTTTTAAGTTTTTTCTTTTTAAGTAGTTTTTTTAAGTTACGACCGCCCGAGCCCTTCTCTCTGTTTTTACTCACCACCGTGCAACGTTATTTCATCCCTTGTGCCTCCCTTTTGACTTATACCTTTCAAATTTCAAACTGTAGACGGGCCTGCCCCAAAGTTATTAGTGCAGCTGTGCCCGGCAGCCGACGAAAACTAGAGTTCTCAACAGGCCCGGAAATTAAGGCCCGACCCTACCTGGACCCTACCTGGGTGTCTGTTCACCTATGTGTCCGCCTATGTGTTGGTTAATGAGCACCAGTATAATGAGTACCAGTAGGGGCGCTGTTGTGCCAGAAACAGAGAGAGAGGGAGTGCTGCACTGTTGCCTGCTATATGAGAGAGAGAGAGGGGGGGGGGGGAGTTGCACCACTCAGTTCACACAGGTGTGATTTTTTCATATGATAATATTCAGTAACCCATGGCACACCTGCCAGAATCAGCACACCTCCACGTAGAGAAGTAAGAATTCTGCTTCACATCTCAGTGTCTATCGAATATATAGGCTACTGTTAGCATGTGAGTGACATGCATGTCCACTTTGCATTGTGTGAGATCATGTTGTCGTGATCATGTTGTCATGTTGTGCCAGTGTGTATTGTGAAACTGTAAGTTATCAATTTGTCGCTGCACCAAAACAATATCCTGTAAAAATAATTACACTTGGCAAATAAAGTATTTCTGATTCTGACTCTGATTCTGTCATTCTGATTACAATAATGCCAGGTCTCACACCAGTGACACAACTTAAACGGGTCGGGTAGTAGTATAGGCTACAGTATGAAGTTGCAGAAGCAAGAGTGGCTGCCTGCAGTGACTGACTGAAACGGCTTCCTATTTCTTTCATCTCTCTCCTAATCTTCTGTTTGCACAGCTCTCTGTCTTGTCAGTGTAGTTTATTTAGGTTGTATGCCCGTCAATACAGCTGTGTCGTTTCCATGTCTCAACGTATTGCCCACATCTGAAAATAGCGTCAGTGAGAGATTTGTAGGCAGAACATTTCTTCAACCACAATCCTATTTTCTTTGTCTGGAAAATGATTAAGGACCAGAGATAGCATTTTTCTGTTTCACTCTAAATGGCAGTAAAGAAAGGGGCCCTTTGCACAACTAAATGGCTCAGAATGCTCTACTGTCTTTTCAACACCTGACTCAAAGCATTGAAAGACCTGAGAAGACCATCAGAGAGAATTGGCTGCAGAAGAAATTGAAAGCAGGCTTTCTCCTGGTTCCCTATAGTGGCATGGTGCAGAGACGTGCAGTGTGTTCAAGCCACTTATTCTGGGCTGACACCATTATAACAGTCCATTGATTGATGAGGAAGAAAGAATCTTAGCGTAAGGAGGAAGGAATATGCCAATATGCCGCTTTCTTAATGAAGTGGGTACACTTTAATTGTTTCTTTTCCAAATGAATACCAACCAGGTAAGGCGCTCATGTTTGCCGCTGACCAACCCTATTCTACAGGGAGAAAGAGAGTGTTGTGTTCCACTGTTCCCTCGACTCAGGAGCCAATGACTCATGCCGGAACGTGTTGCCAATGCCAGCAGACAACGCTTGACAGTTTAATATTTATGCTGTCAATTCCTAGGACTAACCTTGGTAATTAGGGGAGGGTGATTCTGGACAGATGTGGAAGGGGTGGGGTTGGGGTAAAAAGAGTCTTTTGTCTGTGTGTGCCGAATGCAGTCACCTCTCCCATGACAACATGGGAAAACATTCCCTAAAGTCACTGGCAAGTAATACTTAATTTATGTTCCATCGTACGACGTCCGTCACACAGTGGAAATAGCCATGCAGTCTACAAGCTCACAACGCATTGCATTTGCAACGTGTTGTGAGCTTGTAGATTTGCTATTTTTGACGCATGGGCCCATTGTGCGACAAAGCATAAATAAGGCTTCACTCCTCATGATCAGTTCATTAGATGAAGTAATTTTTTTTTATTTTTTTTATGTCACTTGGATTGGACATCAAGTCAAAGGACATCAGAGAGAGAGAGAAACGTCCTGTTATTTGCATGCCTTCAAATGCAGAGCAACGATTCGCATAACACTTTCAATGTGGATCTATTAAAGCAGACCATTTGGTTTCAATTGTTCCAAACAAATTGAATTACAGTATCCAGACCAAGGGGGTTGATTTGGATTTCCCCATTGTTAGAATCATATTATAAACAAAAATATATATTTTTAAATATTTAAAGATGGAGTTCCATAGTTTTGTACTTTTTCTGTTTCGTATGTGTCTATGGAGTTAACATTAGGCCTACTAAATAGACCCCATGTGTGGTTACAATATTGTCTTCCCTGTGTATTTTTGGTTTCTTCCTGAAAGCTTATAACGACCAAAAAGAAATAGACAGATAGCCCGTGGCGTACAACAAGCCGTCTACAGTACCATTTACTTTATGCTGTGGTCACTGGTCAACCTAACAAGACGGGCTTTGCCTCCCTGCCTCAAGTGCAGTCTGACCACTGACTGTAACGTTGTTTTCATTTCTGTCAAATCACGCACCGCAACCACTGAAGACAAACACCACAAACTGCCGCTGGTGCACGGCAACACGTCAGGTAATGTGCTCCCTGCAGTGTCAATCATGTATGCTATGATATTGTGATGTAATATATACTACATTAAATGTTCTTTACAGAAATGACTAGAAAAGTGCGCTCCTCGGAGTGCAGATCTCCACAAGGCATGGTTGTCTAACCAGGGCTGTGTCAGTCATGGGCTGCGGTGGGGGAAATAGTTTGTTCGACATTGTACAAACTATTAGTGTTTATTGCAGCCCCTACAGGCATATAAGAGTAAAAGTTGTTTTGGAGGCGCACTCTATAGGGCCTCATTCACACCTATCAAACACAATCAAACAAATGTTTGGTAATTATTTTGTTTTTTTAGGCCACCACAATGCTTTTCCAATGGGAGTCACATGGTTTGACCAAACATTTGTGTTTGATTTCTGATTGCTGGTGGTGTTTTGCCACCAGCAAAACACCAGGTCAAAGAGGTTCTTCTTTGACCTGCTGTACTGGGAGTTACTGTGCGTACAAAGTTTCATGCCTATTAGTCTAGCAGTGCCTGATATTACATTACTTTACTGTATGTAAACAACATACAGTATGTATTTAGAACAAATATTTTACTCATCATAAACACTTTTACACCAATATGCTTGTGTACGTGTGTGCGTTTAAACGCACGAGTACTGTCCATAGGATGTATCTCTTGCTAATGCTATTGTCAAGTAACTTGACATCTAATTATGCTAAGATGCAAAAGTAAGACATGTTTTAAATGAAAACAATGTAACAGCTATCATTGGACTTTTGCACTAGCCTATACACTGATTTTCAAAGCGCACACTTCTCCCTGTACATTTTTGCATTATTTTATTTACATTGCATTTTATTTTAATTCCTTCATGCTTTCCCCCTCTTTAGCTCACCTGGGCCACAAGTGAAAGTGAAGTAGTTGCCATAAACACTCAGGCTTTATCGTCTGGGGTAAACACAGCCAGCAGTCATTTCATCACATACTCCTGCTTTAATGAGAGATGACCTCAAGCCATTTCTAGGCTGTAAAGGACACCCTATAGCAGCTTTAGTGCAACAGAGACTGCATGGGCTCTCTGTGCAGAGGTCATAGAGTCTGGCCATTAACCACGTACGTTCAACCTGGTGGTGTCCCTGTTTTGGGCATGCCATTATGGGCAAAAGTAAAAAATAGCTAAAAGCTCACAATGTGTCATACATTGTCGCACGATTCAGAGTTCAGAGTTGGTGTTGTGTTGGCTATAGTTTTCACTCTCACATGGAATCAAATAGCTCTATATCCAGCTCTTTGGCGAACAGAAAAAGCATTTTCAGGTCGTAACACCAATTTTATCCAATAAGAAGAGATACAGGAACAGGATATACAAGTGAATGAATAAAAAAGGGAATGAGCTTTATTTTTTATTTTTTTAAGATGGAGAGATATGAACTTGGAGTTTTGAATTTAGAGAGAGAGGCTCATCAGTGGGCAAAGAGAATTGGGAAACTGTTCTGATTCGAGGCCCTGAGTTGTGGAAAGGCAGAGCCCTCTGATGGAAGTTGGAACACAAGGCCATGCAGGTGTCATTGGCTTCCCACCCTCTCGCTCTCTTTTTATTGCACTTTATGTTGCATGTTTTGGCATCCGCATCTCATTGAAAACTGCAGCTAATTTATTTATTTTAAAGAGGTCAAAAAACACCCGTTTTAGAATATGTTACACCAGGGGCCGAGGTTAATTTATATGAAAATAACAGTTCTTGAATACATCAGAATCTTCTGATGCAGAAGATTCTGATGTATTCACTGTTATTATTATTATTATTTGTTTATTGTATTCAAGAACTCTTATAGGTCCAAAAATGTTAGAATATGTTACACCAGGGGTGAGGTTTATATGAAAATAACAAGTTATATGCATCATGTGCATTGTAAGCTGTAAACTTGGGATGGACTTGATTGTATCAGTGAGATTATATACAGTTATACCTGTATAAGGAAACAAAAAACATGTTGCTGACCCCCAGACATGTTACAGTACCCATCTCTGCGTTCATTTTGTTCTGGGTGAGTGAAACTGACTCTTGTGCATGTGTCCATTTTACTGTCTCATAGTTAGAGGTAGAGGTAGTGTAAAGTGATAGTTTTTGTTACAAACGTAAAACTCTATATTTCATTAGTGATCATTGCATGAAAAAAGGTCTGACTTACACAACATCCATGGAACACAGTGCCTCAGAGATGCATTTACACCTCCCCACGGCACGGAGGGGCCCTTCACCTACATTATATTCACCGTCTCTTCTCTTTCAGGGATGCAGGCCTTGTTATTGAGCAATGCGCTGTGCTTTGTGCAACGAGGGCCCACCCACTCATTCTCAGTGCCATCTCCCCCCTTCACAAAGAATGGCCCTACACACAAAACCAAGAGGCGTACGTATACTACTATTCACGCTTACGACACGTCACATCGCGACTGAGCTTGTAGTTGTACTGTTGATCAGCTATTTTTGGTATAGGCCACCTTCACACCTCTCTTACAATTACTGTTGAATTTGTACAAAATACGCATGCATGCACGCACGCACGCATGCACACACACACACACACACACACACACACACACACCCTCACACGCACACACACACACACACACACACACACACACACACACTTCATGACTATACTTATTTATATGGAAGGTTCTATATAAATAAAGATCATTGTCACTGTATATTATGATGATTATATAGATTATATAGAATAGAATATTTGTGTTGTGTTGTATATACTGTACACAGATAGTATCTAATACTACTACACTTCTAATCTGTATAGTGTTCATTTAACCTTTACGGAACATTGGGTCCATTTTTACACTCTCAGAGATGAGAGATTTTAAACCACAGCATGCTGTACTGCGATCTTCATATTATAAAGAGGAAAAGAGCAGTGACTCCTGTTTGGTTATTGGCCTTGAAATGTTTATAGGTTTTTTCCAACGGAGGCTGTTGAGGACCGAACCACTCCACAATGGACCCAGAACCCCGCAGCAGCCCAGAACCTTTATGAAAGTGCCAAATATGAATCACTGCACAGCGGATGCCAGACGGGCCTTTCCTGTGTTGCTAAGAGAGGAGCCCCTCGGACTGGACCCGTCCGGGGAGCCAGAGGGGGGTTAAGTGCTTTGGATGGCTGTACAGTGCTGCACGTTAGATAGCACTCCATGCTCCCACTCCTGCCCCTCAGCATGGGTGGTCTCGGCTTGATTCCTTTTTATACCACCACCTATTAGCACCACGGGCTGGTGATTTATGCAGCTGTCAACTTCGACTTCATCAGCTCCGTCAGGCACAAGTGAATTGTGGGTATCGTGGCAGAGCCATTCCTTTCTCTGCCTGTTACTTACTGGGGCTAAAGAAAACTGCCCCTGTGTGCGAAAAAGGGAAAGGAGAGAAAAAATAACTCTGTTTAAGAGGAAAATACAGTTTGGGGAATAAAAACAAGGACACATACCACTAGAGGCAAAGAGCCCTCCTCTATGAAGACATTCCATGCCTAACATCTGGTTGGCTGAATATAAGGCAGAGTCTGTGGCTCGGTTACAGTAAAGCAAGGTGAAAACAAAGGAATTCATAGTTAAAACGGCAATCATACAACTAAACACTACGGGGTGGGTTCTGCAATGAAGCCTACTACAGCATCCATCCTAAATGGTAGCCAGACTTACCAGGACAGAATATTATTGCGTTTGCGTAAATATATAAGTTGAACTTTAGATAAAGTTGTATTCAGTAAGTGAGTTGTTATACTGTAAACTAAAATATTTATATAACTTCATAGTGATGGAATTCTATTCTATTTATGATAATATAAAGGGGCTCTCTGAAGAACATATCTCCACCAGGCTGGGTTGCCTACCCAGACAGGGCTGTATAAGGTTTTGGCTCTGTGTTGTGATTCAAATTTGGGTTCAATTAGATGATGCATTCATGATTTTGTTTTTTTCCCCCTGTAAAATAGGCACCAAATTTGTGGAACCAATATTTGCCATTCAGTATGAAAAATCTCTGGATGTAATCTAGTCCTTTTGGTGTTGTGAGCTTATAGATCGGCTATTTGAGCTATTTGACATACATCAACGTATATGGTTTAATGTTAACCTGTAGTGTGAAGTCTGTGCACTGGGGTGGTGTTCTCTCCGTCATCAGTGCCCATACCCGAGGCGGGGTTGGTGAAAGGGCCTTTCTGTGTGGAGTCTGCATGTTCTCCCCGTGTCCACTAGGGTAGGTACCCTCACAAACAACATGCAACATGGTCTCTAAACTGCCTCCCCCTGGCCAGCCGGGGCGGCTGGTGGAGGGGAAAGGAACTCGTCGGAATAACGTGCTCCTTCCACGTGCTAAGGAACCCCCCCCCCCCCCCTGTTAGGTGAAAAGAAGCAGCTTGGATTCCTCATGCATAGAAGGAAGCAGCGGGGGGGGGGGGGGGGGGGGGGGAGAGACAGCGGGTTGGCAGAGGAAGTAGGTTGGCAGAGGAAGTGTAGCGCCCAGGATTACATTGGATAATTGACTCTGGGTGAAACAATGGGTTGCAAAAATCGTGGGATAAAAAAAAGTTGGCCTACAGCCTAATACAGACGAAAAACGGTTTAAGTCCACACTAATTATCCACAATGTATAAATGATGGATAAGGGGTCAGGACAACGAGGCCTTTTCGTGGAGGGGTCAGAATAGAAATGATCACACATAGTGATATTTGTCAGGTGAAAGAAGCGCTGTCTCTAAACTGTACATGATCAAACTCTTTGAATAAAATGTACTTAAAAAAAAAAAAGAAGCGCTGTCTCCATTGTGTGTGTGTGTGTGTCCCTATATTAGTATGATTATTATTTTAGTAACGTGTATGCAGCCGCGTTTGGTTTGAAGTTACTGTATATCGAGTGTCGTTCGAACGCGTCTTCCCCGTCAACCTGTGAGTGCTCATGCTTGTCTGCTGCGTTGCTCTGCACTGTGTCTCAGGCTTCGTACACACATATCAGAACAACATGCTCTGTGCTGTTCGTGTTTTATGGCCGCCTCAATGCTTTTCCAATGGAAGTCACGTGGTTTGACCAAACAGTTGTGTGTGTGATGGGGGGGGGGAGGGGGGGCATTCAAACACAAGTGTTTGGTCAAACCACGTGACTTCCATTGGAAAAGCATTGGGGCGGCCATGAAACACTGACAGAGCACAGCACAGTTGTTCTTTATGTGTGTACGAAGCCTCAGACAGTGTGTTTAGTCTGCAGTCTGTGTGGCTGCCAGGAATATATCCCATTGCCCAGAGGCCGCTTTGCCGTCCCATTGGCTAGAAGCAGCCAATCACGACTAGGTTGGCGGAACTGTCGGCTGCATTTTATGGGTAGATGTATGTCAGGTTTCACCTGACAAAAAGGGCGGGAACCCCTTTTGGTGTTAGCATTATGTTATGCTTTAGCTATTGCAGATCTACAAGCTCATAGCGCGCCACCGAGTGGCACGCTACGAGCTTGAAGGTCTGCTATTTTTTTTTAATCGAAGAACGGCTGACATAGAAACATAGCTTTTTCAGAAAACTGTCAGGATGTAGAAGACATTTTTTTAATCTGATCTCAGGTCAAAAAGTACTGTACGTGACGTGAGTAAATTTACTTTACACCACTGGTCGAAAGACTGCTAGATTCATGCTCGGTGAAACCTGGTTTAAACATAGGCCGACATCCATGAAGGGGAGGCGGAGTCACACATATGGCTGATCTACGTGATTCTTTACCATAAGGATCATATTAAGGCAAAGAAGAAAAGAGTCCCTGTGGTGCTAATGTAATGCCCAGGGCCAAGCATTTGCAATGAAAATGATGATTTGCCTCAAAAGCTTTCCATGCGCTTTAAAGTGTTAGAAGCTAATTGGGTTAGATCTGTTTGCATTGTAATCATCACAACCAAGAGCCTTAAACTTGCTTAAAAGCGTGGAAATAGTTAATGTATCTGTGGAAAGTGTCAGATAGGATTGCATACAAATGAAATATGAAGTGATGATTGGCATGCTCAATTACCTTCAACTATGATGTGATGTGACTGACCTGGTAAGGCAGGTTGAGCGGTCAGTTTAGTCATGGTGCATGACATTTTCTACCAGTCATGTGTACTTATAACTGCCTGTAATTATGGCCATGATAACTTCTGACGGATCTCCATATATACATACACATTACAACTTTACAAGTATACGGCCCTACATACATGTACATACATACATACCCTACACACACACACGCACGCACTTGCAGCAGTTTTGTCTATGCAGAGCAACCAGACCTACATCATAGATGTTCCCATTTGAAATGTCTGCCATTGGCTCCGCACAGGGTGTGACTGGAGGCAAAGCCCTTTCTTCAGTGTAAAGTGGTTTTCTTAATTTATGCCAGGTCAGAGGGAAAGGTCATACTTTTGCATTAAAAGAAAAAAGATTACAACCCTGTGAAGGTCACACACTAGCTCACCAGATGCCAGTGAGTGTGATCAAATGGTTCCCAATTAGAACCATGTAATTTGGGAACATTACGATATTAAAGATGGCAGCTTGGTTTTTCCAAGCAAAACTAACTTCATGCGTGGCTGACCATAATTTGGGGGTTCTCCTGCATGTATGCAGAGGGGTAGCGCTGGTGGGTGGTGTTGTGTGTGTTTGTGTGTGTGTGTGTGTGTGTGTGTGTGTGTGTGTGTGTGTGTGTGTGTGTTTGTAGGGGCGTGTTGGGGGGGGGGGGGGGGGGTATTCACATCACTTCTCTGGAGAAGAAAAATGTTGGTACGCGTTCAAACTGACATGTCGTAGTGCCAGAAGCAACGTCAGTGAGGACGGAAAGGACCGGAGAGAGTTATGCAGGAATACTGGAAGTGTGTAATGGAGGACGCCTTTGGCTGCGTCTGGAGGAAAGGCCAAAAAACTTGTGGCTCACTGCGTCATAGTGGCAAGATTTACTGTCAGGTACAGAATACTGAATGGAACTTAGTGGAATAGCATTAAACTATGGAAGGATTAATAACATAATCATAACAATAATAACATAATCAGAACAATAACCCTCGTCAGTGATATACAGTATGTAATCTAGTCATACAGTAATTCCCAACTTTCTCTAAACTTCAGTGAACTTCCCTTGGAAATAGCATATCTAAGATCACGTGTTGCAACGCAATGTGGCTAGTTTCATTGCTCCACAGTCTGGAGCAACGGAAGAGCTATCATGAGTAAAATATAAAGCTTTACAGTCACGCAAATTTATCCTAATAGAAATAGAAATCATCTAACCATATGTAGCTTGTTGCTTAGCAGAAAAGGAAATAAAACAATATAATGTAAAGATATTTTAAAATATACGGAAATAGCAGCTTCCTTACTCGGATTTCGGGAGGTGTAGTTCCAGACTCTATATAGCATTCGGAGATTGTGGAATAGTTATCTGGCTACGCGAGACTATTATTTGACGTACAACAAAGTACATAGCATTTAAGTGGTTAATCGTGTCGGCAAACAAACAGGCAGTTGGACAGAGAACTACCCAATGCCGGCCATGTGTTTCAATCATTTCCCAAAAATGTAGTAGTAGTATTATATCAATGGATGTGGATGTCTATATGACTTTCCACCTGAGTCAATAAAGAAACACTATTTGGTCCACCGACTCTCCCAAATAAATTATATTAAATGATGATAAAGTAGATAAACTGATCTCTCTGATAATATTATCTTATGTACCCCAGCAAAACCCACGTGATTCCTTTATGCTCCATCATACGGCACCATAGCGTGCCAAAAACAGCAGATCTACGAGTTCACGACGTATCCATCCCATCCGTGACTCGTTGTGCTTGTATTTCTGGCACGCAACAAAGTATAAATGAGTCTCTCTGTAGTCTAGGTCATCGGCGGATGAGTCCTCCAGTGGTGTCTCCAGTCATCTCGATTATCCATACATCTGGGCAGCTTGCCAGTACTCTCCGGCGTCTCCGCCCCTGCATCCTTCTTATACGTCCACGTCGTAGGTAGTTGTGGGACGCCCTCATGATCGATGCCTGTGTGTTGGCTCGCATTGCACAGTCCTGCTGGCTGGGAGCTCCCGATATCTGCGGCAGACGATGCCAGTGACTAGCCAGTCTCATTGTCCTGGCTGATGTCTCCCCACTCCCTCTCGTTATAGCACCCCAAACAAATGCTTGTTAGTAACGTGCTCGTTCTGGTTCATTCTAACTATAAACGTCTCTGAACGTTTGTACGTCTGTACGTCTGTAATCCACGTGACTCGAGAACCGTTCGCCCCAACGACTTCAAGGTTCCACACCCCCACAGGGAGTGCAGTGCCCGGTGTCGAGTCGGTCGGACCCATGGTTGTCCAGAACCGCCACGAAAGGCCTCTGCCGGGCCACAAAAGGCCTCTGCCAATATTTGGGCATGCCTGACAAAGAACTGTTCTGACATCATTCTGATTTCTGACATCTGCATAGATTCCATATTTGGTCTTGCCTGACAAAGAACTCCATATATGGGCATAAAAGGGACACGGACATAATATCTGGGTGGGGCATTCATTTCCAACTTGCATCGTTCCAAGTAGGCCACTGCTGTAGAGGCCCCACTGGCACCGCTCTAGTGTTTAGTAATACATGTATCATTCTGGTGTATGACGCCATCCAGGGACTTCTGCAGGCCATGGGCTCCAGAGTCCAGCATTAACTCATCAGCTGAATTATTGCGACTGTAGGTCACAGTTTACTATGAAAACCTGCATTTCCCGTCAGTGTGTCCCCATCTTCTGTACTTTACTATCCAAAAAAGGCAGAAGAGACCCAAATATATCAATACATAAAAGAAAAAAGTAGTGCTTTGGGAGAGGTTATAATTCCACTTCTTTCAGCACAGTGCGTGCGTCCTGCTGTCATCAGAGGTGGAACGACTGGGAGGATGTTATAGGTGATAAAATAACGTCAGTTTTCTTAGAGCCTTTTGCATGACCAATCATGGCACACTCTTTCGGGTCTTATTCAGGTATACTTGGCCTAATAATTACTTATTTAGGACCTAGTTAACCGAGTTAATCATAATAACAGTATGTGACTCTTATTGTGTTGTTGTTTGGGTTAGATTTCTTTAAACCTGGTGCAGGTGAAAGTAAAACTACAATAGGTTTTTGCTGTCTCTGTCAACTCACTCGCTGTGCATTCTGCATTCAGCACGCTCTGATAGACATGTCAAAAAAATCTCCTCTCCACCAGCAGGGGGTGCTGGAGCACCCTCCGCACCCCCCTTCCAGCGCTGATGGAAGGGGGCGAGCGTGACCCTTTGCATCACCTCCACCAGGATGTCAAACTCTTCACTGTTGCCACCTGGGGTCTTGGCTCTTGTGCTTGCGTACATGACTTCTGTAAGCCCTGAGTAGTTTGGGAGGAGAGCACCATATAGGCCTTGAGCATCTTCATTGTCATGGCTCTGTACGTGTATCACGTCAAATGCCTTTTTCTTTTTGAAGTTGATGAAACACAGCTGATAAGGTGGAGTTTGCATGTTCTCCCCGTGTCCCCTAGGGTAGGTAGCCTCACAAAAACATGCAGTAATCCTGGTCTCTAAAACTACGTCCCCCTGGCCAGCCGGGGCGCCTGGCCGGACGCGCTACATCCGGCCATGGAAATAACCCCCTGTCAGGTGAAAAGAAGCAGCTTGGACTCTGCATGCATAGAAGGAGGCATGAGGTCAGTCCGCTGCCCCCCCCCCCCCCCCCAGGTTGGCAGAGGAAGTGTAGCGCCCAGGATTAGATTATATAATTGGCACTGGGTGAAAAAACTGGGTTGCAAATTGTGAGATAATTAAAATGTATTAAAAAAACAAAAAATAACAGCTGATAAGTTGTTCCTCTTCACCTCTTAATGATCCTCCTGGGCTGGAAGGACTGCATATACATCTGGAGCTATGTTGTGCTATGTGCGTGCGTGCGTGCGTGCGTGTGTGCGTGTGTGTGTGTGTGTGTGTGTGTGTGTGTGTGTGTGTGTGTGTGTGTGTGTGTGTGTGTGTGTGTGTGTGTGTGTGTGTGTGTGTGTGTGTGTGTGTGTGTGTGTGTGTGTGTGTGTGTGCGTGCGCGTGCGTGTGCGTGTGCGTGTGC
Source organism: Protomyctophum parallelum (assembly GCF_964188405.1). Lineage (NCBI taxonomy): Eukaryota > Metazoa > Chordata > Actinopteri > Myctophiformes > Myctophidae > Protomyctophum > Protomyctophum parallelum. Next base: position 20,848,679 of record NC_139710.1, on the reverse strand, counting down.
GCGCTCGTGTGCGTTTGAGAAGAGAAAGATACGTTTGCTCAGCTCAGCGAAGCGATGCAACCCCTCATGGCCAGGTTGCCAGTGAAGCATGAGGCGAGGATCTGACTGGGCCCTCCAAGTGATCTCTGGAACAGCAGGAGTTAACAGCAGATCGAGGGACTCCCTGGAGACCAGGGTCTGTCTCACTCCTCTGTTGACACTCTCTCACTCTGTTGGCTCCCTCATAACCCCTTATCACTCTCTCACTCTGTTGGCTCCCTCAGTTATAATCCCTTATCAAAATGTTTTGCCTCTCCCACACTCCCCAATAGCCACATTTTGGAGGATATTCTGGCTCCACTCTGCCACCTTGTGGTTAAATTGAAAATGTTGCTTTTGCTCAAATAATAGTTCTTTACTCAGATTGCTTAAAAGTGTATTTACACTTCCTCTTTGACCAGTTGTGGATTCATAAAATGCATAACTTTTTATGTTGGGAAAAGGTTATTGAAGGAATATTGTTTTCATCAAACCTAAGTCCACTTTTTAAACCTAACCATGTAATGTTTAAATAACTCTTTATATTGTGTTAATGAACCACACTGCTGTAAAAGTATCTGGTATCAAGTATTCCACTGTAGAATCTGTGGGCATATTTGGTGTTGTTGCCAAATGGCAGATATGGCCTAATCTTATTTAAAGGTGATATTCTTGTTGTTGTTTTTTGTTTTGTTTCAAAAAGGTTAAAGCTCTATATTCTGATAGATAGTAATCATTGCTACAGAGTGATTGTTTAGTAACAAGGGTCTCTTAAGGGTCATTTAACCAACTTTCTTTCATGGTTGCCATATTTCAACTAATCAGAAGAGAGAAACCGATCAGCTTCAATTTGATAGTGTTCTAGTTTCACGTTTGTTTGCTCAGTTTCTTTCTTTTAAATGACACCATTTTGATGCCATTGAACAATAGATGTAGTGGTACATTTTGATGCCATTGAACAATAGATGTAGTGGTAAATTGTGGTGCCATTGAACAATAGACGTAGTGGTAAATGTCTGAGCTGTAGCTGTAACTTTGAAGAGTTTGAAAATACTTTTAGTCTGTCGTCTGACACCCTTTCATAAGAACAGTGTGTACGACTTTAGGACTTTTTCATTACAAACAAGATTGTTGCATAGCAGATGATTAATCTTGTGATGAATGGAAATAACAAATGCTGTCACCTCTGGCACTAGTCCTATAGAAGAGTTTTTAGCTATTTTTGGTATAAAATAACTCAGACCCATCTGAACTGAGTGATGCTGTGTGTGTGCGTGCGTGCGTGCGTGCGCGCGTGCGCGCGTGCGTGCGCGCGTGTGAGTTAGGCTACTCAATAGTGACACCTTAGGTGACTGTGTTATTTCCGTACTCAAGTGGACATATACACAGGGACAGACTTGTCATATATAGTGGCAGACAGTCAGAGTCAGACACACATAGTTGTTCATTGGAGTGGTTAGCACCACTAAAAAACTCCAATATAACGTACAACAATTTAGTTGCAAGCAGTGATAACAGGAGCCAAGCAATAAGAAAAACCGGCCCCTGCCTCTCTAACGTTCAAGCGCGTCCATGATTAAAAGTGTCTGCTAAAAGCTTAAAGTGTAAATTGTAAAAGCTGGTGGTGGCTGCGTACAGTATGTAGAGCAGCGGGAGGGGCCACATTGTCACTGTAGCTGCTGATTATTACAGAGTGACACAGGAGTCATCATCTAAGAGGAGGAGTCCGTCTAATTACAATTTAATAATAATCATACTATAAATGAGCGAATGTCTGTCTGAATGTCTGTCTGTCTGTCTGTCTGTCAGAAACAAACACTTATCTCCTCATTGCCTGCACCAATCGCTCCCACTTTTCACACAGGCATTGACCATAATAATATGGAGGTCTTAACGAAGCCATTTTTCCAATAAGATTAATAATGAATTTATTAGTGAATAAAAACCCGTTTATTTGTCCGTGGTCTATCTCCGACCGAGCCACACTATTAGCACACATCTCTCCATGCCAAAAAAAATCTGCACGCTCCCACAATCCAGCTAGGCTACTTTTTACCGACGCTACTGTCGTATTTACTGTACAGATATTGTTTTTACATCACCCATTTATATGAAATTATAATCCAACCCAGGGCGCAGTACCCCCCGCGGCCACCAGGGGGGTACTGAACAACTCATCTCCCCATAAATGCAATTACTACACTACTAACATGACAATGACTGTTTGAGACTTTCAGTTCTATGTATGACTATGATGTACTGTTTTTCCATTTCCAGTGAACAAGTCTATATTAAAGCATTTCTTCCTCAAAATACAATAAATACATATATCAATAATATGATATATTACATCACATTACCCACACTGTACATTTGGGAATACCTGTGCGACAGCCCATACTTTCTGTGCTGCATGTCAAACTGGGGTCTTTCATACTTTTCAAATGGGGGTCTGTGGGCTAATAAGTGTACATTTTACAGTCCTTGCCATGAAAATATTTCCCTACCATGCATTTATACAAATATTTTCATGTTATAGTGCTGTTTCTATTCACACAAAAAAGACACAAATATACTATACAAGTTAAAATGAAGAGCAATTAAATATATTTATGGGGGGCAATAGTCCATACAACGGGTAAGGACTATGTATATTAATACAATAAACAAGCAAAAGGGCATTGCCTGACCATGGATCACACCAAAGGACCTGCAACATGACTGAGGAACACGTTCCACTTCAAATCATATTTATCCAACTGATTATTCATCTTAAAGGATAACCTCTCCAAAGCAGCCACAATACCAAGCTATCAATGGTATACTTATGATTGTACTGCAGCATTTTCTTGCAAAAGAAACTACAGTAGCCTACTAATTAGCCTACTTTTGTGCCCAACCTAACTTCCCAAGACCATCTGTAAACAATTCCCCGTTCCCCGCTATCAGTAATGTGATCTATTACAACACATTACCCACACTGAACATCATTTGCTGTTCATATAATTATTCAGAATGGGTAAGGACTAGTAATAATAATACAACAAATCAAAAATAGCAGATCTTAAAGCTCACTTCACGTCATACAGTACATAAATAATAAACCTTATGCACTTTTTCCACCAGTTTGTTGAAACAATGTATAGGTTGTATAGGTTATTAAATAATTATGATATATTTTTCTGTGGAACTGGTGCAGCTGCATGGATGTGGTCTGTTGTTTCCTGGAGTAGAGCACACCTCAGAGACGGAGTAGGATGATGACGTAGACTACATTAATGTTCATGATACAGTACTGTAGGAAAGTAGTGTACAGACACTCTTATAGATAGCTATAGCCTCTTTCAGAGATATAAAACATTTAACAACTTCAAATGAAATCACAGTTACACTTCTAGCTTTACATAACTACAATGCTTTGAGACAAACTCAATATTAATTCACAACCAAGCAAAGCCTTCACAGGACCACAAAGGAAACGAGCCTTTGTTATCCTTTTAACAATCATTGTAAAATCGTACCTGTACTATTTTCAAACTGTTAATAATGTATCCAATCAATCAATCAATCAATCAATAAACTCAAGTAGTTATTTGATAATAATAATAATAATAATAATAATAATAATAAGAAGAAGAAGAATAAATAAAAAAGGATATGTTGTTAATGTCCACTACTGGCATTCACCAAATCTGGATCCGCAATTATGAATTTACAAAATCTGGTAACAAAAAATCAATATGTGAACAATGTTTTAGAACGTTCTTCCTTGGCACTCTACAGAAGACATTTGGGATTTGGCACTGATTAGCCAGTGGTTTCTGAGATTAGCCGTGGACACAGACAGACACACATACTGTAGGTGGAAGATGAACACTGAACACACTCTTCTTGACAACTGTCCCTCCAGAGGCCAATCCGATAAATGCAGCTAATTTTTTTACACCATGGCCCCTAGGAGGCGAGCCTCAGCCACATACAAGAGATACGCCTGCCTGCCTGCCTGCCTGCCTCAGAGTATCAAATGTTATCATCAAAATGATGCTATGAATAGACCTTTGATTGATTGATTGACTTTATAGAGCGCCGCAGTCCCGCCCCCGATGAGCGGTCTGGAAGACAATTTCCCATTCATTTTTCCCTTAGACGTTTCAGAAAGTATTTATTTAAAGACCTTTAAGCCTCGGACAAAGCCAAAGTCGGCACATGACAATGGGCAACCACACTAATAAACACAATTGTTTTGGCCAAATAAATGATTAGAAGCAAAAATCTGATCTGTCTGAACTGAGTGGTGCTGTACTGTATGGCCGCTCTATGTGTTTATGTGTGTGTGTATGTGTGTGTGTGTGTGTGTGTGTGTGTGTGTGTGTGTGTGTGTGTGTGTGTGTGCACGCGCGACGTGTGTGTGCATGCATGCGTGCGTGCGTGCGTGCCTGTGTCTGTGTGCGTGCGTGCCTGCGTGTGTGCGTGCCTGCGTGCGTTTCGTAATGGCTGCTAAAAACTCAGCTTCCCATCATGCACCTGTGCACGGCATGAAGCTCAACAGTGCCACTTTGTCACCTGTTGGTACAGACAGACATAGGGACCCTAAACAGACATATAGGGACACACATTGGTGTGCATTGGAGTGGCTGCACCACTCAAAAAGGGAAGGGTATAACACCTTTTTTTTTAGAGTTTCTTCTTTCCAAATGATTTGTTCGGGAAATTCTCTTCCGGGCCGCTCGTCATTCTGAAAGGGAGCGGGACTGCGACGCTCTATTAGTCAGAAATGTAAACAGGATAACACAAAACAGTTTCCATTGTGATCCTATGTATTCAATTCATCAACATAGCATGAAAATAAAAGAAACACTATGTACAAAGGAGACAGATTTAAGGGAGGAGCTGACGAATCTCTGTGTGCAAGAGGCAGAGGAAGTCTATGTAGGAGTGTCCTCCATACACACCGATGTCCTCCACCAGGCACTGACGGAACAACCTCTCAGAATCGTCCTTCTGCCTCACTAGCTGGAGCTTCATGGACCTAGGACTCTTTTGAAGCAGACTGCTAATGATGAAGCAGAGCTTCCTAGACTGGGGGTTATCCAGCTCCGGCAGAGCACTCATGTGTGTTGTCAGGTGGGCAAGAGAGGGCAGGTTGAAGATGCTCTGGATGAGTTCTGGGGGGCATGCCTGGCCCAGCCAGAGGAACATAGAACGGCCGTTCTCCAACAGAAACATGCCAGTGTCAGCCAGCCTCTCCTCCGAGCAGCGCAGAGGAGCATGCACCGCCTCGCTGCCAACGTCCATGTTGTGCAGTGGGATAAGGCGTGGGTAGAGGAGCAGCTGTGTGTCTTCTACTCCCATGGCCATGACTGCGAGCATCTGCAAGGCCCTGTCGTCCGTAGCCAGCTCTGTGCTGCACACTAGTGGAGCGGTCTTCATCAGACTGTTCATATAGACTGGAAACACCTTCAGGGCTTCAGGCAGGACCAGCTGGCCGGTGGGGCTGGGGTTGTTTTTCTTCCTGTAAAAGGCAAGAATTTCGGCAGTCTGGCTGACCAGGGTCTCACTCACATTCTTTATTGGCTGGGCCAGGATGGCTCGGTAGGCTGATTTAGCAAAGTAGTTCATAAGGGAGTCTGTTTCGCAGCTCTTGTAGAGTTCAGAAATGCTCGAGACGCAGTTCAGACTGAGGTTGTGGATTCGTAGCCGCCTCTGCCCGCTGACGGAGGTGTACAGCATGGCACACTGTATTAAAGCTCCAGGCTCCTCGCAGAGATTGTCATCATGCTTGAACTCCACAGTCAGGGCCTTGTCACAGTCTACGGCAGCCATCTCCACCTCTGTGCTGTTGGTCATATGGATGGCTCCAAAGAAGTCACTGGCTCTGAATCCTGTGCTGGTGCGAACACGCATAACGGCATCAAAACCGATGTTCTTCATTACGTCTTTCCTCAGGTCCCTTAAGAAATGCTTTCCATCTGTCTCCACCTGAAAGTTGCTGTACTTGTAAACAGATCCTCCAGTGTGTGAGGGCACATCAGCCATGGTGGCCAGGTCTGTGTACTGGTTGGGAAAGAGAAAGAGGTCCACACAGCAGCCTTGGGCCACACACTCCTTGGAGAGTTGTTCATAAACACCTTTTAGAGGCTGGAACAGAATCTTCTCTGTCTTAGTGTTGACCAGATTTTTATCATCCCTGTTCTTCAGCTTCCCAGGAGCTTCAGCTGTAGGCATGGAGGAGTGGAAAAGTAAGAGCTTACCGCTACACTCTGCTGCCTTAAGCGCCTCCAGGCCGGCCTGGATAACAGGGGCAAAGACCGTATCTGTCTCATTGGTGTCCTCAAACATGTCAGGGATCTGGTCCAGGAGGTGGCAGATGACGTCTTTCGAGTCCTGATAGTTGACCAGGAAGCCATCAAGCAGGGGGATAAACATGTCAGCTGTGTCTGAGACCACCAACATCTGAGGCTGGGCCAGGGTGCACTTCACATTGTAGAAGTGTAAGATCTTGTTGTAGGTGACAAAGCCCACGTTGACTGCTGAACTCATTGTGCCATCCTCTCTGGGCAAGTTGTTGAGCAGTGCCTTCAGCTCGTTACACAAAAGTCTGACAAGACCACTTTTGATGTTGCTAGAAGAAACGTCAATCATGAAGATGTATGCAGGAGGATTGGGACGCTTGTTGTTCTTGCAAAACTCAAGGGTTGTTGTAAACTCGTAGGACCCCAGACAGAGCTCAGGCCTCTCTTGGCGGTCCACCCTGCGACCCCTGTGGTCCAGAAATTGGATATAGGACTCTGGCACTTCGTTCACATGGTTACAGAATCCACACTGGTAGCGACGGCCACCATCGATGAACTGCATGAAGGGGCACATGTAGGCCTTGCAGCGGTTGCAGCGTATGGGGCCTGTTTCACCATGGTCCACCAGACACAGAGGACTCTCATTCTTTGGCACAGTTGCAAAGGGTTTTATGATGGAGGCCAAGGGCACTTTGCATTGTTTTGCTAGATCACTGCTGCTGGGGAAGGAGTAGATGGTGCAGCGCATAAACCTGGGACTGGCATTGCCTTGGTCCTGTACTGTGAACTGTGTGGTGACCAAAGGAGGAACCTGGCCTCTGAGGTTTGTGGCATAAACCTTTCCCCCTCGTTTGGCTTGGTCATCCTCAATTACCTGCGTAGGGCTGGGGGTAGAGTCAGGGTCCAGTTTCTTTCGAGGGCCAGGCTTTTGGACTGCTGCTCCAGAAATGGCCCCAGGGAAGCCAGGTTGAGGCCCCGTCATCTGGCCCCCAACCTGACCTGGTTGTTGAGGGTACCCGGGGCCAAGCTGCTGGAAGCCCCCGGGGCCTGGAGAAGGTGGTCCAGGTGGTCCTTGAAAGGGTCTGCCCATGCCTATTGCCATTGGAGGGCCTGCCATGCCCATGCTTGTTTGGGCTAACTGTGTCTGAGTCATCTGTGTGTGAGGTGAGCGAGGAGGGCCTGGGGACATTGGTGGCTGGGTTGTAGATGGAGCAGGGGCTGTCTGGAGAGGTGGTTGGGCCACAGAGCTAACTGGGGGAGGACTGTGCATGGCCTGTAGCACATAGCTGCTGCCCAAGTTCATATCATGTATTTGATTGGTGAGATGCTGTATGGGAGGTGATGCCTGCGAGGCCATACTGTTACATTGGGAAGGTTGTCCATAGGTGGCAGAGCCAGCTGGAGGGGCAGGGTACCTCTGTGGGAGAGCTCCATTCTGTTGGATATTTGAGTTGTAATGAATGGACACTGGTGGTGGAGGCATGCCAGTGGCAGTAGACACAGGAGGCTCCATGATCACACCTGATTGTGGTGGTACAGAGAATGCCTGTGGTGGTCCACCATAATGACTGTACATTGACTCAACAGGAGGAATCAATCCTAAATTGCCTTGATAGCGCCCCATCCCAGACTGAGCCTGGGAGTAAGGGGGTGTTGCAACATAACCCAACTGACTCATTCTGGTGGGATGATCTCCCATATCACATTCTTCTCATACTATAAATTACTACTCAATGGGGACTGGTTGTCCGAGTCTAGAACCCGCCGCAGTGGTGTCCGGTAAGAACTTTACAGAGATGTCTAGATCCCTGTATAATGCAGAGATATCTGGGTTGTATCCTGACACGTACGGAAGGCGATGGTGTCTCTCTCGAGTGCTGGTCAGGGCACATGAAGGTTGAATGCGAATATAGCCTTGAGAAGTCGCACCTGGGATATATGGAGTTCTAATTGGCATGATGTCAGCACCAAATGTCTCTGTCGTCTCCATATATGGATCTAGATCAGGCTTGTCCAAATATGGGATTTGTGCTGTCAGACTTGGATATGTCAGATATCGTCTTTTATGGAGTACCAATATACAGTGGGTAACTCTGGTGACCTATCGAATACCCATGTGGCGTGAAGGTGAGTGAAAGCCTGTGTTACACATACCAATGAACGGTTTATGTCAAGCTCTGTTGTAATGAGAATTTCTGTTTTTGAGGGGCACTAGCCCCTCCTATGCCCAGCTGTGTGTGTCTATGTGTACCCCATAGCGATGATTTGATTGGCTGAGCAATGTGTGTGCCCCATAGCGATGATTTGATTGGCTGAGCACGGAATGTGATGTATGATGACGTATGATGATACCAGCGTCCCTCACTTCACACAAGTGTGATTTTTGAGGGGTTTCGTCCCGTCACGTCTCATATTTGCCATTGAAAGGAGAATGTACGTCATATGTGCCTGAAATATGTAAATTTGTGGCAACACAAACATTAAATGCCATTGACATGTCATTCACCACGCATCGTAGATGGCATCATGGCAGACCCATTTGGAACAGTTTCTGGCAAGAAGTCTTTCACAGCCCAGACAACAGGGAGTCATTGGAGGTAAACATGGCAGTGAGAGGGATGGCAGCCCATCCTTACCTGCCAGGCCCAAGAGATCGGCTGACCCTGATTCTTCTGCGGAAGATGTTTGGGACCTCGACCTGACACGGCTAAATAAACAGCATTACTGAGTTTATGCTCAAAGTGAAGGGAGGAAGGTGGAGCCAGTACAAACAGTGGAAGGATGCACGCACAATGTTGCTCTGCCTTCCACTGAGACCTACACACACCACTGAAACCTTGTGTGGGGAGAGCCGCTAAAGACCAGTCTGTCCTGATATTTGCACACAACTCTGCTGGCAAGACCGTCTGTGCAGAGTATATGCCATAGCGCTTGCGTTAAGGGAGAAGCAGAGGGGGTAATCACCAGCCTTGTCCAATCAAAAATACAGTACAAGGAGTTCCATGATGTAGGACTAATGACTGGTGATGTCACCATCAACTCTACTGCCTCCTGCCTCGTCATGACAACTGAGATTGGCCTGGGTCATCTTTGACAAGATCCACTTATGAGAGAGCGTGGTGTGGGAGGAGACCATTATTCTCCTGTTTGCTACGGAGACATTTGCGATGGGCATCAACATGTCAAAAGTGAGGGCGCAAATTGTGATTGGCCAGTGTGATGAGGCCATATAACGCTTATTACGGCCATTGGTTGAGAATGAGATGATGTATGATGACGTATGATTGTAAAAGCGCCCCTCACTTCACATGGGTGTGATTTGTTTTACTCGTAGAAAATGTACAGACTTGTTTATGTCTGGTGGAATCAACTTTGAGCCGTGTGGTTATTGAAAAATAATACAAGTTGATTATTCCACTTGATTATTCCACTTCCACTACCATGGCCTGCACTTCATGGCCACACAGCCAGAAACCTAACCCTAATCTTCTAGGTGAAAGAAATTATGGGGAAATTATTAGGTTCTAATAGGGGACAGAGCTACAGTAGAGCGAGCCGTACTATAATCTACCTCTTATATAATATATAAGATAGATATATTATATATACTGTAGTATACTATAGATAATAATTAATAAGTATTATAATTTACAGAATCTGTATGTGTGCGTCACGCCGTCACCAAGAAAACACAAATATCTGTATCTGTATCTGTCAGCCCGCAGGTTGGACACAGACATTCTCAGTGTATTCAGGGGATACGTTTGTGTATAGCCTGATCGACTAACTTGACCAGTCTGCATGATAGAGTGGCCAAGCTTCACATAACATATCTGTTCCGTATACAGTGGGTGGGGGATATCACATGTTATCATCAACATGATGCTGTGATGAATAGATTTTTGATTTATTGATTTATTGATTGACTGACTGAGTACTTTATATAGTGTCGCAGTCCCGCCCCCAACGAGCGGCCCGGAAGAAGGTTTCCTGATTCATTTTTCCCATAGACGTTTCAGAAAGTATTTATTTAAATACCTTTAAGCCTCGGACAAAGCCAAACTCGGCACATGACAATGACAATAAACACAATTGTTTTGGCCAAATAAATAATTAGAAGCAAAAATCAGACCTGAACTGAGTGGTGCTGTACTGTAATGTACAAGCCTTCCTCCCTGTGTGTGTGTGTGTGTGTGTGTGTGTGTGTGTGTGTGTGTGTGTGTGTGTGTGTGTGTGTGTGTGTGTGTGTGTGTGTGTGTGTGTGTGTGTGTGTGTGTGTGTGTGTGTGCGTGCACGTTATGGAGTATTTTGTTTTTTGCTTTTGTTTTTGCGTACGGAATGTGATGATGATAAGAGCACCGCTCACTTCACACAAGTGTGATTTTTTGCAAGCTGATGACTTTCACTCTGCTACATGTCAAATAGAAATATTGTAGCCTAGTCTTTCTTGACTACACTACATTTGTAGGAAGCCCAAACCTATATATTTGTAATTATTATGAATTAACCACTTAAGTAGTGAAAATAGCCAATCTACAAGTGCTCAAAACTCACCGCAGCGCGGAGTGTTGTGTTGTGCGGTTGTAGATCTGCTATTTTCATTATTTCTGAAAATGTCTGAAAATAGAGAATTTACAGAATATACAAGTGAAATTGGGAACAAAAATGGAACTGGAATACTATGAATTTGAAGCTGATAACTGGGTTCTTCTTATAAGACGAAATTGATGACCCACCAAAAAACTAAGAAAATCATGCTGGGCATAGCGCTAATAGCGTCCCTCAAAAACATTTTATGGAGACGATGGGGAGACAAATGTTACGGAACAAATACTCTATAGCAATCAGAATACAGAGCTTTACTGTTTTAACACAAAAAAAAAATTGTAATCAATCACTTGGTAGTAGGAGATTTTTGAAGGAGGTAAAACTGCAGTCGTAACCTGGAGGCCCCACTGTTGTCCCCAGGCTGAGGCCTATCTCTTGTAATGATTAGGTGCATCAGCGAACATGTATTTCAGTCTGTAGGCTTCAGCCAGCAGGACACCCACTTCCTCATTACCCCAGTGGATTGTGGGAAGGTTCTGAAGTAGCAGGAGTAGGCCCTGAAAGTCGACCCGGGAAAGGATCTCTTTCCGCCACTCAATGAGGAAAGCCACGCAGACATACAGGTGAAAATGTGAGAAACCCTCTGCCTCAGCCTGGTATGTGTCCCACAGTCGGATGGTGCAGCGTAGCGGCAGTTCCCTCATCAACAAGTTGTTCATCCAACGGAAGGCGAACTGCAGATACTCCACTTCACACTTCAGGAGCTTACCGTGGATGTCCTCGTCTATTCTGCTGACCAGCTCGTCCAAAGCTTTCACTTTGTTGAGAATCCCTGGCTGAGCAGACGTGTAATGGTCCTGGATTCCGTCCAGTAGCTTGCTCATACACCAGAAGCTGTCTGCCTCAATGTTTCTCTGTGTATCCAGAGGAAGGGATGCCACCTCAAAGTTCTCCATGTCCTCCACAACAAATTCTGAGAGGAAGACGACAAAGAAGGGCGTGACCAAGTCATTAATCCCCTGGACATAACCGCTGGCTGGGTGTTGGATCGCCCAGATGAACAGGATTCTCTCAAACAGCTCTTGTACTGCAGACTGCTGGAACAGTGGAATCAGAGGGTTGGTCCTTGGAGTGTCAATGTGGATTTGTTTGTACGTGTCCCTGTAGCATTCATCTGTTCTGGAGTGGTTATACTGCTCAATGAAGCCAAAGTACTCGTCTCTCTTCCTCTTCAGTACCAGCTCTCTGTGCTCCATATTAGTGGGTAGGTAGCCAGAGAGGAGTCTCCATATAATCGGCCGGACTTCTCTTGGTATGCCTGACCAGCTGTGCTTCCGGAGTTCCTCCAGGTCAGTGGTGGGACTGGCGAGCAGCTGTTTGAATTTGTCCAGGCGGCTCTTTTCTCGCACAGCCATGTTCGGCGCTCCCGAGGCATTCTGGTCGGAGATGCGGGCGACCTGTGGTATGATGCGAGACTGTTGCTTCTGCACCATGTTGCAGACCAAGGATGTGTTGACGTGGTTTACCTGTCCACCCTTTGTCATCTCCTCTTCTGGTACCTCCTGGCAGTTTGGGCCGTCTGCCCTGATAGGGTCCAGTCTGTCAGATGTGTCTGGTACACACAGCTGCTGCTGCTGAGAGGACTGGTGGTGTGCTGAGTGTAGGCCCGGTGGCAGTGATGAAGGGTGGACAGGGGCAGTAAGGAAGTCCTCATCCTCATCATCTATGCCCCAAGCATAATTTGTGCTGCGGACAAACTCATTGAAGCTGGAGGCTTTCTTTGATTTCAGGATCTTGATTTTGGGCTTCAGTGTGTCTGGAACCTTTTTGTTTCTATTCCCAAAATCTATCCTGTACTCAGTGGTCATACTTCAATGGCTCCTCAGACTGACACTGAGCACAGTGGCCTCGTACGAATAAAATAGGGGAATGGTCTCCGTGTTACAGTGACATTGTGGTGCCATTCACTCTGCCCTTGTGATGTGACCCCCACATTGAGAGTCCAATTCAACACTGTGGGTGACAATGTTATATTATGGTATTTATTTACGATGATGTATGGTCTCCCAAAATGACCGAATATGGAGATGAGATCTATGTGTGTCCGCACGTGTGCCTCTTCATATGCCCAAATATGGAGAAGAAAGACAGAGGTCATACCGGTGGCCTCTATAAAGTAGGCCTACTAGAACAGGTACTGTAAAGTGGTAGGTTTGAGTTAACAATGTGGGTATTCTTACTATGGATTTAACAGCAACAAATAACTAAATAATTATCTACCTATATTAATTATCTTAAATTGTCTGTCTGTCTGTCTCTGTCTCTGTCTCTGTCTCTGTCTCCAACTCTCCATCCATCGATCCATCCATAAATGCCAACATGCACTGACTGTTTTGACTGCAGTATGTAGTTTTAATCACATGGGGGCGCCAAGGTCCTTAGTAAAAGACACACGTCCCTGGTCTAGCAAGGCTAAGTAAACAAGGATAGGACCTTAACGTCACTGGCTGGAAGCCAGACTTATAATCACTTTAATAATCTTTAATTTTCCTGAATTGTTCATATAAGCTTGTAAACGGGCGCACATGCATCAGAACAGCTGATTCTCAACGTGTGGCACGTGACCGCAGACCGGCAGGCCAACAGCCAAAGTGGACTGGACAGTCACAGACTCACAGTCACAGTGGACGGCCGTACTGGTCTGTACGTGTACAAAACTAATGGACACGCGTTTCCATTGATTTATACCAGTGTAAAGGGTTGTAGAACGGGAATGGGGCCCACGCCCCAGAGATTTAAAGGTAAAACAAAACATTGTCAAATGGGGGTCCGTGCAGGGCAGGCTGTGCCCTAATAATGCATTATCAAACCCAGGCGGTCCTTGAAAATGAAAAAGGTTGAGAAAATCCCTTCTATTGTCCTGTCCTTCTTTACACGGCCTTGTTTGACTGTTGGGGGAGGCATGCGCAAGTCTAGTGGTGGGAGGATGATGGGTGACGTCACGTCACCAGAAAAATGTCCTCCATCCATACATATAGGTCCGCACGCTGGACAGTGGACATGAACCTGGACCGACCTGGACGCTGTGATTGAATGGAGCATTCAGAAGAGCCGTCAGGAAGTGACTTTGAGGGGACAGTGATAGCAGGTCGCCTCCTCCCATCCGTATCGCATTATTTGACATTTGATATTAAACGCGCGTCTAATGTGGAGATGAATGACGGAACGAGGACGATGAATGCACTGAGCATTTATTCTCCATAGAACACAGTGCGGTATTCACCAGGCAGGCAGGCAGGCAGGCAGGCAGCATCACTAGGTAAGCTAATTCACGGCTACATATGTAGCGGCTAAAGCTAGCCGTTTAAATGTGAGCATTTATGTTGTTAATGTGCTATTCCTTGTAATAAACTCCCCCACGACTGAGAAGCGTAATAAGCGTTATATGCTCAGGTAGCTCTACAGTACATGTACATGTATATGTTGTTAAGGGAGTTTTGCTAGCCTTCTTTTTCACTGTAGTGTCTGTGTGTGTGTGTGTGTGTGTGTGTGTGTGTGTGGGGGGGGGGGGGGGGGGGGGGTGCAGGATGTTGTGACATTAACCTACTTCCATATTCCTGGGGGCTGGGGGAACATATAGGGGAACCTATAGTTTAGCCAATAATAGATCGTCACGTTGGCGAAGATATGGGTAGTATAGACTAGTGGTTTTCATGTTTTTCAACCAGTGGTCCTTGAGGTGGTTCTCTCCTAGTACCACATTAATACAGCATGGAATTATGGACAAAATCATATCCAAAATAAGTCTTTGGTCTGATAGGCTAAATCTCATCAAATGGTGGTCCGTGGCTCAAATGCCTGGTCCTTGATATGAAAAGGGTTGAACTTGAAAACCCTTGGTGTGGTGTAGATGGGGAAAAAAGCTGTCCAAGAAGTACAGTGTACTGGTTATTGCTTAGTAACAAGTTCCATGATGTGTTTATAATAATAATACACCATAGATATATGACAGCGAAAAGCTCCATTTGACCACAAACTTGAGAGTTAAAAATGTGTGAAACCCTGAGGAATTTCACTATGCAGTGATGGACCAAGCCTTCTGTCTATAATTCATCGTGGTACTGGGTATCCTTTTGCATGCTCATGATGAATATTCTGTCCCATTTGGTTGGTTTTAGATACATTCCGCCTGTGGTCGGTAACTTTCTCAACTAATGATAGTGTTGGTGCCTGATGTCACCTGTAAGCGAACACTAGGCTATTATTATGGGACTTAGAGAATGGTTGGACTGTTATTGTGGCGCTTATCTCCCCCAACCCCACAACACTATAAAGTGCTCCTTGATAAGGGAGCTTCCCTTCAGTTTGGTTCCAGGATGGGAATGTGAAGGACTAGACCACTTTACAAGATCTTCCTGGTATGTTGCTTTTTGCTATGTGTATGTTGGCAGTTGGCACTTGGCACTCAGTAAAATCCTCAGTGTTAATTTATCTCTTGACAAGTGTAAAGCATGACCAAAATGGACCATTTGGGTCAAGGTTTACTGAGTTTTAATTATGAGTATGTAACTATTTTCACACTCTGAGAGATAATCAACACTATTATATTTTACTTTGTGTCAATCGATGTAATGTATTTATTTATATTTGTTTGTACCGTTGTATTGCTATTTCTTATTATTGTACTGATACCCTTGGTTCTAAAATACAGTGTTGGGTTACTAAGAATGCTGATATTTTATTTCATTAAATTTACTGTCCTGTAAATAAACAAAATAATATTGAAGTCATTATAACTATCTTATGCCCAGAACAGATACTGAAATACCGTATTATGAATAGCAAATGCAGAATAATAAATGCTTAATGTCATGCAAGTCATTTAAAATAATACACAGATATTTAGTTAAATCCTCATTGGCGGACGGTAGATTAATAAATATACTTCCTCATACCTCAACTACTTTGGTTGACAGACCTTTAGGCGATTAGTTGAGCATGCGTTGCTGACACAAAGTTAAACTTGCTTGACGTCTGGTTGACATCTTTTGTAATATTACAAATATGTTCTCAATTCCTATAAGTTTCCATGGCCCTTGTTTATATAGGTCTAAATTAGGTTTTAACTAAGTCATCCTTTTACAATTTGATTGCCAGTACTGTACCGTGCAAGATTTGGCATAGCAGTCAGCATAACACCCCAACAATAATCATAGTTTAAGAGTACAATATGAGTAAACTAGCTGATTTAGTTAGGGTTATTATCATTTCACATAGCGATGGATAAGCTGCTATGGGCTGCCGTCTCCACTGATAAGGTGTCAAATGGTCCTGGAACATTTTCTGCTCAGTCAACTGATAAAGGTGATGATGATCAGGGAAACTTTCACAGGCGTGTGCGTGTGCGCCTGCCTGTGTGTGGGCTGAGGGCTCATAACTCACTAAAAGTTTTCTTGCCTCATGTAATCACTAGTGGTCCTAGCCAAGTGCTCATACAGCAGATCTAGATGCAATGAGCTAGTAGATAAGATATGCATCATGACTATAAATCTAATGAAAACCAGGGGAAAAAAACACTTCTGTATGCCATAGTATAATATCCGAAATCCCAGATGATATCTAGTCTTGTTCACAATATCAATATATACTATATTTCCCAGCTGTAGCCTGTATCACTTATTTCTGTATGTGACTGTAGTTGCCCAGTCATGTTGCTCTGTCGAATAAGGAGGGAGATAGACAGTGTGCCTATATGAGATGGATTTATTTTAACCAACAATACGTAATGCAGTGAGTCTTATATGTGAAGTCAGAGTTAATAGGAAGTGGATATTGAAGTGGTCATTGGGCGGAATTGACCTGTCCTATGCAATATAAGTGTATATATAAGTGTATAATATAAGATTGTTGGTGCTTAAGCCAGTGGTTCTCAAACTTTGTTCTGTCGAAGACCACCAAATATTAAAATAAATAAATAATCTAAATTCTTGTAAAATGTCCAAATTTACAATGTACAAGCTGTGAGCTTGTAGATCTGATCTGACAGTAGCTGATCACTATTTCAGTGAAAAGTATTTGAAATAATGAGCTCTATTGTTTCTTACACTGACATTAGGCTACATGTATGTGGGGTACACTTCCAACTGCATGTATCTTATATTATACAAAATTCTGTCTTGGCTCAAAATAAATACAAATCGGGGTGCACTACACTGACTACACCGACACTACACTGTGTGTAATTTAGTAATCTTTGAAAAAAGCTGATATCACAATACAGCATGCAGACTTTAGGTTTTTAGACAATCAACCTTAAGTCACAATGTCCAGCTCTAATGAAAAGCACTGACCAGAAAGAATTGAAAGAGTGATGCAGGGTGTGATCTATATGAGGATGAACGATGGGGGAGGGAGAGGGTGTGCAGAGATGGGATCGGTCACATTCCTGTGGGATCGGAGACCAGCCGACTGTAGAAACATTTTCACATCCCGCTCTTCCCTGCATTTTCTCTGCCTCTTGCAAAGCTCCGACTGAATTATATGACAGAGGACTTTACAGACGTGGGTGAAGGCAGCCTGACGTTTCTTCTACAAGCAAGCTGTTGCCTCTAGTACTGTGTTGATGCCTGGTCAGCCTTCCCATGGCCTTATCTCCAAACCACAAGGCCTTCAACTTGTGGTTTACACACAGACAAGTTCAAGGTATCAGCTTCCACAAACACACACACAGAGAGCGTGTGCGGTGACCCTAGGCTGCTCTGATATGAAAATGTCACCAAGCTAATGTTTGCACTGCCTTGATTTGACCGTTGCCACACCAAGAAGTATCTATACAGAGGTAAATGGTCATTTAGTTTGCAACCAAAGGCTTCTGCTCCTTTGCTGGGTTTATTACAATAAGCCCCCAGCAGGTAGAGTAGTGCTCAGAGCTCTTCATTTTGGGCCTTAGTGCTTGTTTTGCCCTAGTAGCCAAGACTCTCAATAATTACTATGCATTCTCCTTCTTGGACAACTATTATATTATGTCTTATGTCTGTTCATTTGCCAACATTATGTTGTACTGCCAATAATGGCAGAACTAGTTGTGTGGATATATATGCCACAGGCTCCAGCCAGAACCCATCTCATTTAGGATGGTGATTAGATTTACTACCAGGATCTCAAAATGTAACCATGAGGCAGCAACGCTTGTTTACCATTGTCTAAAGTAAACTAAAGCACTCTATTTTTTACATTGATGCTATACCGCCACCTGCCACTCCCAGACATTCCATCGTACACACAGACATACGCACACACACGCGACTGCCTTCTCTGTTTCTCTCCTGAAACATTGATGATGAGGAAGGTGAGGGCTCACTTTACCTCTGGCCTCTGAGTGTGTAAGGGAGACAGGCAGGGTGTGTCAGCAAACCAACGGAACAGCTCACTGTTGCAGAGAGAGAGGGAAGGAGTGATGAAAGGGTACTATGTCCAGTGACGGAACAGGATAGAGGTGTGTCAGCAGAGCCAGAGACCTGCCTGACCTTGCACAGTGCCGAAGCCTTATGGGCATATCAGGACACCGAGTGCTGTGCCACTCTGCGGGGGAACTGGATCAAATGTTAAATCCTGCGGTATGAACTGAGCAAATTCCACCGCTCGCTAAATTGGCCTTCGCTGTACAGCGCGGAGCAGGAATCAACATGAAAATGCTCTCACTGCAGCAGCAGTTTGGAAACGAGGGCTGATCTGTGGGTTCTTCTGGCACGTCACTCGAGTCTGTGGTTCGCCAGTGCAGGCTTGGAATGTCAAGAAGGCTGGTTGTCGCCACTGCTCCTTGTATGTTGTCCTTGCCTGTTCCTTTTGTCCTCACTGCTGAGTGGTAGCAATGCTCATCCTTGTGTCTGTTCTGTCTCTCTTCCTCTCTCCTATACAGTTGACTGCACTCTGAGGACCCTGCAGTTCTCTCCAGACTTCTCTTCCGTCAGTACTCACTGCTCCTGCATATCTGTAACCACTGCCAAGCAACGGGCATCATAGAAGGAACTCTGCATCAGACAGACAGACAGACAGACAGACAGACGAACTGACAGACTCGGAGAGCTCTGCACAAGGACCATCACCAGGGCCTCGCCAGGAAAAGGTGTGTCTTATAGGAATGAATGGGGCTCCTTGTCCAAACCAAATGATTCAGTCTAACCCTACGTTTTAACAGCGGGAGACCTTAGAGACCAACGGCGAGCGTCGCTTGAATTTCATTGGCTATCGCCCAATCGCCCACTATCACCGGGCGACGTCGCCCCAAAAGATTAATTATTTGTATATTTTCGACCGACGTTCCTCCGCCCACTTTTCGACCATCGCCTATTCGCCTGCTGTCGCCTCTATCGCCAGTAGTTGCCGGATCCCATTGACACATGATGCACTTCCGGGAAAATTCGTCTGGCTGTCGCCCGCTGTTAAAACGTAGTGTAAGGGTTGTAGCACCCTCATAGGCTGCATGAACAGACCCTGTATATACGTACCTGCACTGGGGGTTGAGCAATTGGAGGATTTTCCTCGCCTGTCAGTGTTGGGTGTGTTCTTGAACCCTCTCCCCACTCCTCCAATCCGGGTTACAGCTGGGCTCCTGTTGTGTTGGAAGTGAGCTGCAGTCATGTGTGGACGCTTTGGCAGGGTTATATTTCCTATCCCCTGTGTGCATTATGCTTCAGGTCGGTCACAGAGGGCCATTTGTGTAGCACTTGTTGCTCGCTTGTGTGGCTGCTAAATTCGCTCCAGTATGTAATTAACCCCGTCCCCTCCCACTCACTCCTCCCACTCCAAGCACAGACACCAATGCAACAAAGGATCGGACACACACTTTACAGTATAACGTTAAGAGGGGTTGGGTGTCACATTTCAGTTCCAGATTTGTCTTTCCAAATGCCAACTGTTACAACTTGCACTCTGCCGTCAATCCCAGGCCACCCCATCTACAGCTATAGCGGAGGAGCCATGATTTATCGGTTCGGTCGTGGCCGTGCGACCGCCACCGCTCTCCTCCAGTGCAAGCTGACCCTCAGCCTGGCTCTGGCCGTTCTGCTGTCGCTGCATCCCCTGGGCACGGTGCAGGGCCAGGCGGAGGCCCAGTCCCCTGCTCAGGTCCTCCAGGACCTGCTGGCCCGCTACGGTGACAACGCCACCATCACGGTGCCCCAGCTCCGCTCCCTGCTGGCCCGCCTCAGCCTGGGCCAAGGCGACGGCAGCAGCAATGGGACCGCCGCCACCGAGAGACCTCCAGCCACTTGGCCCAAAGCCAACAGCTCCAAGGTGAGAAGACTCCTCTGGCCACCTTTATGTTATCATGTTTTTTTTCTTCTTTTTCTTGTGCTTTTTTGCCTTTATTGATAGATATATAGCAGCTTGACAGGAAACGGGGAGAGAGATTGGGTTAAGACACACAGCAAAGTTTGTCGGGATCGGGACTCGAACCGGCGACACAATGTCATGCTGAATTACCAGCCAAGCTGCCTGGACCGCTAAGCCAGCCCAGGCCACCTTTGTTAGATTACATGCTAGAAAATTAACCTAACTGAAAATGTAATTGAATTAGCCACTGGCCAAATGCTGGTACATTTGAACTTTGACTGATACTGTAAGTAGAGGTGCAATAACATAGTAACATTAGTCAGTTGTACTGTTCTGTTAAAAACAGAATCACCCTGGGGCGCCCACTGGCCTAGTGGTCCATGCCATATAGGCTCTGGCCTGACAGCGTATTGCGTGTTCGAGTCTCACGCAATACGCAATTCGAGTCTCGAGTCTCTAACCAGTACAAAAGAGTCTTCAGGGCGATGACCGACTTTGTTCTCCTTTCTAATGTAACTCACGTCTGAGTGCAATGACATGCCACTACATCATCTGGGTATTTTTTGAGGCTCCAACACCTGGCTTTGTGTGTGCCCCCGGCTTTGTGCGTGGCCCCCCGTGATGTTCATGTGGAAGCCAAGTCTATGGACTTTTTACTATGACGTAGTGGGTGCCCCCCAAAGGCACCTCTCAGTTCACACGAGTGTGATTTTTAGACACAGAAATTGTAATTGCATTTGCCAAGACCTCTGACATTCTTATACGTTAGCCGCTTAATCATTAAAATATTGTTATTTGTTTCCCTCATTTGTACAAGGCACTGGCAGGTGTACTGAACAATTTCATTCGATATTGAATGAGCATGGAAATGGTTGCAATTTAATAATTTATGCACTATCATTTATGTTACTACCAACTCACCTACAGTATTTATTTGTGATATCTGCCTTTCAGCTGGCTTTGAGGGGCGAAACTGCAAACGTTCACATTTTGAGATATATAATGGCCCCATTGGTACCTGATTTTGTATCTTGTATTTTTGAGGGGCCTCCTATGCACAGCTTTGTGTGTTTGTTCCACGGCATGTGATGATTTGATTGGCTGAGCACAGAATGTGATGATGTATGAGGATAAGAGCGCCCCTCACTTCACACAAGTGTGATTTATTTATTTTTAGAGAATAAATAAATCATAGAGCATACCTATTTTGTGAATGTAAAATAAATTGTATAATTATATAGGGGGATTATTCATTATGTGAGTTTAAAAAATTACATGTACAAAGGATAGGCATCAATAAGCTTTGAGCTTCAGTCCGTGCCTTTTCCATCAACTGTAAGAGAATGTGAATATTTTAGGTAATGATTTATGTTACACTGTTGGATTGATCGAAATAAACCAAACTAAACACAACACGCACCTCAACAGTGGGTGCAGGGCCAATAAGCCAATCATGGAAGGAGGTATAGGGCCCGCGCACAGTTCTTTTGGTAAAGAATTTACTTTATTGAACAAACGACAGCGTTTCCATCTTAGTAGATGGTGTGCAAACATTGTTGTAATTTAGCTATTGAAAAATAGCAGATCTACAAGCTCATAGTGCGCCACCGAGTGGCGCGCTACGAGCTTGTAGGTCTGCTATTTTTGAGAAATCGTGAAAATATTTATTTCACAAAACTGGAGGATTTTAGTAGAATTATTTTTAATTTCGACGCCAGGCCTAAATGGCTTTTTAACCAGAGACTGACTGCAGCGTGTGCACTCTTCCGTCCACAGTGTCTGCCTGCAGACACGCTGGCTGTTTACAGCATCAGTGAGCAGTCGCGTTTGGATGGACGAGGCCTCCAGGAGCTGTGTCCCACCATGCTGCAGCAGCTGGACGCCAGGGCCTGCGAGGAACAGAAACAGGAGCCCAGCTCCGATGCACCTCCCAGGCCCTCGGGTGCTGAAGGTGAGCTTCCAAGTCTGGAATCACGGCTTCTCAATCTATTTTTTTTTTTACTATACCTTCTACCTTTATTATTTTAACATGCTGGGATGCTATTTTATGAAATGATGAAAATTGGAAATGTTCGGTTTTCATTTCATGTTTGCGTGTAATTGGCCTTTGAAACTCTGCTTTCACACAGTGAGATCCTTGGTGTTGATATAAGTCTGAGAGTGTAAAAATTAGGATTAGGAGTATTTTACTATTCACACACTTAAGTTTTATGACTTCTTATTGCATTCTCTTTTCTGTTAATGAGTAACTGCGTTACATAAAAACACTAAAGTATTGCTCAATGGTCTTAACGTCTTTACCTTAAAATGTCTCTTAGAATACCTGATTTATCAAAGACTCGTAAAAGAATGAACCTCAGCTTTAAAGCTTTAGAAGCAAAGTTACAATTGCCTGGTTGGCCGGGGCTCTATGTAATTTCTAGACCTGACTTTTAAATCAAAACATCTATTAGGACCACAATCTGATTGCGGCCAGCAGAGAGCTCTCAGCCCAGGTAAAGCCAATATATAAAGGAAGGCATATTGCTATCAAACGTCTCCTATTTCCTCTATATCAAGCTGCCCTCTTTAACACTGTATAGTTTGCTGACTGTAAAAACCCCAGCGGATGTCCCTGGGAGCTCTTTAAGCCACTCTGGCATCTGTTTCCAATCCGCTGGGCTTGGAGAAGTGGACTGCACCATAGGCCGTTTTTGCCTTTTTGTGTTTCCCGTCAAGTGGAACCTAAAATGTCCAGAGGAGAGTAGGATATAAAAAGGCGAGTAATGAAAGACTTGGAGAATTTGGAGAATACGTGCAACGTTCCTCCCTTGAGGGTGCAGTAGGGCCTTGCCAATCGTGCTCACAATGCAGTTGTTAAATTGGTGATGCGTCACACATAATTATGCAATTAATCTAGTTGGAAGTTATTATTAATAAACAAAACATTAGTGATGGGAGGATATACACTTTTTTTCTTCTTTTCTTTTATTGAGATAGAAAAAAACTCCCACGCATTGCTTCAAATGCAAGAAATAGGAATTCTTTATTGAGCAACACAATGTTTTGTTTCTGAGACCTTCGTCAAGTTACATTGTTTCCCTTCGTCAAGAAACATTGTTTCCCAATAAATAAATTCCTGGTTGTTTTTCAATTTCCACCACCTACCTTGTTTCTGTCAAACGTCTGCAGATGGAATATGTTTGTATCGCTACCTAACCCTGATCTCATAATCTCCGTTTATTTCAGCAGGGTGGGGGGGGGGGGGGGGGAATCATCTCAGGACCAAATGGAAACCGGATTTAACAGTTATACCTTATTTTGCAGTAAACACTGGCAAAAGAAGCCCCGCAGCATGAGCCACCTCAAGGCCTTAATGCTTAATGTCTGCAATACTATTTTATTTTCTGCCTTCCACAGGTATGAACGCCTCCCAGAGCGATTACCTGTTTAACACATGAGACATTATTGCCCTTTTTAGTAATGCTCTGTTAGGTCAATGCTCTGCATGTACAGGCCTAGGTTGTGACTTCTCAACGACCTCACCCTTCCCTTCCCTCCCCTCCCCCAGTGTGGGGATTCTCTATCCTGAGTGTGAGTGTGGTCAGTGTTTTCTCCCTGACCGGAGCCTTCCTGGTTCCCCTCATGAGGGCAGGCTACATGGACCGCGTGCTCACCTATTTCATCGCTCTGTCCATCGGAACCCTCTACTCCACCGCTGTCTTCCAGCTCCTGCCTGAGGTGTGCTATCCAACCTATACCTCTTATCCACCCACCCACATCCATCCCTGACAGCTGACATATCTTTTTTCAAATTGTGCACGCACGCATGCACGCACGCACACCTGCACACACACACTGAGAGAGAGAGAGAGAGAGAGAGAGCAGGCAAGTCCTCCCTTATTTCACACATGCCATCACATGGCCTTTTCATCAACCAAACTAATCCCGCAAGTGGCTGCCCTGGGGCATTTCCTTTACCTCCCCCTTACTCCTTCCTTCCTCTTGTCCTTGGCTTCCTTTTGTTTTCTTCTCGGGCTCCCTCTTTTTCAACGGGCAGGTTGTGTTGGCTGTGGTTAATCAATTTCACTGTAATGCTGATCAGAAGAAGAAGAAGAAGACGTGTGTGTGTGTGTGTGTGTGTGTGTGTGTGTGTGTGTGTGTGTGTGTGTGTGTGTGTGTGTGTGTGTGTGTGTGTGTGTGTGTGTGTGTGTGTGTGTGTGTGTGTGTGTGTGTGTGTGTGTGTGCGCGCGACGTGCGTGCTTCCAAGGCTGTTGTGTCTGACCCACCCCATGGCATTGAGATCCAGGCCAAACATGCTGTGTTGCTAACATTGGAGAGTTGTTGGCCAGCTTGCTGTTCAGTTGTGCTGCGCACGGCACAGTTAAAGCCTCAGTGTCTCACTAATTTCATTACACTGTTCTAAAAACAATGCAGTGTGCAGAACGCCAGAGAAAGCTAGGCTAAAGGCGCTGTGTGGTGTGCAGCAGGATTGTAATCTGGCCAAAAGAACAACAGACTGTGGTGCCCTTAAAAAGTCCTCTTTTGTTTCTAATTGGGAAAGGAACACTAGGTTGCAGGGCTCTCCTTGCTCCTATTAAGCTATTAGAGCTCATTTGCCCCCTTTTTGTGTCTTCAAAGAGCTGTTCGGTGTATAACCTGGGGCTACAAGAGACAATGGAGTGGTGCA
Source organism: Protomyctophum parallelum (assembly GCF_964188405.1). NCBI lineage: Eukaryota > Metazoa > Chordata > Actinopteri > Myctophiformes > Myctophidae > Protomyctophum > Protomyctophum parallelum. The sequence goes on along the minus strand of NC_139710.1, from coordinate 20,823,818 downwards.
GACACACCTGGACTGACTGAAACAAAGAGAATGTGTGTGTTTGTGTGCACATGTGGATTTTCACAGTACCGTAATTTCATTGTAGTAATTTACCCTAATCTTGATCAAAGGCCATGTGTATGTCTGTGGAGGGGGTGTAAACCTACTAGCCAACTATTATCTCCACATGCGCGGGAACAGTGGTCTTTCAATGATCTAACAATCGGGTCTTTTGAATGGACAGGGGGCACAATTCTCTCACCGGAAGAAGGATGCCTCCTTATCTGGCATCTCCATTTTAAGCAGTCGGGGTGATCACATTTGATTCTTACTTCCTTTTTTAGGAGAGGTGTGGGGACTACATGGTGTGCTCATTGTCTCAAAAAATGATCCGTTTTTTTCCAGTTTTATTTTGTCTTAAAAAAAAAGAAAAAAAAAAAAAGAAATCTAATTATCTCCTCCCTGTCTGTCTCCTCTTTCTCTGCACTCTCCTCCTTTCCCCCATGCTTCTCTGTTGCGCTGGTGGTCAGTGTGGGGTTATGGGTTCCTGTCCGTGACGCTCATCTCGTTGTGCTCGCTGGTGGGCGCCAGCGTGGTGCCGTTCATGAGGAAAACCTTTTACAAGCGGCTGCTGCTGTACTTCATAGCCCTGGCCATTGGCACGCTGTATTCCAACGCCCTCTTTCAACTCATCCCAGAGGTAGAGTTTTCTGGCTGGCTTGAGCCCCGTTTCAACCGCTCGCAGAAAGCTACCGCGCCGCTGGTCACTCACATTTAGTATTTAGAAAAGCGCTTTTTAAGTTTTAACCTAACAATTTGCTGAGGGACCAAGTATTTTTTAAACTGTAAACTAACTACTAAGTGAAACTGTTCTAGCTGCCATCCATAGAATGTGTGTTTTTGTCACATGACGTAGGTGAATTCGACTCAGTTTGCGTATTGGATATTGCCAAATTTGCATTTGTCATTAGCACATAGCTATGTTTTACAAAAACTCTTATTCTGTTTTCATCACGCTGAGGGGTTTTGAGTCATGGGATGTTTTTGTCTCCTTGGGGCCCAAACACTGACGCGCACATCCCAACATGTCCTTCAAATCAGGGAATGCTTTGCAAGGCAAATCAGCACCAGGCTCCCTGGTTCTGATTATGTAGTGTCAGCTAAGTCATGGGAAAGATACAGTACACAGCGTGGCAGTCTGAAATTGGGCTTGTATACAATAAGTATTAATGTTTGTGCAACAGCACACAACAGAGATGTCTCAATTCACTTTCTCCCAGAGATGAACCACCCATGTACTAACTTGACAAAAACAAAACCAAAGAACGGTAGACTCGGTGAGTTAGAACCTAGTAATTCACCAATCCATAATTACTGACCTGCAGAAACTGCAGCGTCACTAAGCCTTGAGTTGAAGCGTTACTTGGAATAACTCCTCAACTCCATTGTGACTGTTTAGTCACACATTGACTGTAGGCCCAGGCAGGCTCCCTCTGAACACCTCCTGATCCTACATCATTTACTGGGTTTCACAACATACTGTTTAGGCAATGACAGTGCATTATTCTTTCTGTCATCGGAATTGACCATAATCTCACAGCAGCAATTTTGGCTCCATGTCAGCATCTGGGGATGGAGTGGAGAGGCAATGACATACTGTACACGTACGAGCAAAATGGCCACTGTGGGAATATGGGCAATTGCATTCAAGCTAATCATGCTGTCGTCCCTGTACACCTGTAGGCCTTTGGTTTTGACCCTATGGTGGACTTCTATGTGAGCAAGTCCACCGTAGTGTTCGGAGGATTCTACCTGTTCTTCTTCACCGAGAAGGTCCTTAAGGTGCTGCTGAAACAGAAAAATAAGGTAAGAACGGATTGTTTTAGAATATATATATATATATATATATATATATATATATGTATATATATATATATATATATATATATATATATATATATATATATATATATATATTATTACCAATTTGTCTTTCATCCAAACAGTTGGATGTGTTAAAATAAAGCCTTAGAGGTTCTACTCTCACATGTTCTTATGGTACAGTAGCTTCAGAAGCCACATCTGATGGTCTGTATGTCTCTCCCATGGTCTGCATTTTTACTATTCAACTACCTAAGGCAGGTTTGACCAGTTATGCAGGAGGCTGGCATAACTGATGAGTGATTATGTGGTGTCATAAGTACTTTAGCTTTGTACTACTCGAGGCATTCATAAATAACGTTATTGACTCACTGTCAAGTGCCTGGAGTCTTCACACACGTGTACTTGAAATGCGTAGAGGAGGCATTTGTACCTCAAGTTGACACGTGTGTCCTCAGGCTATGACGATCTATAACTTACAAGGCAATGCTAGGGGTGGGGCTGGCCTGCCTGTTGGCTTGGGGAAAAGTGTAAAAGAAAAAGAGAGAGCAATGTCTATCTTACATAATGCACATGCTCTTTCCATTTCCGTTTACAACACCCTCCTGTAGGGATGGAGTTCGTTAAGTTTCATTGATAACAAGCACCTTCGATCAGGCTTCGATCACCATCGATCAGGCTTATTGAGCCGGGTTCTTATCGAGCCCACTATCGAGCATTTTCTATTATTTTGTGGAAAGATGGGAGACAATAAATTCTGAACAGAACCAGTATTTTTTACTAGAGCCATCAAATACAGTACGTTTCTAACAGACGGAAGGCAATTGACCTTTTTACCAATAAAATAATATTAAAGAACCTGGTTAATATGTGTACAGTCACTTTAAAAGTGTCATTTTGTTTACCCGGACAGCGCTGGTGGGCAGGTATCAATACACTTTAGACATGTTTGTGCCAGCATGGATGATTAATTTTTTTTAATGCTCGATAACAGGCTTGAAAAAACCCAAATCTTATTGATAACGGGGACTCAATAAGCTTGTTATCGGATTTTTTCGGGTATCGGTTATCGAGCTCCATCCCTACCCTCCTGTTCCTACTGGCAAGATCCTGGGAGTGGTACTGGAGAGTGAGCTGTCCTTCAAGGCACACATTGTGCAGCGATCACTTAATTCTGTACTTTTTCACTGTACAACATCCAGAAGATCAGACCCTTCCTGGCCAAGGAGTCTGTCCAGACCCTTAACCATGCCTTGGTCTACCGGGATAATCACTTCAACAATGTGGCACACGTGGTCTTAAACCTCCCTAAATCTTCATGTCTCCCCTTCTGCGTTTCCTTCACTGGCTTCCGGTGTGTTGCTGCTACTCACTTCTGCTTTAAAACACTGCCGATGACCTACAAGGCGATAAAGGGCATGGCATCCCCTTAACTTCAGGACATGATCCACACCTACACCCCTTCCTGGTTTCCGCCAAGGACTGTCTAAAGAGGACGAGACGCGAAGACAACCATGTTGCTCCATGGTGCTCCATGAAAGAAACATGCGCAATGGGATATATGCAGCCAACACTTCCGCGTTCAGCTTCCTTGGTCTCAACTGTGCATGTTTCTTTCCTTCCATGGAGCACCATGTGAGCAACATGGCGTCGCCCGTACGACGCCATGTTGTCTTCGCGTCTCGTCCTCTTTAGACAGTCCTTGGTTTCCGCACACTTGGATCACTTGGAGTCCTTGAGGGGGTTCAAGGGGGTCTCCAGCAAAACGAGGAACTGTTTAAAGTACACATTTGAGCCCTATTCATTTTTCTGCTTTTAAAACGGTCGTTCGCCAAATACAGTAAATAAATAGATGTGTCCTTGACATGAAAATGTTGGAGAAGCACTCACGCCCCATTTCCCACCGCAGTTTCAAAACTCACCTATTTAGACTCACCCCTGGTACTCCTAATTTTAAACCTCATTTTGATAGATGTTAATTTTAAATGTTACTATGTTAGTAATGTTGTTACTCCTAAATTCTGGAACCATTTGCCATACCACATTAAGTCTGTGACCATTTTAAATCAATCAAAGACTCACATTTTCTCTGTTGCTTTTGACTCAGTCTGAGGTTAAACTATGTTGTTTTTTTTTCTTTTGTAATTAGTTTGACATTAATCTTGTTTTTGTGGACCATTGTGTATCAGGTGTTCTATATTTTGTCATCCTCGATCCGGAAAGCATTTTGGCTCAACTGTTGTTTTAAAATGTGCTATATAAATAAATATTTTTATATTGCGAATGGATACAATACCATTATAGTCACAGAGCTATCCATTCATTCATAGAATCAGTAGCTTTGAGCACAAGGAAGTGGTGAATCTGGGGCAGTAGCTCCCCCTAGTGAGCTCTCACCTCAGAGCCATATGGTGCAACCAGCTCCACGTTGACACCTATAGTACAGGTCACCTGTTGATCCCATTATATAGAACCTCTTTGACCTACTTACTGTAGGCACCAACATACTACTTTAGCTTCTCTCCATTACCTTAACCATCCAGAAACTATTAATGACCAAATGCCAATGGTCACTAAAGTTAAAGCTTGATTTCAAAATAGCAATATTGAATTGTGAGTAACAGATTTGGCTCAGGTTCATAAGTGAATGGTACAGTTATTATTATTATTGTTATTGTTATTACAATTAAATTATGATCATCATGACTAATGTCCATGTGTTTTATCTTTACCAGGGCCAGGGCCACGGTCACAGCCACTACACCGGTGCGGAGCGCTATTCGACAGCCAACGGCGACGCGGAGGAAGCGCTGAGCGAGAAACATAAGCACAACGGGGAGGCCGGCGGCCTGGGCCTGGCCAAGGCGGGAGACGCAGGAGAGGGCGAGCTCATGCTCAACCCCGCACAGACGCCACAGGTATAGGAAACACACAGGATTTCAACATGTGGGACATTATACATGTGTGTTTGTATTCACCGTGGGAAGGGTGTTGCTAGTTGAACATGGAACAAGCTGGTGCTGTGCTTTCTGTGTGGCAATACGTACAGCTGGACGTGCACCAACGGCATCAATAGCCACATCCTTGGTACAGCTGGACGTGCACCAACGGCATCAATAGCCACATCCTTGGTACAGCTGGACGTGCACCAACGGCATCAATAGCCACATCCTTGGGGCATCTAAATGGTGCAGGTTCCTGTCCACCGCGTGGGGAACTTGGGGTCTGCTACCCTTTATGCTGCATCCAGCCACTCGGTGGCACGCTATGAGCTTGTAGATCTGCTATTTTTCAATAGCTAAAGCATATCATAATGCTAACACCAAAAGGGGTTCCCGCCCCAAAATGGGTTAAAGTATTCAATCAATTAAAAATCACTTTCCGCTTGTGAGGAAACATATTTTCTAACTCTAGAGATGTAAAAATCTCGCCAAAGATCGGGCCAAAAATCGTGGATTCTTTCTCATAATTATGGGTTCAAATGGACCCGTGAAGACCTCTAATCCACTTGAAAAATAAACACAGAGTATTTTGCTGTTACTTACAAAACACGATCCATGCACTGTTTAGTAGAGTCAGTAGAGGAGAAACGATTAATCAATTAACGGGTCGACAGAAATGTGTAAATAATAAAATATTTCTCATATGTGCTATTTAAATCATCACCAAAAATATGGTCTCTGTTCCGCATTATAAAACAAAAGCGTTATCATATCGTCACAGATTCGTATTCTTTAAACAGAATCGGCTTTGACTCTCAATTTATCCTTCAGGAGTCCCAGAGCACGGAGGGGACACGCCGGTCCGGCGGTGGCTGCTACTGGCTGAAGGGTATTGCCTACTCTGACATCGGCACGCTGGCCTGGATGATCACGCTGAGTGATGGCCTGCACAACTTCATCGATGGCCTGGCCATCGGCGCCTCCTTCACCGCGTCCGTCTTCCAGGGAATCAGCACTTCCGTCGCCATCCTGTGCGAGGAGTTCCCCCACGAGCTGGGTGAGTCCAGCGAGAGGACCCCATTATTAGTTTATATCGTTTTCAGCCATGACCAGCATTCTCTAAATCCAGTTGCTCTTGTTCAGTCTATTAGTTAGTAATACTATTCATATTATTTCCTGCCACTGGCCATACTTGGCTAGTACATTTAGTTTTTATTCTGCAGTTACAGGGTTGTCTTCATTTGTCTTTTTTTACAAAAAAAGAAAAAAAAGAAAAGAAAACTCTTCCATACTCAATACTGTCTCTCTACCTCCATCCTTTCCTCTCAACAGGTGATTTTGTTATCTTGCTGAATGCTGGCATGAGCATCCAGCAGGCTCTGTTCTTCAACTTCCTTTCTGCCTGCTGCTGCTACCTGGGCATGGGCTTTGGCATCCTGGCCGGCAACAGCTTCTCGCCCAACTGGATCTTCGCCTTGGCAGGGGGCATGTTCCTCTACATTGCATTGGCAGACATGGTTAGTGGCAGAAAGCTTGTGGACAGGGAACATTACGGAGGTGTATAAACTTATAAATAGTGGTGGAAAGTAACTAAGTACATTTACTTGAGTACAATTTTGAGGTATTTATACTTTACTTGAGTATTTTCATTTGACAGTACTTCTACTCCACTACATCTCAGAATACTCATATCCAAATAGTGTATACTTTTACTTCCATTAATTTGAAAACTTTAGTTTTTACTTGATGCATTGTGATATTGTAGATCTGCTATTTTCAAAAGATGTGTATACACGTGACATGGGACATTCTACATAATGAGTACTTTCTACTTTTGGTACTTTAAATACATTTTGATACCAATACTTTTACTCAAGTAGTACAGATTTTTACTTGTAATAGAGTATTTCTGCATTGCAGTATTGATACTTTTACTTAAGTAAAATATTTGACTACTTTTTCCATCACTGGCACGAGATGTGTGTGCCCTTTTGGTGTTAGCATTATGTTATGCTTTAGCTATTGAAAAAATAGCAGATCTACAAGCTCATAGCGTGCCACAGAGTGGCGCGCTACGAGCTTGTAGGTCTGCTATTTTTGAAAAATCGAAGAACGACTGACATAGAAACATAGCTTTTTCAGAAAACTGTCAGGATTTAGAAGACATTCATAGAATCGTTCCCAGGTCAAAATGGGTTAATCTCTTTACATGATGATCTATAATGAGACACCATTACTTCTTTCCTTTATCTCTCCTCCAGTTCCCAGAGATGAACGAGGTCAGCCGGGAGGAAGAGGAGGCGGGCGGCTGGCGATTCCTCGTGACATTCGCCATCCAAAACGCTGGCCTGCTGACAGGCTTTGCTATCATGCTCCTTCTCACCACCTACTCTGGACAGATACAGATGGGCTATAAGACCTAAACGGATTTAGATCTGTGTGAACAGGAACTGACCTCAGGCGGTTGATGCAGGTCTGCATCTATAGGACTATTAGAAATCCTGTTCATTTGCAGTTCCCATATGCAGTAGGTTATTGCTGAAAGATGTTCCAGATGTTCATCCTTTGGACTCTTATTGGCCTTCTCATGACTGACCTCCATCCACCTCTCCCTCTGCCAGTGTGTAGACACCCATAAATAACTTCAGTGAGATGAGTCTAGTACAGTACATGAGAAGCACTGTATGAACTCATTTGTTGACCGCAAACTGACGTGCAATATTTGCCTGGTTGCTCAAACTGGCCTCTCTACCCAGACTACTGATCAGCCACTCTGGTCTGTTTCCGCTCTCTTTTCTTCCTCCTGTCATTGGATGCGGGCAAGTCTCAAACAGGTCATATTTACAGTTATACATTATAATTATGAATAAATCCTCCTTGCCCATACACCTACCCCAGGAAGTGGGATAAGCACAATCAGGTAAATGTAATTGCATTGTAGACACCTTTAAACGTATTGCCACCTCCCTTTCCAATTTCATTCCATACCAAAAATAGCTCCAGTGTCTCCAATGAATTGTGATCAAGCGTCAACAACTTCTTGTTGAAACTAAACATGAAAAATGGCGTTACCTTTTAGAAGACCAAATACAGGGTGGCCATTGAGAATGGTGAAGGGCTACATTGTGACGTAGACAGTCTGGAATGGCATACATTCACTCATGTTTAGCTTTGCTAAGTGCTTAGAATGGCAGTAAAGCCTGGTTCAGTTCTGCTAAATGAGAGCATTTATGCTCTCACGTCTGTTACGGGGTAGCTTAATCCAATTGTTTTTCACTGATCAATTTCCAATACTTGGCCACCTGTGCATGCTCCTCTTGCATAAATGCAGCATCAATTAGTTGTACTTTTTTATTCCATGTGATCACACCAAGACCTATCGCTACAGACATGGCTGCTTCAAAAATGCCATGGAAAAGCTTGTCAGGCAAAACAGTATGGTGCTCTTATGGAGCGGGGAGAAACTTTAATTAAGCAGACATCGAGCTCTTGCCATTGATTAGTATTTGAATAATGGGGTGACCTTGAATTATACAGTTAATTGCCATTAAATGCTGGTACTTTAAAATGCAACCTTTCATTGGTGGTCACCATTGCTCCATTACTGTTCCCTAAACTATGAGCATCAAATTATATAAATAAATATGTTATTGTCTGCCTGGACAAGCGGTGAAACTCTATGCCTTGCACTGGAGAATATTTCAATGTTTCTAAAAACTGCTAGAAAAATGCAATTCATGGTGCAAGTGTGCCATGCATGCCATAGGACCTATGGCATGCCTGGCACACTTGCACCTAGCCCTGGTCCAGTGCTTACAGCGAGTCTCTCTGACGCCCTGTGGAAGTCCCTTCCGCAGCCCTCTGGTGATATTCTCACTCCTGTGCAAGGATTTTAAAATCCCTGCAAATAAATATGAATCCAACCAGATCGGCGCAGGCATAACCCGGAAATGCCGTAGTAGAAGAAATGACTCTGCCTGGTAAATTCAGGGTACATTGCGTTATTAAAATGGCACAAAGTGCATTTTAGAGAGAAGCTGGGGACGAGATGCTTCCCAGCTTCGAGAATAGACTTTTACCAAGGTCTAGCAGGCTTTGTGTCGGTGAGTAGTTACGTCGTTTTGTTTATTTGCTGGGTGTAAACACTCGCACGGGGGTGAGAATATCACCAGAGGGCTGCAGAAGGGACTTCCACAGGGCGTCAGAGAGAGACTCGCTGTAAGCACTGGACCAGGGCTAACTTGCACCATGAATGGCATAGGTCATAGGAGAACAATTATGCTATCGATGGGCTTCTAATGATGTGTCTCAGTGTGATCACCCACTTAGGCTCTAGAAATGCAATTTTCCATCGCTCAGGCATTACAATTTTTATTCCATATTCTAGTTTTTAAATCTCCAAATATGTATTACAGTAAAGACTGTTTAAAGGTTTAAACATACTACAGTATATGCTGAATCGTAAGTACACGCCATGTGCTTGTTTGCATCCTTGTCTGTACTCAATGTCTCAGAGTTACATTTTATTTGATAGGAATCACCTTTTCTGTTGCTAGCCATATCTCTTGGCTCATTATCTCCAAGGACAGCCAAGCTGTTTACTATCTGTACTGTTAATATTTGATTGAACCATTAAGTAAAGAGGATGCAGTGAGGTGCATTATCCTCAAGGGACCATGTGGTATTATGAGCTAAAAGTACATTGCACTGTCTATAGAACCAGAACACCATAATGGTGTTTCAACTCCTAATAAGCAACCAGAACACACCATAATGGTTTTCAACTCATAATAAGCATTAGGATCGCAGGTGTCTCTATTGATGCACATTGTCAGTTAAACGGTTACCCAGAGGATGGAGGTGATGTCTGTACCGCTTTCCTTCATATTATGCTACATGGCGTTAAAAGCCTTTGAGACATACAGTACCTGGACTGTCATTGATGCAATGTGAAGGTGGTCACTTATCAATTGCTGTGCATACTTTATTAGATTAAATGTTAGTAATTTAAAAAAGCAGTACAAAATAGAAATGTACAGTGATCTAAACTTAGGCCTGTTTTATAATTACACCACCATTTATTAGCATACCATTTCAAAGTTATTCCCAGTTGGAGAGTGTAAACCAAGATATAAAGTGATGTAGCATCATTTTATATCTTCGAAGCTGTTATAATCTCTGGGTGATACACATTCTTTTTAAGACATGGGATATTTCATGTCTTTGTTTTATATGAACCTGTAAGCTCATAAGATTCATTTATTTATCTCAAGCCATGGCGCCAAAAAGATGATTGTTTATTTGCTTTTGGTTTGTCATGCAGATATAATATAAACTGCTTCTGTCAAAGTAGTGGAGCAGTTGGACAATTAACAATACACATGCTGTAAGCTCTCATTGTAAAAGAAAATGAACAAAAAAATACCAGGTGGCTCAGAAGCCTGAGTTTTACTTGTACTTACTTAGTTGTGAGCAAGGTGTAGCTCATTGAAAATGTACATCACAACTTGTAGATCTGACATTTTCAGTGTGTGACATCCATGCACAACTAAGTACGATATATCAGTCACATACTGTACTCTTATGAGTTGCAAGGACCTGGGTTCCAATCTGACTTCCAGCATCTTGTCTCATGTGTCACCCCTCTCGCTGCCCTTTCCTGTTTCCTGTCTCTAGTCTACAGAACTCTCCTAATGAAGCAATATAAATGCCACACACAAAACTAAAGATACGGCACTTGGCGCACACATTGTCCAGTTAAAGCTAATACTCCTATCTAGATTCCTCAACGGCTGTTTTGGTTGTTCTGATGCAAAGCAATGACCAATGTTGGATATTTTAAAGACATTATTTATTTATCCTTTTTCAGAAGTGCACAGCGGTATCTTGAAAAGTATTGTATCTAATGTAATTTATGGGAAACCTCCTCTGCCTTCTCCGTGTGTTGAAGGAATGACTTTTTTTGTATAAACATCCTTTTTCAACACCAAATGCTTCAAGTATCATTATTCTACAATACAGTGTGTTGTGTTGGCAAGTTATCAAAAACGTTAAAATCTCTATATTCTGTAATCATTGCTGTATAGTGTTTGTTCAGTAACAGGGTCTCACGTTTCCAGCTCTTTATAGACAACTTAATCTGGAAGTGAACCCATTTATCAGCCTAGAGAGAGAGGTGTGTGGGTGTGTGTGCGCGTTTGGCAGAATTTGTTTTTTTAAATATATATTTAGATTTCTATTATCGTGAGAACGATGGCTTTCATTATCGCATTGCAACTTTTCAGGAATAGAAGGGGGATGCTGTAAAAATAGCAATTTGTGATGCACGTTAATTTTGAATTTGATGCAAAATTCAGTTTTTGGAGAGTCATTGCATACAGTTTATTTTTAACCTCTTTATTTTATCTAGAATTTCATTTTATTGGGGAATACCGGTACATTCACAAAAATGCAGATGAATTCAGATGCACTACCATTTGTAGCCACTAGTGGGCATCACAAGCTTCTATATTAAACTGTATTTTGGTGTTCAACTGAAAATAAATCAATATTACTCCAGAGAGACATAAATAATCGGATGGTTTGCTATGCCTCTATTAGACCCTAATCCTATCTTGCATAATATATATTATGGAAGATATTGCATTCAGACTTCACGTTCCCATTTTGGGATCATCTTCGCTTTGCGGGTTGCAGATCCGGTCTCGGTCTAAAGCGGATACGGAACTGTACATGGATGTAATGAGTCAATTTACCGGACACAGTGGGTGGGCTCTAGACCGGATCACACTGGTTAGAGCAACAAACGCTTTCCACTGGTGCCGTGGGAAACTGACCGGTGACGTTAGTTTACCGCACATGCGTCCTCCTGGAAAGAAATCCTGTTACACTTCCTGAGCACTTCCAGATGAACTGTAAACGTTGCTAAACTGATGATAAGTCAGTCACTTGATGGAACGGCTCAAACATAATCACAGTAAAAGGTGAGTGAGTCTGTCATTTTATTTTGTAACGTTAATACAGAAAATATATAAATACAATTTGAATGTGGTTATTAAAACGACATGACGAGAATGACCGGTCTGCTAGCCACCGTAGCTGTCACTTGTGTTGAAGTTGTGTCGCGCACTGTTGCCTTAAATGTTAGCACGTTGGCCCCTCTGCGAACTGTATGTGTAGACTACACTGCATATGCTGTCTGACCAGAGTCACCAGAACATAATACGTCGTTGACCCAGCTATAGCTAACTGCCTAATGATATTTGCCATGTCCCACTGAGAACGTTATATCGGTTAAGTTAACCCGTTTCTATTTGGCAGGTATATAGTCGGTATTCGGTAACTAACCAAGTATACCGCCGGTGGCAGGTTTTCACAGCTGGTGCAACCAACCCATGGATTGGCTTGGCTAGCTAGCTTTGTAGCGACGTTACTGTCACAATAAAATGCTCTCCTGGGGCCGGATTAAAAACAAAAAGATCCCTGGGGATATACCCTAAACTAAAGGGTCCTCTCAAAATTATACACAATATTTTCAGTCGCCTTTTTTAGTGGAACAACACCTATCCTCAGATCGAGACAAATTGAAATGTGTATGCCAATCAAGACCTTTTACCAGAATCTATAGGACTGAGTTGAAAACACAAAGACAAGAGTATGAATTAGAAAACGCTTTATAGGCCATTCCTCGCCTGATAAAAAGAATAACAGCTGAGACAGGACTCAGACATACCGGTAATAAACAGGCTATATCACTATATGAACATACAAATACATCTTACAGACTACCAGTAAGACTACCTGAGGGCGAGAAACGACCTCGCATCCGCCTGGGTGACGGCAGCCCAGCAGTGGACACTTTGGTATGGGGGGTCATGATCAACATATGAAAGAAATTCTGTACTGGCCATATATGGAGCGTGTACAGGGTTTGATGAGGTCAGATCAACATGGAATGTCAGAACAGGTCAGCTCCATATATAGAGCTCTAAGAGTGGCAGCGGGGGCAGTGTCTTGAGTGTACAGGGTTTGATGAGGTCAGATCAACATATGGAATGTCAGAACAGGTCAGCTCCATATATAGAGCTCTAAGAGTGGCAGCGGGGGCAGTGTCTTGAGTGTAGAGGGTTTGATGAGGGCCCAGGTAGCTTAATTTTCGGGCCTGTTGAGAACTCTAGTTTTCGCCGGCTGCCGGGCGCGGCTGCGTTAATAACTTTGGAGCAGGCCCGTCTAGAGTTTAACTGGACAGGTATCAGTCGAAGAGGAAGGACGGATGGGGAAGGATCAACATATGGAATGTCGGAACATCATATCATATATGAGAGGGTTTGAGGTCAGATGTAGAGTTGCTGGCCAATATTGATGACATCAGGGATCTCCATTATGGGCATTCCCATATATGGGCTTTATATAAGTCTGCACCTGACTTTTGGGTGAGAAAATAGCCCGGATTGTAGAGGGTGAGGTTCTAAACGGGTCTAGCGTGAGAAGAGAAGGGTGAAATGTGGGCACCTGAGGACAACTGAGCACTTAAAGAGTGGGCACTAGCCGGGAAATGTGGGCACCAACACAGGGTGGGCACCATACCTTGGAAGAGTGGGCATCAAAACGGAAATACTTTTAAGTCGTAGGGTTTGTGTCCACAGGCGTCTGGCATGCGTATTGGTATTACTGGATTACAACTACATTGAGCCCCTGCTATGCACCCCCTTCAGCACCATGGACAGAGTTGCATATCGTAATCGGCCATAAAAATGCCATATCGGTATCGGATTGGTCTCAAAATTATCCAGATTATTTTCACAGATATTGATGACGCAATAATAACGTGACCGGTGACCGGCTCTGTCGCTTTTGTTTTGTGTATTTCTAATCTTTGAAGGCAGCATAAATTAATCCGTATAATATCGGCAGATATGACCCTGCAAATAATCGGAGATCGGTCACTCCACCACGGGAGAATCGTTGGATTCATTTTTATTAAATCTGTTAACTTTCTGTTGCATTCAGCTGCCTACGTTTTCTGTCACCATAAACCAGAAGCACGCAGCAATATTTTAAGTAAATTATTGAATGCCATTGACTCCTTCTAAAATGTACATAATATGGTACAAATCAACAAATGTATAGGCTAGGCTAGTACCAGACCAATGTATATGGTTACTTAAAAATGAAAACATTAAAAAAAAACTAAAATCCCAACCATCAACCAACAATCCCGCTGTGATCCTCCTCAGTGTTCATTTAACTTTAAGAGTGTAATGGAGCCAATAGTTACAAATGGATGAATCAACTCAATACAATAGATGCATGGTTATCGCAAAAAGGAATATTCTGACCCATTGGAAAGGAGTGGAAGTACCCACTTTTAATGTATGGCTAGCAGAATTGACCAACCTGCTACAAATGGAAAAGATAAGATATGACGTTTCTCTTAAAACGAAAGTATTCGACAGAATGTGGCAACCGTTTTTTTCTCACCTATCATTAACAGGCTGAAGTATGTATGCACATAAATGTTTTATTTCATTTTTTATTTTCTAAAAAACTCTTAACTGTGATCTATTGTATAATATTATTTTAATTTGTGTATGTTTTGTTTTTCTTTCTGTGCTAAATGTATTATTTTTCATTATTTTTCCTTTTTCTTTCCTTTGAATGGGGGGGGGGGGGGTGGGAAGGGTTTGTGTGTGTATATGTGTATGTGATGTGATTGTTAAACCTGAAAATGTATAAATAAAATTGTAAAAAAAAAAGAAAAACCTCAATACAATAGATCTCCAGACTCCAAACTACCTTGTGCTCCATCTTTGATCAGAAACCACTAGAGAGGGGGACGACACATGGCGTGTGCCAGAGTGCCACTGGATGAGCAGCAGGTGACAGAGCCAGGTGGACCGCTGGGAAAGGAGAGGACCGTGCCTGCTCTGGTGAGTCAGCCCTAACAGGCTGTTATCTAAACACTGCACATTGGCACTGTGCCTTCATACTAGGAAAAGTCTGTTGCTTGCCTCTGATTGGTATTTAGTATTTGTGTACTATGTACTGTGAGTGACTGAAGAGAACTGTCATTACCCCCGCCCCCCTTATTTTTTACTAAACTGATCACGTATTCCCTTTTCCCTAACTGTTTATTGTATTTTGCATAGATGTGTATATTTGTCTTTAAATGTTTTGATGTATTGAAAATGGAGGACCCTTGTAATGACTTGTACCTTCCTTGGACTGTACCCATTATGCAATCTGTTAATAACATTTTCAATCAATCAATCAATCAATCATTGATGTACAGCTTTTTCTTGTCAGCACCCAGACAGGAAGGAGGAGAGGTTTTTTGTGCCTTACAAGCCCCTGCCAGAGAACGTCTCGCCTGCCCAGGTGGAGGAGTTTCTCGAACATGCCAAGTTCGTCATTGAGGATCTGGAGTGGCTGCTAGCACTGCCCCATGACAAGTTCTGGTGTCAGGTGTGGGACCGTCACATACTGCCTTTATGGTTCAAATCCTTCACACCTGTTTTGTTGTTGTATACTTAAAGGTATATTCAGTGATTTCACTCAAAAAACCTTAGGTTTCGTTTTTGGCTGTGGGACCCAGCCTTTCGTCCAATCAGGATAGAGAGTCAAAAACGAAACCTAAGGTTTTTTGACCCCCAGGGGTTAACTGGGGACAGGGAGGAACTCCTTATATGGCCAGCACACTCTATAGTAGGGAGGATTATCACAACAAAACAAAAAAATAAGTGATATTTGAATTAAGTGAAATCACTGAATATACCTTTAATAATACTACATATTTTCAGATGGGGGTCGGTGGCAAAATACAGATAATTCTGGGGCTCCTTTTTTATTTATTTTTATTTATTTTTTTAAGATTTTTTTGCGGCTTACGCCTTTTATTGATTTTTGAAGGGACAGACAGTAGGCTGACAGGAAACGGGAGAGAGATGGGGGGATGACATGCAGTAAAGGCCGTGTCGGGCTCGGGAGTCGAACCCGTGGCACACTGCGACTGGATTACCAGTCAGGTGCCCAGACCGTTACGCCACGGCCTGGGCAATTCTGGGGCTCCTTGACATGACATTTTGTAGAATCGTTCTCAGGTCTAAATGGATTAAATCATGGCTTTTGGCTGGCTTAATGAGTATTGGATATGATGGAGGGGCAGCAGTGGCTCAGGAGATAGAGTGACTGCTTGGGAATCAGTAGGATATGATGGAGGGGCAGCAGTGGCTCAGGAGGTACAGTGACTGCTTGGGAATCAGTAGGTTTCTGGTTTGATCCCGGGCTACCCCTGGGTTAAGGGCCTTTCACACCTTGTGTGAGTGGGACAAATTCAGCATAAATTCTTCAACCCAAGTCTGCTCCCAATCGCTCTAGTCTGAATGAAAGAATCACACTGTTTTTATTGACCAACAACGCGGGACAGTTGGCACGAGCTAGTTCATAGAATAAAAACATGTAGGTGTGTTGAAGTGCTAATAAATCGGGTAGTAAGAATGCACTCTTCATGGAAGTCTTCAGCTTCACCATCAATCACGTGTAAGGTATACCGTACTGGAAACTTGTACTGCAATATCTCAATATATATCAGTCGTTTTGACCATGCAATTAATCAGTTATACTTATAACGTTGTATAACCCCTAACTGCTCCAGATAAGCAGGTTGGTGCCTTGCACAGAGAAAGTCGCTAAATGAATGCACCATTTACCTTTTGTGGAGTTTGTTATATTCATGTATTATAAGTTTGCTTTGATGTTACTGTAGCATTCTATTGCACTGTTTTCTCACCATCAGGCATTTGTGTATCCCGTCAGGTGGTGTTTGATGAGTCTCTGCAGAAATGTCTGGACTCTTACCTGCATCATGCGCCCCGCGGCCTGGACCCTGCCTCTCTGCCCTCCACCCCGGCCGTGGCAGACACTCAGCGCTGCGTCCACCGAGCTGTCTTCATGACCTTCCTCAGGATGGCCACACACAAGGAGTCCAAGGTAGGAAGAACAGCTGAACATGGATTTTAGAGGTCAGAGCCTCAACAGTGCGACCATTTCACTTTCAAAAGGTGAACTGTATTGAAGAGCATGTGTGTGAATTTAAAATGGTCGTTTTTTTGCAAATCAATCTTAAATTAAAAAAGAGTGCTCACGGAGCGCATGTCTTCACCAGGGCAGGTGGCCTTTCCCCAGGGATGTGTAAGTCGTGGGTTGCAGCTGTCAGGAACCACGGTAGCTGCGGGCGAGCAAAATCTTTTTGAGGTTCACTCTTCTAGAGACCTCTCAATGTGATTCAAATTTGGGCTTGATTGGATTTTCTGTTCATGACATTTTTTCATATGCCCAGTTTTGTCTGTTTGTGTGAACAGAAACATAATGATTTGATTGGCTGAGCAAAGTACATATCGAGGATAAAAAGTGAGGGCAGAAAAGTGAAGATGCCCAAAGTGATTGGCTGGAATTACATTTGTGATGATTTGATTGGCTGAGCATGAAATGTGATTTATGGAAAATAGGCCCTTCCCTTAGTGGAATCCAGTCGAAAAACTGAGTATGGGATATCAAAAAGCTGTTTGAAACATGACTCCCAAGATCATGTGTACCTAGTGTTTTGCTGCTTTTTCACTGCCCAGA
The DNA here is from genome assembly GCF_964188405.1 of Protomyctophum parallelum. Taxonomy (NCBI): domain Eukaryota; kingdom Metazoa; phylum Chordata; class Actinopteri; order Myctophiformes; family Myctophidae; genus Protomyctophum; species Protomyctophum parallelum. Next base: position 20,806,392 of record NC_139710.1, on the reverse strand, counting down.
TTTCAAAATATATTGTCAACCCAATTACAAAAACATTTTTTTAATGTTCTATTGAGGTATTTTGTCACTGGACAGAGATGTGATCTTGAACAACTGGTTTCTCTCCCTTCAGGAGAATTTTCTAACCCCGACTGTATTCGGAGAGATCATCTACGAGAACTACCTCTTTGACATTCCCAAGATCCTGGACCTGTGTGTTCTCTTTGGGAAGGGAAACGCCCAGCTGCTGCATAAGATGATAGGTAAGCTGTTCAAATCCTAAAGAACCTTGACCTGTTTCGCTCTTCGGACACCTTTGACCAAATACTAGAAGATAGAGTAACTGGAGTTAGAGATACTGTGGTTTGATAATGAATTAATTATACAATGCAATGAGTAATTTGTGAACAGAGTGACATACAGACTTACAGTACAGAGCCTCATTACAATTTCACAATTGCGTTGCTGAAAACATAATAAACTGAATTGTAAAGGTATTTCACTTCCTTGTTTTATCCTTTTTTTAGAGAACATCTTTACCCAGCAGCCCAGTTACTATGTCGACTTGGATGAGACGGTGCCCTCAATTTTACAGGTAAGGGAGAGAAACACACAATAGCTATTTTCCAAACCGAGCCCGTCAGTCCATAAAGGAGAAAAGATCTTGTACGCCACAAGATTTTCTTGATCGAATGCATCAGTGCGTCTTTAATCTATACTCATTTACTTTCCTGACTTCACGCGATCTCTATCTCTCTTTGTCTTTTCCTCTGGTCTCTGTATAGATATTTGATACCATCTTAGATAAGTGTGGTCTCCAGTGTGAAGAAGCCATAGCCATGGAACCGCTGAAGCTGAATGCACACAGCCGCCCCACTGCAATGACCATGAGTCAGCAGGTCTGGCACACACACTCGCACGCTCAGTCAGTCAGTCAGTCAGTCAGTCACTCATTCACTAACTCACTCGCTCAGACACAAGGCCACACGCACACAAACATGCACACCTGCCTGTGTACACACTCCATTCATTGCTACATGTAATATTTGTTATATATCCACGTCTCGTCAATAACTCATTCAAAAGCTTGGAGAGGAGAGGTGTTTTCAGGGTAGATTTGGAACAGTGCAGTTGAAACATGCTTGTTTGTGTGTCGCTCTCAGGACCTGGCGGACCTGGTGTTGTACCTGTGTGACTCCACCACCACCATACACTCCTTCCTGGATATCTTCCCTGCTGCCTGTGCCGCCTTCCACTCCCACGGCTTCCTCACCAGGTACCCATAGGTGGAAAGCTCACAGCAGAGCACCTCCTTAACCCATTTTGGGGGCGGGAACCCCTTTTGGTGTTTTGAAGGATTACTTTAGCTAATTAAAAATAGCAGATCTAGTGCCGCGCTACGAGCTTGTAGATCTGCAAAGAAAATATTATCGTGAAAATGTGGCACAAATCTTTATATATATTCTTTAAAGGTTTTATGACATTAATTTTCATTCTTTTTCTTTTTTCTTTTAGGTTTTATGACCTCAATTACACCCAAAAAACCTGAACTTTGAACATTCAGTGGATTTTCTGTGGTCTGAAGTTTTCTTTGGGGTTTGGAAGCCTTTTGAGCTACAATGAAAACAGGCAACACAGTGAAAACAGTGACATCTGCTGGCAAATCCCATTGACATATATGGGATTTGCAGGATCTTACATCACAATCTGCCGGCAAATCAGAGCACCTGTTTGAGCCAGAAAACCCCAGATCACAGAAAATCTACTGAATGTTAAAAGTTCATGTTTTTTGGGTGCAATTGAGATTAGAAAACCTAAAAAAAAATAAGAACAATTCCAAAACCTTTTTTTTAATGTCACAATCCCTTTAAGAGCGAACGTTTTTAACTAAAATATTTGCTTCTGGGGGTCCCGGCTGGAACGATATATTTTCAGATAGAGGTCGGCGGCCAATTACATATATTTCTGGAGTTCGTTGACATGAAAATGTTTGAGCACCACTGACATAGAAACAAGGGTTCTTCGAAAACTGAGACCGAAAACTTTTCAAAGGCATTTGTAGAATCGTCCTCAGGTCAAAATGGGTTAATGTGAATCACTCGTAGATTAATGAACAAGTACTATAGTGTGTTGCCCTACGGGGTAACCACACTAATAATTAATATTCTTGTTTCTTTGAATTGTAGACTGGCCTCGTTTTATGAGACCGCCATACCTGAACTTGAGAAGGCACTGAGAAAGAGGAACTTTGACGATAAAAGGTGGGTAAATCTAATCGTTGGATTGTTCACCCACTAATAGGGATTTTCTTTTTTTTTTCTTTTTTCTTTTTTTCTCTTATGCCTGCTTTTGTTTTCAGGCTGAACTTTCCCAGTCATGCAAAACTAAATAATTACCTGGACATTTGGAATATGGCTGATGATGCAGTACTGTAGTTGTGAGGACTGAATCCAGGCCACACCGCTGGGTTACTGGGTTGTTTAGCAGTCTTAATGAATGACCCTCCTCCTCTAGTCTCCAGGAGGACTTGTGGAAGCGGGTGTCCCACTCTGGCCGCAAGATGGTGGAGATGGCGCACTTACTGCTGCAACACACCTGCCTCCAGCCCATCCTGGAGGGGTAAGACTCCACTACTGTTATAAGACAAGTTTAGCATGCAGCATTTTTTCTCTACTGTGACACACCCTAACGCTGATTTTTGGTGCCTTGCAGGGGCGAAAACATCCAAACATTTGCAGAGGAGCTCCTACAACATTTCACATCTTTTCTACCTGAGAAGAGGTACATTCAATGGTCCAAGAGGCCATAGTTTTCACAGTGTACTGGATCCCTCATGGGTCCTCGGACTTACGGTTGACCCCCTTAACCCATTTTGGTATTAGCATTATGTTATGCTTTAGCTATTGAAAAATAGCAGATCTACAAGCTCCGGTGGCGCGCTACGAGCTTGTAGGTCTGCTATTTTTTTTTAAATCGAAGAACGACTGACATAGAAACATAGCTTTTTCAGAAAACTGTCAGGATGTAGAAGACATTTTTTGAATCTGATCTCGGGTCAGAATGGGTTAATGAGGAATAGTCTAATTTCATTCAAGTTGGCAATGTACAGTAGCATTTCAATGCTCAATAGGGGACATCCTTAACCCTCGAACACTAAACCCAGGTGATTTTCACCCGGACAATAATGTTTGTGATTTTAATAATGTTGCTGGTGTCTGAGGTAGGTGGGTCCTTGGGTAGTACCTCAATTTGCCATGTATTGCTGTACTATATTACATCGGGTAAAATACACCGGGCTTAGTGATGGTGTGACAAAAGTTGGGTTTAGTGTTCTAAGGTTAAACATGGATATCGAGGTGGCTGTAGCTGAGAGGCTGCCTGGGAAACAGAAGGTTAGTGCCCTGTGTCGAGGTGTCCCTGAGCATTACACTGATTTAACCCCAAACTGCTGCCCTCTGTAGCTGGCTACTTCTCCTGATACTAGGATGGGTTAAATTCTTAAACATGTCATTGTGTACAGTGAGAAATGCCACAAGGGAGTGTAGACCAATGAACCGAACAATTATCTTCATGACCGTCTGCTCTAGAATAGGTGACAGATTTATTGAGTGTATTACCGGTAATCATGTGTATGTTGTTTTCCTCTCAGGTTCTTGTCAGACTATGATGACCAATTCCCCATCGCAGACGACATCAGCCTTCTACAGCAGGCTTTACCTCTCATGTAACTAGAAGCTATAGAGTCCGTTTTAGTACTTGTGTTTCCGTTTGGTTATATTATAAATACTTTCTCTTTGAATCGAGAAAATCGAATAGACATGAATGAATTGAGCCAATGTTGGTCATTGTTTTTTGATTAACCAAAAAATAAAGTTAACTGTTCAGAGGTGTGTTGTGTAATACAACAGCATCAGAGAGTGAGACTAGTGTTACGGGATGCTGTTTAAAATGACAGCTGCTGTTGTCAGGTTCTAGTTGTACAACTATAGCCTGCCTATGCATTCATTTCACAAAATACAGACTGGACTGACATTTTCTTTCACCAAGTGACATGGAGGCTGTTTTGTGTTTTTCCAAATACGTAGAGCATGATACAGTTGAATAATACACTCACTTGTTTATAATTTAATTTCACTCTACCCCTTTCTCTCATTCACTGTCTCTTTTTCTATCTCCCCTCTCTCACGTGCACGTACAATGAGATGATAGTAGGCTACATTTATAACAACAGCCTACACATTTAAAAGGAAACAAAACAAGGGGTTTTCTAAAAGGACAACTTATTTTCTGTCGATTACTCTACCCATGAAGCCTTGAATTCATGGTGAATTTTGTTGTTTTGTTGCATTCCTGGTCCAATATTCCAACATTTGATTAATTTAAGTAAATGTGAGGCCAGGGCAATAATAAACTAAAAAACAACTCTGTAATCCAAGGTGTAGGAGGAATGTGACAAAAAGAATCTCCATGAATTCAAGGGGTTGAGTCATTTATAGGTGAACTATTCCCTTCACAAATTTCAGACTCATAGGATTATCCCATTTTCTAAAAGTAGTGAACTATTCCCTTCACAAATTTCAGACTCATAGGATCATCCCATTTTCTAAAAGTAAAGGCTATGTATTTTTCCATTTAAAATACTGTCTACGGTTTGGGCCTGCATTCCCTCTAATGGTGCCCCTGGTTCTCTTTTAGAGACGAGACCAGGACGTCATACCTGCTGCAAGGAGTGCAGAGTGCCCGGGACAGCACGGGCCGGAGGAGACCTCCAAGCCAAGCTCGGCCCAAGACCTCTGCAGCTGCACAGGGGGCTGTGGGCGGGGACGTGGCCTGGCGTGGCGGGGAGTCACCACCAGGGGTCAGAGAAGCGGGGGAGGGTGGGGAGAGTCCCAGGGGGGCAGAGGCCATGCTGAACATGCCCTACAAGGGAAACAATGTTAGTCCTCCTGTTGTTGTTATTCCGATTTTAACTGATTGGATTGTGGCATACCTAATATCGTTGCTGTTGGGAGGAAACCGCTTGACTCCATTTTTGAGCTTTTAGATGTTTTTGCATGAATCAGTGCTGTTGAACACCCTTTACGTCTGTGTGTTGTTTCGAAAATATCGAACCAATGAAAAGTAGTAAAAAGTGTTTGGGACAAAACTCCATTGGACTATAAAGTCACAACATCAACTTTGATGAGGCAGTATTGCTTTGTTTTCAAAATATAAGGTTTCCTCATTTTTTTTTTTTTTTTTTTTAATATTTTTTGTCCCACGATTTTGTAACCCATTTTTCACCCCTGTGTCAATCATCCTGTGATGTGATCCTGGGCTCTACACACCCTCCGCCAACCTAGGGAGAGCAACGGACTTAACTCATGCTTCCTTCATGCTTGAGTGTCCAAGTTGCTCCTTTACACCTGACAGGGGGGAGTTTCCCTGGTTGGACGTAGCGCGTGGAAGGAGCACGTTATTCCAACCAGTTCCTTTCCCCTCCATCAGGCGTCCCGGCTGGCCAGGGGGAGGCAGTTTAGAGACCAGGATTACTGCATGTTTTTGTGAGGGTACCTACCCTAGGGGACACGGGGAGAACATGCAAACTCATTTCTTGAAAATTTTATATTTTTCATTTCCTGAAAAATGAACATTTTGGAGTTGGTTTCATCCGGACAGCAGAGATATAATCCTTTTCATTAGAGCCTGACCGAAGCCAGATCTTATTTTTTGTCTGATAGTGACTTTGAAGAGTCGTAGACCACTGATTGATTAACCAATGTTTTGACCAAAAGTTTCAAATTAATTTGAAGAAATGAAAAATAGATCTAAACAAATAACTTATCTGCAAGCTCTCCATGTGTCCCAACGCGTTGTGAGCTTGTAGATTGGCTATTTGTTTTTGAAAGATTTAGCATTTTGAAAATTGTCTTATAATCACATGCCAAAAATAGGGATACCAGATAATGGCCGATATATATCAGTCGGGCTCTACTTTTCATATAATGACATGGTTAGCGAGTGGCTTGGCCCTTGACTTTAATTACTTCTACCCTGCTACTTGAACTGGTTTGTGTGTGGTCCAGGGTGCAGCGTGTTCATTGAGTGCTGGGGAGCTGGAGTCTCTGCTGACGTGTATCAGGGACTTGCTGCCTGACCTGGGAGAGGGTTTCCTACTGGCCTGTCTGCATGAGTACGACTATAATACTGAGCTGGTCATCAACAACATCCTAGAAGGCAACCTGTCACCCGGCCTGGACAAACTGGACCGCACCATGCCCAGGTATCGATAACCAAAAAGTCCTTTGATATACTTTGTTGTGGGACAAATTGTGAAAATAGCCAGCTTCACTGCTCTTTTCTTTCTTGAGTTAGCTGTGGAAGTAACATTTATCTCTTCCATTTCATACGAGGTAGACACCCTGTCAGGGTGGAAAGGACTGATTTCTGACGTAATGGAAAATGGATGGCAGTGGCACTGCTATAGCTGTATTTGACTTGTTTCCCTCCCTGTCTCCCCAGGCCAGTGAAGCAGGAGCCTCCCACCGTGCTTACGGACAGGTCCAATGTGTTTGACGACGACGAGTTTGATGTCTTCCACAGAGACCAAGTGGACATGTCACGCATCTGGAAGGGCAGAAGGTGAGTGAATTGTTCATTGAAAAACATTCAGAATGGCCTGGATTTCCATTCTAACCCAGCACTGGCATCTGCATGAAGCTTTGCCTTCTGTGGCCACGTCTTTAACGTCTTTTTAGTTTTTTATTGATTCAGAATGGTCTCGCTGATAATCCACCGTCTAGCAGCGTACCCGTCGCTAGGTAATGCTCGGTTCATCTGTGGTCCCTCAATGAAATGATTACCCCCTCATCCACCCTGATTGTATCCCCTCATTGTAAAACCTTTATTGAACAGAATGTCGATGTTAGTGGCTCATTACTAAATGTTTGCTACCTCGCTGTTACAATATTAACGCTTCTGATATCTTCTAAAAAGATGGTAGCCACATTAGCTTCAAGTGATTTTGCTTCCGGTTCATTTTGGGGTCTTCAAAATAAAAGTCCCGGCTGCATCCGGAGGTACTGAGTAATGGCTCAGGGGCGGTGGCTCAGAGTCAGGGGTAGAGTGGCTGGATGGATGGTAACTGCAAGGTTGCCAGTTCGAACCTGGGCTCCCCCAGAGTTAGTGTCAAAGTGTCCTTGAGCAAGACACTGAACCTCTAATTGCTCCTGATGTGCTGGTTGGTGCCTTGCCTGGTTTCCGCCGCCATCAGTGTATGAATGTGTGCATTCACACAATCTATGTAAAGCGCCTTGGATAAAAGCGCTATATACAGTAAATGCACCATTTACATACAGTCTGAATCAATGTTGGCAGTAAATGAGTTGCCCTGTTTTATTCTATGGCACCAAATTCAGTGTTATACAAAATAGCTGATCTACTAGCTCATGTTGTGGCCTTGTATATCAGCTATTTTAGATTTGACATGCATACAATTAGGGACACCATTTGGTAAAACAGTCTTTTCTCCGTAGACAATTTTTGGCTAGAATTCTTATCAAACTGGGGTTTAAAATACATTATGCAATGATGAGATAACGGATTAAAGTTTCAACTTGTCAGTAGATTTTTCAGACCGTACTGAAATGAATAGAAACCACTCAATCAAGTGACTTCCTTGAAAATCAAACAATCCATGCAATGCCAGTGTTTTCCCGAGGTGGAGTCCTGCTTGCAGATAAAACATTCTGGCAACTGAGGCTTAAGTACACATACAAAACATTTGCAGTCTGTCTAGTTTACATACTGTATGAGGTGGAACAATAAATCTATAAAACAAGTAAAAACCCCATATACAGAAAAGTCAATCAATTATGTTAAATATGAATTAAAGATCATTTTATAATATAGAAATTAATGTGCTATGCCTTTTATACTAAAATATAGTTGTAGGCTAACTAAATGAGAAAAAGAGGTTGCGCATCAGCAATGGCTTTCAGTGGAGTGCCAAACCCAAATCAAGTATACTTCAAAAAATAGGAATTAAAAATTCCAAAAAGGTAGCACATCCAAAAATTAAACAAGCGGGGGACAAGGTACTCACATTTCCATTTCTTTATTGGCACACACCAAAAAGGAACGCTAACGCGTTTCGGCTATGCAGCCTTCATCAGAGCATTCATTCATAGTTGTAGGCTACTTTTAACTTGCCAACACGTCTTATAATGACGTGCCGGTTTCAGTCAATCCATATAAAATGAAACATAGGCCATGTAAGTCTGAACATTAGTAGATGACGATGTTTTGTGGTAGTGGAATTAAGTGTGATCTCTGCACTACATGTTTGATCCCACAGGAAAGGGGAAAGTGCTCGAGACCTATTGAATGACAAGCAGCACATCGAGGACCAGAGGGCCCGCTACCACGCCTACGAGACAGTAGTGGACGAGATCGTGATCGAACCAGGGAAGACACCAGCCGATTACGGCCTAGACGACTATGACGACGACTACGACGACACCTACGACATCAACCAAGTGGGGGCAAACGACCTGGATGGAGACAGCCTGCTGAACCGAAGGTTGTGTAGCAGTGGTTTTTACTGGTTCCTCATTTACTCTGACTCAAGAAATATGACTGTCGGACATTTATAAAATTACTAAAACCTCAACAGTCTTGGATCTTTGTATTATCTGTTAGGCATTTGTTATCACTGTATACATTTGACATGTTTTTGATTTATAGTAAGTTGCCACTGCAATTTGACAGTATTTACGTACAGTATACTTGAAGTTGTAAATGTAATCATTATAGCAAAAGACCTTAGCAATTCTGCCTCCCTTGTGCCTTTCTGTCTCCCTGCAGGCCATTCACTGTCCCACAGATACTACGAACAGTAGGCAGAGCAGCTCTGGAGGATGAAGAGGATGAAGATGAGGAAGATGCCGAGGAGGTAACAGTCAGAGATGCAAAGGCATGTGGTCTTCACATGCAGATGGGGCTGGGCGGGGGCGGTATATCGACTTTTTAAGTTATATCGATGTCGTTATTTTCAAACGAGGGTGAAACTGTTTATATCAATATCGATAGTTTGAAGGTGCATTATGAGACATAACTCTTTTCTTCCATGAAGCCATGCCAGTGTGTGTGTGTCTCTCCTGATTTTCAGTCCATACGCCCTGCCCTATATGTAGATATATATTTGTGTTCTCATTTCATCTGCAGAGCAATGCAGTGAACAAGGACCAGTTTATACAGGACCCAGCCCTGCTGAGGGAGAGGGCTGAAGCTAGAAGATCTGCCATGCAGCAGAGGAGAGGGTAAAGACGGCACACGCACACTCCTGCAATGCACTGTCTTGACTCACTGTTACTTTCATACCAAGAGAGCCAAAACCTGTGCACTGTTAGAAATCCAATCCATAGCATTATGTTATGCTTTAGCTATTGAAAAATAGCAGATCTACAAGCTCATAGCGCGCCACCGAGTGGCGCGCTATGAACTTGTAGGTCTGCTATTTTATAAAAATCATAACAATGCGGCACAAATCTTTGAATAGGTATACATATATTCTTTCAGAGCGAACGTTTATTTTATTTCGACGTCAGGCCTAAATGGGTTATTTATCCCCATATCCTTCCTGTTCTTCCAGATACCGGCCTGCAGCGCCTCCCAGAGACGTGGCGGGCAAGCCAAAGGGCCAGGGTCAGACCCAGGAGACCTTACAGGACAGACGGAAGAAGGAGGTCAATAAGGGCCGAGGCGGCAACCACAACCGCCGCTCCATGGCCGACCGCAAAAGGAACAAGGGCATGATCCCCTCCTGAACTGCACTCGTATGACGGGCAGCCTGGAGCACGACGAAACCGCACGTCCGGTACAGGAAACGCAGACTGGGGCTGTGGCCAAACACTGAAGCAAGAGGTCAAGACTGAGGTATCCTAAAGAGCTACATTTTATGGCTGTGGCTTTCAGTCAGAACAGGACCCTCTTCAAGTCTCCCCAACATCGTGCTATAGTCCTGATAATAGTCGATATCTGCGCACAAGTTAGATTTTTCTTTCATTGTCTTTGTCGCAGTCCAGGACTTTTCTTTTAATGAATGAATCTTTATTTTGACCAATCTGTATGGTAGAGTATGTTGATACAATAGAACTGGCACATCTGCAGTGGTTGTAGATCGTCTCCCTTTTCATTGAGAAATGTAGACCCTGCTGTTTGGTAGGAGTCAGGACACAGTGACCTACTGGTTGACAAGTTGCCCTGCCTGAAGCCCAGTATCTCCCTTGCCCAAGTGGGGCTTCCCTCTTGACTGAGCTATAGATTTTTGGTTTCCCATGTGGGAGACCCCGAGTTGAGTCATGGGTGTTACCTTTGAAATTTCCTCTCTCCACCAGTCCAGGACATAAAAGATATGGATTGTAGCTTTAAGAAAGAGAAAGACATGACAAGAGCTTTATGTTGCCAAGTAACAAATCTGTTTATTATGAAGGTCCATTTTGAGGAAACCGACGGTTTCTTTGACATTATCATTATATGAACAACAACATAGGAATAAAAGGAAGAGTCATAGGGTACCGCTTTGAAACTCCATGTCCTGGACTCCTGGTAATGCTATTCCGAACATCAGAGGCTGGGTGAGAATAGTGTTTTTCTTTTCTTTTTTATGTTTTTGGAGTGTGTGATATCCCCCTACTCTTCAGAGTACCATGTGTGGAAGTTGTTTTTCAAGTGCGTGTGCGGATTTTGTCTACATCTTACTCACCCGGTCTCCACCAGCCTCAGTAAAATCCTATACAAAGTAATAGGTGATTTATACGCACTGCGTTGTGCACAGGTGTTGTGCACCAAGAGTAACCAATCCAGTCTTGCGTGTACATTTTTGGTGCACTACATGGCGCAAGGTATAAATCAGGCATAAGTTGCTACATTAACATCTTACTAGCATAGTCGTGTGTTCCCATGTTTGGAAGCACAGAGAGGTCCCTCCTATCTCAAACAAATGAGGAAAGAAAGCTTCTACATTTTGCCATGCACAGAGCATTTTGTAACAAAAGCATATGTGATTTATTTTGTTATTACAAAAACAAAATAAATACAGTAATACTGACTGTTTCGAGGATTCTTTTGGTCAAAGCATTGGACAAGTGATGGACATCAAGGTTATGTTGCGTCAAAGCCAACTGCATAGTAGCTTTTTTGATTATCTAAAACATTATTTTAAGTAGTGATGCATATTCAACATATTTTCACAATATGCCATTTGATTCTGCTAACAGTGTGGTGTAGGTTTGTGATTTCCTATTCAAGATTCTTATTAAAAGAAACTTGGGAAAGATGAGAAGAGGGTTGAGATCAAACTGAGCAGTTTCTGCCAACCCCCACTGTTGCACAGTAGGGTATTTTCTTTGTTTTTCTTCCATTTATTTATTTTCATTCAATTTTCCTGAAAATATAGTTTTGAACCATTTGTCATGATTACATCCAGAACATGGACTACACAACACACTTTTCATTGCAAATAAAGGCATCAACTATAATATAGTTTTGATGTGAAATACCAGCAATTTTCGGATCATTTATTCGTCGCGCCCCTGGTGTACAAATATAAATAATATAATTTATATTAAATTTATAATAAATTTGTCAACCACTAGCATTTCTAAAGAAGGATTAAGCGGACTAAGCGAAATAGTCTGGTTTAAAGAAACTGTTTATGGTATGCCGTTTCACCACTGCCCAGTAAATTCATGAATAAGTTATCACTTCACTTGAAGGTCCATTTTCATGTCTGTCAACTGTGGCAGTTATGACAACTGTTATTTAGCTTATTCATTGACAAAATATATTTCAATATTTAGTTATTATTTGGACACAGAGGGGACCCGGACTGACATTGTCCCACGATAAGTATACCTGATGAACGTGTAATTAATAGAAATTGACCATACTTTAAAAAGTTACTTTGCTCATCTACTCCTGTCCTCCCCAGCTGTTACAGAAGAAATGCTGATGTGCAAAGAGACTATTGTTATTAAGGATGTCAAAGAATAGAACATCCATGCACAAACAATTCACTCAACAAGGGCTTCTGACTAGGGTCAGGTTAATAGCCATTTTGAATCTAATTCAGAAACAAACCAGTACAGAGAATATTTTAAGTTACAAAGCACACATTCTTGAACGAGGGTGACCAAACTTGGTTCTTGAACGCCAACAAGCTGAACGAGAACCCACTTACCTTTTTGAAAAGGGCATAATTGGCCACCCAGGTGCTAGAATGTGTTTTGCCCTTCGTCTCCTGTATACTGTATGTAAACAGACATGACATGCCATTGAGGCACCACCACATCGTTGGTCTAAGTCACACATACACATTACATACCTGCCAAACGAGATACACAATGTTACAATAATAATATTGTAATCCCAAGAAAAAGTACCATTCAAACAATAGTACTGGTACAGTACATAGTATTGTTTTTACACAGCCAGCCACTGTGTTGAGTTCTGCTGTAGGATTGGTTGGCCCACAGATACAAGGTCCCAAAGGCTGGCCGCCAGCTATGAGAACTTAAAGACAAGTGCTCCCACAGATCCAGTGCTGGTGGCGAGGTCCGAGAAGAGCTACGCAAGTGTCCCCAAACACAACACAAGACTTGATCCCATTGTCGTTCTACTGTTGCTGCAGGAGGTTACCTAAATGGAGGCAACCGTTAACTGTCTCTGCAGAGGTTGCCTTGTGAGGATGAAGAGAGGAGGGTATGGTGAGTTTCAGACCTTTGTCCATACAACACTTATATTATTACTTGCGCAAGCAGAGCGCGCAAGTAATATTTTCGCCCGGTCTCCTTCGTCGTGACAGCTGTTCCGCCATTCGAGGCTTACGCAGAAAAACATCAAATCTGTGCCTGTGTTGCTGGACCAATGATGACGAAATGACCATATTTCTTACGTCATCATTTAGAGCTAGTCATACGTATACTATATACATAATCAGTAAAAAATAAAATAGCAAATTGTGCCTGATCTGCTGGGACCAGAGTACGTGGTGTGTATGTGTATGACTAGCTCTAAATGATGACGTAAGAAATATGGTCATTTCGTCATCATTGGTCCAGCAACACAGGCACAGATTTGATGTTTTTCTGCGTAAGCCTCAAATGGCGGAACAGCTGTCACGGTTTTTGGCGCAAAGTAACCACAGTATACCGCTAATCAACTTACAACTACACACTTTATACAGTATAGAGTATAGAGTATATATGTATACATATATAGTATATGCCTATATACTATATATATACTATATATATTTCTTACGTCATCATTTAGAGCTAGTCATACGTATACTATATACATAATCAGTAAAAAATAAAATAGCAAATTGTGCCTGATCTGCTGGGACCAGAGTACGTGGTGTGTATGTGTATGACTAGCTCTTAATAATGACGTAAGAAATATGGTCATTTGTGGTCATTTGGTCCAGCAACACAGGCACAGATTTGATGTTTTTCTGCGTAAGCCTCAAATGGCGGAACAGCTGTCACGGTTTTTGGCGCAAAGTAACCACAGTATACCGCTAATCAACTTACAACTACACACTTTATACAGTATAGAGTATAGAGTATATATGTATACGTATATAGTATATGCCTATATACTATATATATTTCTTACGTCATCATTTAGAGCTAGTCATACGTATACTATAGACATAATCAGTAAAAAATAAAATAGCAAATTGTGCCTGATCTGCTGGGACCAGAGTACGTGGTGTGTATGTGTATGACTAGCTCTTAATGATGACGTAAGAAATATGGTCATTTGTGGTCATTTGGTCCAGCAATACAGGCACAGATTTGATGTTTTTCTGCGTAAGCCTCAAATGGCGGAACAGCTGTCACGGTTTTTGGCGCAAAGTAACCACAGTATACCGCTAATCAACTTACAACTACACACTTTATACAGTATAGAGTATAGAGTATATATGTATAAGTATATAGTATATGCCTATATACTATATATATTTCTTACGTCATCATTTAGAGCTAGTCATACGTATACTATATACATAATCAGTAAAAAATAAAATAGCTAATTGTGCCTGATCTGCTGGGACCAGAGTACGTGGTGTGTATGTGTATGACTAGAAAAACTAAAAAGGGATCCAGAATATATCTACAACGATAAAACAGTATTTCTTATATAGATAGAAACTTGAATCATACTTAATAATACTAGATGTTTATATGTATAAAGTAGGTAGCAAATAGTTACATCTAAACATTAATCATTTCAAACGTTCCTTCACAGAGATACTGAGATTTGACAGTTTACAGCGGTCGAAAGGACTTGCGCGCTCTGCTTGCGCACTAGTTGGCCATTTATGGCCTACTAGTGTGCAACAAGCAAGTATGCACTCGACAGAGTGCAGTTCTAGTTCAACATGTATTTATATTTGGCGTAAAAAAAACATTAAAACAATATTATAAATTGGTATTTCTTTTCCCAGTTGAACGCTGTTATCGCAGACTTACTGAATATGCTTCGTTTGCAGAGGGGACAGGTGTGCTGCCGGAGGAGCCAGGGGTCCACACAGTCCCTGTGGTACTCATGGTGGCATGGCAGCACCCGCAGACACTGAAATACAACATATAACACACATGGATTGAGTATCAGTTAGCTGTGTAACTGTGCATCTCAGTTTGCAGGCCTGACACAAAACATGATCACAACAACTACAAAGAACTCGTCATACAAGTGTGGCAGAATGTAGAAGTGATGGCCTGTGAAGCATCACAGGGGTATTCAAGTGGTGGCCTGTGGCCCCTGAAATAAATTTAAAAAACAAATTGTGGTCCCGGGCCTAATCTAGTTGAATACCCCTGATCTGGCATCCCAGAGGCCTTTCTATAGGACTTGGTATTATTATATGCAGGTTCGTGCAGCCATTACTGGAACTGATGAAGCTCAAACCTGGTTGTTGTTGAAAGGCTCCAGGCAGACGGCACAGTCATCAGTCTCTATGGGCTGGGCTGGGTCACACCACAGCTTGGGCTGATGGTATGTCTTGGTCTTGAGAGAAGACATCCTCTGCAGTATGTCCTGTTTGGGTAGTAACTGAATAGTGGAACAAAGGACAAACGAGTTCGTCCAAATTTTGATTAGGCTCCAGGTGGGTGTTAAGAGTGCATCAAGTTCAAAGTGAGTGCATTCATGTAAAAATAGTAGCTGGACTCTATTAAAATTAAAAGAGGGCAAATCAAGAGAAACGCTAAGCCAATTATTTTTGACAATAGCAAACATGTACTGTACCTCCAAATCATCATTAAGATGATTATCTTGATACTGCCAGCGGGCTTGAACTATGACCCCAGTACTGAGGATCAGAGCCACCAGGAGAACTGTGTTCCAAAGTTGCTGCAGATACTTCTGGAAATGCAAAGAGTCAAGGGCTTTCACAATATTTGTTTAAAAGTAATAATATGATGATAATGTTGATTATCCTTTCTAAATTCTTTAGAATGATTATGTTTGAGTCTCATTTGGTTCAACAGTGCAAATCCATGGTAGGCTTATCAACATCGTTGAGTACACAATATTCTATATGGAGAATGGAGATCTGCCACAACCTCACCTGGACCTGAGAGTTGGTCTCTCCTGTACAGATGACCCCCTGCCATTCACCATACAGACCACCTCTGGAGCGACCGCAAGTGGACCACAATGTCAGGGTGGCCCCCTAAAAGAGTACACAGAAACCAGTTGTACAGTAGCATCCTTCGGTCAATAATTGATAACAGTATCCATCTTATAGCAAAAACATAATTTCTCACCAGGTTGTCCTGTAGAAGGGTCTTGTATGTGACTTTGGCGGTTGCATGAAGACCTCTGTGCAAAAATCGAGTCACTCAGTGCCACTCAAGGTCCATTCATGGTTTAACAATGCCATTAAATGGTATTTGGATAGATTGTGTTTGCTAAGTACACTTGTTGTACCTGAGGAGGGCACCAATAAGCTTGGTGACATTCTCGGATGTCTGGATGACAATGATTGGCTTGGACAGAACTTGGGACAGATCCATCTGAAATGGTCAAGAAGTTCATTCAACTGGCTGAAGACTGGCAATTATGTAACAGTGTGACATTTTGGCTACACACAATTCAGATTGGTGTAATTGAAGTAATTCTGTAATTACTTAGGTATGTGTTTACATACCTCACTGACAGTGTTTTGGTTGAGGGCCAGAATGATCAATGCAGAGGCCCCCAGGACCAACGCTCGTTGCATCTGGCAAAGAGAAACGAAACGGGCTGAGCAGTGACTTATACACTTTACTTTAGGGACCTTACTACGAACAGTCGGGGGCTTTACAGAAAACATTTAGGATTCAAAATAAACACTCACTTTATTTACCACAGTAGCAGCAAATGACTCCTGGTTCCTGGTAGAAACTTGACTTTCCTCCATCTTAACGGGCACCACACCAATCCACGGCTCCTGGTCTTTGGGTGCATCTTCATCGTTCCCTCTTCTCACCTGGGTCTCCTCATCCTGCACCTGATCATAGCAGGACATTGACACTCTTGGTGACAAAATGTAATTCCTGAGAGACTATAATCAACTAAGCTAAATAAGATAGCTTCAAGGTATTCAAAATACCATCATAAGGAGGTCAAACGACTATAGGGCTCGTGATTTTGTAATAACTGAGGGCACACGGTTTGTGAAAGATGTCAAAACAGCAGCACTGACCAGAATCAGATCATGTAGTTTTTCGTTATGGTCGGAGATAATGCCCCAGGTCGCCTCGACCACCTCTCCTTGCAGCACAGTGTTTACGTCTCTCCGCTCCTCCAGAAAAACCTCCACCAGCGCTGCCTGTTCGCCCGTAACCAGGAGCCCTGACAGGAAAGCGGGAGCCAAAAGGACAAGCGATATGCACATGTAGTACCAGCGGGAACTCGAAGCCATTGCCTAAAAACCGAACAGATCTGAAATTGTCACAAATAATTAATCCCAATAGCTGTCACCCCTCATGTTATGGTCCCATTGCGTGCTGGAACTGCGTCAGCTCAGCCACAGCTGACCACATAGAGCTACCGACGTTAGAAAGGATTGATCCTGCTATCAAAATAAAATCTTTAATATTTTATTTCACCTCATGGCTTTGCAGGTTAAGGTAGGTGTGTGTGTGTGTGTGTGTGTGTGTGTGTGTGTGTGTGTGTGTGTGTGTGTGTGTGTGTGTGTGTGTGTGACAAGACGTCTAAAGTCTGATCCATCGTTCCCATAATAGATTCCAAGATCCATGATTTTTCACATCACACCAAGTTTCATGAAAATCCGCCAATGACCGTCCATCCATTCTCTTGCCAGTGATTATGACCTTGACCTGACCTTTTCAACCCAAAAGTGAATTAAATTTGTCGGTGGCCCTTTTGGTGTATCTTTTACTTTGAAGTCTACTATCGGAAGTCTTATTTTGATTCGCTGGTTTCTTCTCGGGCCCAAAATGTAAACATCATGCTACATTCTATGACATCATGGGGTAAACGAGAGTAATGTAGTAAGAGAGTGGCGACACTAGCGTTAACTCCCATTGTAACAATGGAATGCGGAAGTGCTCATTCTATCTCAATTGGATAGTTCCAGCTTTGCGGCGAGATCATAGCGTGTCGCTACTAGGTAAACATCAACATGCGAAGGCAGCTCTGAGCTTCCTGGCTGGACAGGAAAAGGCAACAGTCTGGTAACGCGAGACTTTCAACTAGACTGCCATCCGAGATACTACCGGGGTTTTAATTAAATTTAATTAAACCCCCGGTGTTCGAAAACAAATTCGAACATGTTATTCTAGAAAGAAAGTATTTTCTTTTCTTCTTCCTTCTTTCTCTCTTTCAGATTCAGACAGACCTATAGTACATACTATCATATCAGCACAAAAAAGGCTACCTGTTGAATTTATATGAAATGCCATTATTAACGCTTTTGATCGAGTCAGCGACACTGCCAGTTTAATTGGTGGCAGGAACAGGCAGGAGTGGGGGGCCCATATGGGCCTACACTACACATCAATCTGTACCTGTTTGTCGAGTCATGTCTTGTGACTCAGTCAGGCAGCGCTTAATCCTCTGTTGTATTATATTGTTACGCAGTTATGGTCATATGTTGTCATTTTACTTGTACATTACAACACAAACGGTTTTAATAGTGATTAGTGTTAGTTAGTGAACACGATTGATTGAATTGATGATGTAACACCAGCTGGAAACTGCTTTGGAAAATTGGAATGGATGTACTGCGAGTCAGACTGCTACTGCTACGTGCGTCAGGATGAAACAGCCAGCCATCCATTAAAAAAAACAGATCTACAAGGTAATAACGCGTCGCCAAGCGACGCGTTATTACCTTGTAGATCTGTTCTTTTTAGGGGCGAGAGCACAGTGGGCGTTCCATATGGCGTGTTTACATGGACAGCGCCCCCTGAGCATCATCATCACACACGTTTATATACACAGACATGCAGACAGCCAGGCAGCACACAGCACGGCGGAGAAGATAAAGATAATACACTCACTTAAGCCCTTAGGGATTAATAACTTCATATTATCCACAGAGGCGATGAGTGGAAGGGTTGGAGACCTCAGTCCCAAACAGGCCGATGCGTTGAAACAGGTAATAATAGCTACATTTACTTTCATTCCTATAGGAAATGCTTTCCTCGTAATGTTTGAGTCGGTGCTAAAAACGTGCAGTTGACATTATTGCTATCAGATCAGTTGTTATCTTTGCGAACATAATTTCGCTATCATGCAGCGCAGACTTTCATAATGTCCTTGGCTTTCTTTAGTGTTGTCTTTCAAATGTATTCTTTATAGGCCTATTTGGATTTATTTTTATTTTGGTTCACTCACTGTTTCCACTGAAATGTCGAAATAACACTATTTATTTGTCATACTGTGCTTGATGTTAATACTGTACCATCATTGTTTTCCATTGTGTTGTATCATATGTGCAGGCATCGTGTGTGTGTGTGTGTGTGTGTGTGTGTGTGTGTGTGTGTGTGTGTGTGTGTGTGTGTGTGTGTGTGTGTGTGTGTGTGTGTATGTATGTATGTATATATATATATATATATATATATATATATCACATGATCAGTAAAATTAGGAACTAGAACACTATTAAACTCACATGATGTGTTTGTTTTGTTTGTCAGATAAAGCTGAAGATTCCCTTAGATTTGAGCACATTTTATTGCAATCCTCAATGGTCATAATGCATATTGATCAGAGATGCCCAGCCAACCCTCTCTCTCTCTCTCTCTCTCTCTCTCTCCCCCTCTCCCTCCTCCTTCTCTGCCCCCAAGTTTCGAGAGAGGTTAGAAGACATTCTTCCTCAACTTCCGGCCCAGAATGATCACTTCCTGTTACGCTGGCTAAGAGGTATGGTACATCTTTTTTTTTTTTTATGTTTTTTTTGTGGCTTTATTTTATTTTATGGAGGGACAGACAGTAGGCTGACAGGAAATGGGGAGGGGAGGGGGGGAGACATGCAGTAAACCAGTCTAACCTGCGGCACACTGCCAGACTGGATTACCAGCCAAGGTGCCTGGACCATTGAGCCATGGCCCAGGCCGGTATGATACATCTTTAATGCAGTGTGTACTGACTGAGATGCACTCAGTGCTGCACTGTGGGTTCATTATTAGTGTATGTTGATGTGTCAGGGCGCAAGCAGAGGAAGTTCTTTCCAAATTGTCAATGTCTCCATACCATACCTCTGCAATATACAGAAGTTGCAGCAGTGGAGCCATTGCTACACAAGTGGACAAGCTTTTCCAAACATCCTCTGTGGCTGGTCGTTGAAGCATGTGTTGATGTACAGTAGTGAAGTTAAGAAAGAGAGCAACCATTGGTAACTTCTTTTAAGCTGAAATGTGACCCTGGATGTATGACTGAAACATCAAGACTTGGTCATGGTCTTTTTTATTTATGAGCAGTGACCAGCCTATAGAATCCGATTTTCCCCAGCACGCGTGATGTTGCAGTGAGCGCTCTGTGATTGATCCTTATCTAGAGATAATGGCATTAAAGTTTGTCAACGATGGACCGGTGCATCTGCCAGTAGTCACTGTACTTACTGTACCACTTGCTACATGAACCCAAGATGAAGCGTAGACTATGTGGTCTGCTGTAGGTCTCTCTAGTTTTGTATCTGTCAAGTACTGCCTAGAATTCCTATAATATTTCTTAGCAATACAGAAATCCTTAATAACAGCGTTTTGTTGCATATCAAATATTTTCCCTTTATTGATGTTCGTTTCATAACATTCAGCCATGTAAAAACAGAAAGTAAAGACACACAAGTGACACAACCATAAAAAAAATAAAGGTAACCCTAACGAAGAAAGAACAAACCAAATCACAAGAAATGGCTACCCTCCACCATCCCTGCCACCATCCGAACCTGCATTCCAAAAGGCCTTTGAGGTCGAGAGCAGGTCGGGCTGTTACTCGCACAAGTATTTACCATTTTGATTGTTGACTCCTTTGCCCTATGTACCCAGGCTGCCCTATCTACCCAGGATAGTTCCAAGTACACAGTATAAGTGCGTTAGCCTAAGCCCACACACTCACATAGGCGTAGCAATCACTTTTACGCTGCTATAAACCCAGCTAATAGTGCTTGCCTTTTGATCAGCGTCAAGCCCAGGTTGGACAGATCCTAGATTGTAACGGACGAAAGAGGCACTGTAATCTCAAACATCTCAAAGCCATTAAAAGCAACCATCTGACTGAATCTAGCCAGTGGAGAGCATTCTCAGAAGAACAGCCGTAAATAAGGGCCAAACAACGTTCTTAGAGCACAGCGTGCAAATGGCTCAGCAATAATTTTCAGTAGGGATCAGAGTACTCCAATTATGCATGGGCTAGGAGGCCTACTATATGTAATTGGTTACAGTAGGGATAGCACAATGTGTTTTTGAGTTGGTGTATCATTCTGTCAATTAGATCCTCTTGAATAATCACAGAGCATAAACCCCTTTTATAGACAGTCCAAGCCCAGACAAAGAGGGGCTTGTTGGGGTATTTTGGGTGCAGAGGGATTCAGATTATTTTCCTCTCACTGTGAACGAGTGACCCTGTGGATGATTTCATGTTTCAGTGAACCTGTTGTAAACGGTTCGGTGAAACGGAGAGAACAGAGATTTGCATCTCGGGGAAATGAAGGCATTGATCTGTTCCAATGGCAGACAAGAAAGTGAGATAAGAAACAATATGGCGTCATATGAATCAGAGGTCTTCAGCGTTTTTCAGACATACTTTTACAAACCTGACATAACCATCATCTTCAGTTCATCTTCACCATCATCCAATAGTTCAATAAGAAAAGAGAAACAACAGCACAATATCCAGTCACATAAGGCATATATGCCACCATTCTAGTTCAAACAACCTGATCCCCAAGCACAACCACATGAGTATTATTCACATTTCCCAGTTTTTCTTTTTCCTTTTTTCTCCCCCAGGGTCTATCCTCAGGGAGGGTTCAAGCGCATAGGGAATTGAGGCTTTAGATTAAGGATCCGAGACATTTTGGTGGGAAAATAATCTCGCAGTGGGGCCCAGACCTTCCAAAAGGAAGCTTCGTTGCCACTATACACTGCACATAATCTCTCGTGGGGGAGCACACCAAAGATCTCTATACCAGAGTTGTACGGCAGGAGGCTTATCCCTAATCCAATTTATCAAAATGCATTTCCGAGCTGATAGAAGTTCATCAAGTAATTTAAATTAGTCAAATTAATCTCTTTTGAAGGGAGTCACAGTAAGAAAGCTCCCATATCCTTCTTTAATTTCACCTTAAAAATCACACCCGTGTGATTTATTTTAAAATCATCATACATCATCTCATTCTGTCCAATCACAATTTGCGTCCTCTCTTTTCTCTTCAATGTTTGTGTTTACACAACCACTCAAAGCTGGGCATAGCCCCTCAAAAATATTGCTTGGCTCATGTGCCACCTGACCCCAATATCTCTGATTTCCACTTGCATTCTCAAAAGTAGTCCAAGTGCCAAGATCTGTTTGATATTTACAACAGAAGAACACAGGTGTAATGTGTAGTCTGTGAAGAACTTTGTATTGTGTTTCTCTTAGTCTGTTACAGGTGTAAACCTTTTTAACCAAGTCAGTGGTCTCTTGCGAGTAGTCCTCAATATATTCATTGTTAAAATCCCTCTCCCATTTGCGGAAGGATTGTACCTCCTGGCTCCTGGGAATCCAGGGAGTACAAAAAAAAAAAAGACTGTCTCAACAATGTCCATTGACTGTTGAGAGATGCGATACTACCTTGGAAGAATTCTGCAGGTTTTTCTTTTAACTGATGGTGATGGTGCAGCTTTGATGACTTCACAGATTAATATGGCAGGACTATCATCATATCATCATATAATTAAATGTTTTGTTATTTATTATTTATACACTATCTTTGCTAATAATATGTTGGAGTCATGTTAATATGTATTTTCAGTTGGGGAAGAGAACTAATCAGAAACAACAATCAACAATCTTGTAGTAACTATGCAGACCCCTTATAAGGGCCCTGAACACCCTGTTGAAGAAAACCTATGCTGTAGGCTATATTATATTGTAATTGTGCATTTTAATATTTGTAATTACCACTTTACCCAACTATCCAAAATGTACCTTAATTTCAGACGTGTTCTCTGCCCTGGAATTTCATTCAGTTTGAATTTCAGGCAGTTGATGGATGGCCCATATGCCTCTCTGGTACAGTATAGGGAAGGGACACTATCCTTCTGACAGAAAGTATGGATGGTGTTCTAGAGAGCACTGTTTCTCAACATCCAACCATCAGAGGTCCAATTGGACACACAAGGGTCTGTAACTCTGAGAGGGTACAAAAGGAACTCTTTTTTTTTTTTATGTATAGGAAACGAAAGAAAGGGCATACCCAACCCACTGTTTGGGAAACTGTGTTCTAGAGGTCACAATTTAGGCATTTAGCAGACGCTCTTAATCCAGAGCGATTTACAATAAGCAATAACAAAAAAGCATATATAAAAAGTAGTTATCATGAAACATGCGTAAGCTAAGAACGTAGTGGAGTATCTATATCATAAAACTATATATAAACTATACATACTATATTATACTATACATGTACTATAAAGTGCTACTGTATGACTACATAAAATGCAATTCTAGTGCTATTGTTGTCTTTTGTTGTGAAGCACTTTGGTCAACTTCGGTTGTTTTTATACGTGCTATATAAATAAAGATTGATTGAGTGATATCTACGTAACATGCTATAAGTCTGTTTAAAATGCTATTTAAGTCTACATAAAGTGCTATCTAAGGGGCTAGGGCAAGTGCTACGGGCCATGATGGAGTCTGAAAATGTGGGTTTTCAGACTACGGTGGAAGATTGGGACTGGGAATGAGGCTGCAGTTCTGATTGTAATGGGAAGTGCATTCCATAGTTTTGGAGCCAGAAGGGAGAAGAGTTTGGGCGTTTTTAGTCAAGGTACTTCCAGCTTCCCTGCGTTGGCTGATCTGAGGCTCCTTTCTGAGTCATTACTGATTACTGCATCCAACTTTCAGATGACCCGGACATATGCTTAAAGATATATATTTTTTTACTGTGGAGAATTTCACTTTGAGAGATAAAAGACGAGATTTATGGCAACCATTTGATCCATAATAGTATTCTCATGAGTGTGTAAATTGTGATGGGTCATCATGACCAGTGTTGCCATGTCTGTTAAGCAACGTTTTCTTTGGGCTTGTTTGTAAATTGTACTGTAGTTGCTTGTTTCCTAAGGTTGTTTACTTTAAACAAACCCTTTAATGTCAAGAAACCCCAAATCCAATGTATTTGTCCACGGACAACAATTTGAAAATATCTTTTTGTTGTAAAATGTTTTTTGAAAGATGTTTGAAATCTACAAGCTTATAACGTGTCATATTGGCTTGGCTTGGCTTGTAGATCAGCTATTTTCAAATGGCGATGTATATAGGTTTAAAGTGCTCATGTGGCCCTAATAGTCACTTATTTTTGGGCTTGTATTCATAGACCCGGTTGCTTATTTCCCTCGCATAATCTGGCAACCATGACAAGTATCTTGGTCCTAGTCTACTATACATTGTGCAAGGGTGTACCAGAGGTCAGTGAGATTCCATGGGAATTGCCACCAATAAAAGTGTCATTCAGTTCATGTTCAGTGACTCAGTCAGACATCGTGTTCTCAAGTGTATAGTAGTATGTTTAGTATAGCTGCAGTAACTATGTTTGGTGCAAAACCTTGCTAAAGAGATGGAGAGACCCCTGTTACTGAGCAAACACTAATAGCAAAGATTATGGGTATATAAAACTTTAACTTTTGATTGGACAATAAATAGAATATGTATTAACCAGACTATATCCCTTTGCAGTACCTTTTTTTTTTAAGGCTTATTTTGGACCAATTTTTCGAAAGGACAAATAAAGTATCTATCTATTCTATGGTCAATACCGGATCTTTAGGTCTATGTTGCAAGGGGTCTGTTTCATAGCATAGTGGTCTGATTAGCTTCCTTTTTAAAATTGTGTTGATGACTTCCTAATTTTCACTGTTGAAGGAACTTTAATCGCCAGCATTTGTTCACCCGTGAGTGATACTACAGTATATTGTTCAGTACATTTGTTCACCAGTGATACTACAGTATCTTGTTCAGTACATTTGTTCACCAGTGATACTACAGTATCTTGTTCAGTACATTTGTTCACCAGTGATACTACAGTATCTTGTTCAGTACATTTGTTCACCAGTGATACTACAGTATCTTGTTCAGTACATTTGTTCACCAGTGATACTGCAGTTTCATGCAGATGAGCTCAAGCATTTATGTGTGCTAAGCTAAAGTACTTAAAGGGAATACCACTCATTTTCAACATGTCATTCATATACCTTAAAGCTGTTGTGAGGAAATAATAAAAAAGTCCCCCCATTCTGTGTTGCCTAGAACTGGAGGTTTTCACCATGTACAGCTTGATGATGTCATCAAGATGTACCATGTTAATGATTTTTTTTCCAGACCTCCAGTTCTAGGCAACACAGAATGGGGGGGACATTTTTTTATTATTTTCAGTAAAATGTTGAAAATGAGTGTAATTCCCCTTTAAGCATATGGCTGAAAATCCATGTGATCGTTGCCAGCGGCCATCCTAATTTTACCCCTGCTAAGATATGGTAATTAACTGCCACACCTTGGCATTCCAAATCCATGCTGTTGAATCAGCTTACAGGTGTGTTTACTTTACTGTCTACAGGAGCGTACGGGGCCACTGTAAATTACAGACTCTGTTTGGCAGACAAAGCAGCACTGTACTTGCAGTCAACTTCCAGTGGTAGTAAGCACAAAAAGTTCATGACCGTTTGGACGGGGTAATGGATGGTAGCAGAAATACATTAGCATAAATTACATTAGCTGTCATGCAACAGCATTTGTAGACAATAGGACATGGGTGGCCTTAAATAACTTTACTAAATAAGTTTAGGTGAGAATGAGATGACTAGAGCGTGACCTGAGACGAGACATGACTTTATGTCCTGCTTTGAACTGCCTGAACTGGCTTTGTTCTTTTTGAGTGGTGCTGCCCAGCAATGTGTGTCCCTGGCTGTGCCCCTGGCTGTGCCCCTGGCTGTGTCCCTGGCTGTGTCCCTGGCTGTGTCCCTGGCTGTGTCCCTGGCTGTGTCCCTGGCTGTGTCCCTGGCTGTGTCCCTGGCTGTGTCCCTGGCTGTGTCCCTGGCTGTGTCCCTGGCTGTGTCCCTGGCTGTGCCCCTGGCTGTGCCCCTGGCTGTGTCCCTGGCTGTGTCCCTGGCTGTGCCCCTGGCTGTGCCCCTGGCTGTGTCCCTGGCTGTGTCCCTGGCTGTGTCCCTGGCTGTGTCCCTGGCTGTGTCCCTGGCGCTTCATTATGGATCCTGCGGCAAAAGAACAAGGAGGCGCGGTCTTTGCGCTTAGAGGCAGGCCCACGGCCTGACAGGCTGTCAAGCAGGCAACGCTGTATTTTTTTAAACAGAATAGCGTTCGTATTTTAACGCGTTTTTAACAGAATAAAGTTGACCCTAAACAAGCGATCCGTTTTTAACATAACAGTTGTTCAGGCATTAACGCGAATGGAAACACCAAAGTGTAGGCACATTAGCAAGACGATGATTGACCCATTATTGACCCCATTATAGTGACCCACATCTATGCATTGGCATTCCATTGAATAACAAATCTATGTATCTATCTATCTATCTATCTATCTATCGATCCTATCTTTCACTCAAGAGAGTTATTATTGATCAACGTTTCCTATGGTACCACATCAATACAGCATGGAATTGTGTACAAAATTGTACGTTTGGGGTCTGAGAGGCTAATAGTCATCAAATGGTGGTCCGTTGCTCAAATGGGTCTGAGAGGCTAAATCTCATCAAATGGTGGTCTGTGGCTCAAATTCTGAATAAACATATGAGGTAGGCTACCTTAGCAAGTTATTGAAATATTCCAAGAGTTAAATCGCATTAAAATACGAACTATTGCCTGATGGAGGGGAAAGGAACTGGTTGGAATAACGTGTTCCTTCCACGCGCTACGTCCAACCAGGGAAACTCCCCCCTGTCAGGTGTAAAGGAGCAACTTGGACACTCAGGCATGAAGCCTTGTCCCCCATATATGGGGACTAGGTTGGTGGAAGGTGTGTAGAAAAAAATATACGAACTATTAAAACTATTAATGCACGTTAAAAACGGAAGCTTGTGTAATGTCACTTCCAAGTTCCAACCAATGCTTCTCATACGAGGAAATCATTCGTGTTAATGCCTGAACAACTCTACGTTTATGGTAAAAACCGGATCGCTTGTGTGTAGGGCCTTGTGTGTAGGGCCTTGTGTGTAGGGCCTTGTGTGTAGGGCCTTGTGTGTAGGGCCTTGTGTGTAGGGCCTGGGTGTAGGTACAGTACAGTACAGTACAGTACAGGTCTGATTTTTTTCCACAAGAATTGGATTCTGATAGTGTACTGTGCCCTGCATGCAGCAAATACTGTACTCTCACAATTCCCATGATGCATTGCAAGCTTGGCTCCTCACTGGCAAGTGGGACAACACAGAAATGTGTGTGGGGAGGAATCAATTGAGTCAGTGTCACGGAGTGTGTTGTGTGTAGTGTGTCTACAAGGTGGTGCGTCTCTTTCTCTTGGACTGGTTCCCACATTGTCAAGTTTCTTGCCACCAGTAACGAGTGCCTGACACAGTGGCAGTGCACAGCCAGCCTCATCCTTCTCTCCCTGACACAGTGGCAGTGCACAGCCAGCCTCATCCTTCTCTCCCTGACACAGTGCTAGTGGCTCAGTGCACAGCTGCCTAAACTTGCAAAACTGCTTTAAAAAGTAATTAAAAATCGAACTAAATGTACAAATGTAATAAAAATGTGAAACTATACTACTGTTCTTATACTGTAATCACCTGCAAAGAGTTCAAATTCAGAGCTTTGAGACAGGGCTGTTGACAAGGCCTTGAGGAATTGAATTCACTTATACGTTCAAATTAAATGTATTCAAATGGACACTTATTTGTCCGTCTACTCGTCTAGTAATCAGAAAGGCCACGTGTTCTCACCCCGGCCTGCCCAGTAGTCAGTCAGTAGACGACATCAAAGTGTACTTCCTGAGCAAGACACTTAACCACTCACTCTTCTTTCTCCCTTGTCTTTTTACAGCCCGAAACTTCAATGTCCAGAAGTCTGAGGCTATGCTGCGAAAGGTAATCCTGCAGATCTTCTATTAAATTGGAGAGGCCATTTCTAGAGCTGTGTGTGAGTGTGCGTGCGTGTGTGTGTGTGTGTGCGTGTGCGCGAGCGCAATATTTTACCCCAGTTACCCTGCTAATTCGCTTTGCCATCAACACCTTCTTATCCAATTGAAGCTAACCAAAGACAATTGCAACTCATTTAGTTTACGACAGAATAACAGTAAAAACATTTCACAACAAGAAATGTGATGCAAATCAGTGTCTTATGTTTGCAAGATTTGGTGCAGACGGACACATAGAAACGCATGTGTGTGTGTGTGTGTGTGTGTGTGTGTGTGTGTGTGTGTGTGTGTGTGTGTGTGTGTGTGTGTGTGTGTGTGTGTGTGTGTGTGTGTGTGTGTGTGTGTGTGTGTGTGTGTGTGTGCGCACACACACACACACACATAGATAGATAGATTTTCCTGGTGGAGATAATATCATTGCTGTCGGGTGGAAAACCTGTGTTCCAATGTATTTATTTAGTCACAACTCACAAGCTCTAATTAATACACTAATCCATCTTGATTGACCTTTAGTGAATGTGAGGGTGTACAGTGTGTGCGTGCAGCAGACAATCCGTTTCTTGCTGAGGGGGCAGGTCTTAGTCGTGTGTCTAAAACCTCCTGAGCCACTTAACTCAGTCCACACTGCTTTAATGAGATCAGATTCTAAGAATGGCTTCTACGTCCTGACAGTTTTCTGAAAAAGCTATGTTTCTATGTCAGACCTACAAGCTCGTAGGCGCGCTATGAGCTTGTAGATCTGCTATTTTTCAATAGCTAAAGCATAACATAATGCTAACACCAAAAGGGGTTCCCGCCCAAAATGGGTTGAGAGCTGTAGTTGCTCTACTTGTATACATTATGCACTATTAACCTCTTCCAACCTGGCATCTCAATTCTGGGCATGTATTAACATTGTGATCTTGTAAATCAGCCATTTTACTGTTGCTATTTTCACTTGACACAATCATACGACAATATAATAAATATATAGGGCTTAAGTGGTTAATTAATATCATGTTTAGAAAGGTCTGCTATGAAGAAAATAAATGTTACTTGATTTGTTAAACCAAAGCCATTAACCACTTGAACCCTAGCATCCCTATTGGGGGAACATTTTAAAAATATTTCAGCAAAGATATTTGGTGTAATCCATGGGAATACGGTCATCTACGACTACGTATAGGGGTAAACTGGTTAACGTCACATTTCTATTTGATTCCAGCATTTGGAGTTCAGGAATCGAATGAAAGTAGACACAATAGCCACTGAATGGCGACCTCCTGAAGTAAGTGTTATATAAAATGTGTCATTGAATATCAGCATATTTTACAAAACTGACCCCGAAAGTAACCGTGTCAAAATACTGTCATTAGCAAATAATCTCAGCGTATCTGAATAAGCGGTGGTTGTTTTTCATTCAGGTAATAGAGAAGTATCTGTCTGGAGGGATGTGCGGCTATGACCGTGAGGGCAGTCCTATCTGGTATGATGTCATCGGACCTGTGGATCCCAAAGGCCTCTTCCTGTCCGCCACCAAGCAGGATTTTGTTAAGTCCAAGATCAAAGACTGTGAGATGCTGCAGAAGGAATGTGAACTGCAGTGCCAGAGGGTAAGATGAGGGTAAGATGTTGGGCATGGTCGCAAACATGCCCAACAAAATGTGGGGGTGTATGGGTGTGTTTTCATGTAGGAACGGAACAAAGGCCAGAGGGCACCTTTTTCTAGAATGAGTATGGGATACTGTGTTTGTGTCCTCTCTGCTTTTACATCAATTGCCTTACATGCCTTACATATATGTAAAATTCATAAAAATGAGTTGTTCAAGGTTAATATGAATTGTTTTCATATTGTTAAAATTATGCTCTTTTGTTTGTTAGCACTGTTCAGATATCTAATCATTTCAGAGCAGGCAATCAAGCAAGTGTTATGGCAATTTGCCCATTAGATTTTGAGATAACTTGTGTGCAAGTGGAAGGTTTGGCCTAATGGTGTAGCTAAGGCCATTGGGTCACCAACAACATCAGTAGGAGGCATCCTATCTTATCTAGGGATCATGAAAGTGCCCTGCAAATTCAATGACAATTCAGCCACAGCCAGTATTAGCTTTCAAGATCTGTTGTTTGGGGCTAAAGTGGTGGGTGAACAGCCTGACTGAGCAACACCACCATCCTAATTAGAACCCCATCACTAGTGGGGATTAAATAGTTTTCCCAGTGAAGGCAACATAATAATAGCTTCACTTTTGATGTATGTCTGTTGTCTTCTAGCTGGGGAAGCATGTGGAGTCCATAACCATGATCTATGATGTTGAGGGTCTGGCTCTGAAGCACTTATGGAAGCCTGCTATTGAGACATATGGAGAGGTATACGTACACAAACGTACTGTATATTACAAACATATCCTACTCACAATAACACAAATGTGTCCTGAAAATAAGGCATTCTGTAAATGAGCAGTGACTCAATGTGTGTTGTTGTTTTGCATCTTCAGATCGTTCAGATGTTTGAAGACAACTATCCCGAGGGGTTGAAAAGACTATTTGTCATTAAAGGTGCATTCGTCTCTTCCCTGTCCCTAGCTAGTAGTGCCTTTACATGTTACAAGCAAATGCAGTAAAGTGAGTAGTGTTAATAATAGTCATCATCATTATCATTGCGATTTCAATAGGGCTTTGCACTAATGTGCAGTGCTCAGGCCCTAATAATACACTTCATTTATAAAGAACTTTAACAAAAACAAAATGTATTTTAGAATGTAATTCATCTTTTTAAAATAATAAGTGAAGTTAACAACAATATAACCATTAAGAGAATCATACAATACAATAAATGTTATGGAAATGTCTTTTGATGTCTTTGTCATTTGAAAGACATTGATTTATGAAGACTTAGCTCCTCAAGCAGGTTGTTCCAGTATAGGAGCTCTGACAAGCAAAGCCACTGTTGTGTTCAACTGATTGAAATTTTTTGATTGAAATATTTATTAACAGTTTGTAGAATTTACAGTACATTTTAAGCACAAACTCAATACAAAGACTGTCAACTGTGAGTGGACGACCCAATTAAGCATTACACTTGTTTACAACAGGGTCCACATTGTTCAATTCATCAAAACATTTAAAGACATACAACCATTTAGAGACATACAAATAGACATTTCTATGTAGCTAAAGAACAGAACAGGAATTCATCATATGGGAAGCAAAAAAGGGAAAATATACAAGCACTGGGAAAATATACAATATACAATATACAGTGAGGGAAATGGAGTGGGGGGGATTCAGATTTTACAGAGGCCAGTTTCGAATTGCAGCCATCCGTAGGTGCCCTTTGAGAGCGGTTTTGAAGGAGTCAAGGGATTCACATGTCTTAATGACTGTTGGTCAGGAACAACAAGTGGGTTCCTGCCTTAGGACCACATGAGGGGTTAAAGTCATTATGATCAAGTGTCATCATAGCGAAGTGCCACTTCACCTAGAACGTTACATAATATTGGATGGCTAATCTTTTCAGTTGACCGGCTAAAATTACTCTTTGTATCTCCACAGCCCCTAAAATCTTCCCTGTGGCCTACAACCTTGTGAAGCACTTCCTGAGTGAGGTCACGCGATCAAAGATCCAAGTGCTGGGGGGTAAGACAACTTAAGACGATGTCACATTGTTTAATTGCCAAGTTGTTTAATTGACCATGTGGTGTCCATTTTGTTCGAATTTCGTGGGATGTGAAACGCTATCCCCAAAAACTAACATGAATTTTAGAGCAGTGATTCACAAACATAGGGTTAGGGCCGATTCATACTCCTATTTTACCGCTGTTTCGGCGCTGTAGTGCCGAAATGATTTCGGCTCGTCGGAAATTTTCAGTAGCACTGAAGAGCCGACTTTAGGACGGTACCCCCCCCCCCCCCCCCCCCCCAACCAACCACAAATGACGTCACATTGTAGGCCGAACCAACTTTTATTCGGCTCTAAAATAGGAGTATGAATCGGCCCTAAATCACAGACCCGTTTTATGGGTTGTAAGTATTAGGATATTTCCACTATATATCATTTCCTTCAAAAGCTAATCAAGAATTTTGATTTGATTTGATTTGATTTGATTTGATTTTCTTTTCTTTTCTTTTCTTTTCTTTTCTTTTCTTTTCTTTTCTTTTCTTTTCTTTTCATCTACAAGTCTATCTTAATAAATGTAATCAGTTACTGGGAAGTCTGAGGTTAAGAAATTCCACAGAAAAGGGAGTTCTCAAGAAGGGTGCAGTCTACCAGCTTACCTGATTGAGTCATCATTATTAGGAAATGTGCCCATTTGTCTGCTCTATCAGTACTGTATCAGTTAACCTGAGTTTAATGGGAGGATGGATAAAGTAAGAGAAGTGTAACCGTGGGATAGGAATAGATCAGTGGTTCTCAAAATATATATCTTTTGGCTTTTGAAATAACTGTATTATTTAAACATATTTTAATACATCTAACAAAGAAAATTTATTTATATTTTAAAACATTTTCCCATGGACCACCTGCAGGCCTATTATGCCATGGACCACTAGTAGTCCGTGGACCATCTGTTAAGAAACAGTGGTATGTACAGTATATATTGCATAGCATTAGCAAGTGTTATGAAAGAGCTAAGCTTAGCCCATATACCCTCCCAACACAACAGTGGTCCCTAGCTTGATTCTTAGTCAGGGTGGTGGTCCCTGGTTCACAATCAGTTGAAAACCCCTGATCTAGATTAACGTATGAGTAAACTAAGGCACCAGTACTCGTTTCAGATGTTAGGTATATGTATTTATGACATTTGAGAAAGATTTTGTGTTGCCAAAATCAATATAACACATTTTACAAGCAAAAACACTTTTCTTTTGTCAAAAACACAAGTCCAGAAGGGTATAATCTATGAAAAAATGCATTGAATGTGTAGTGCCCATGACACGGGAACGGAACTGAACGAAAAGGGACCTCACAATATGGCCTATTAATGAATGTATTTTTGTAAGTTTGGGTCCCTGGAAGACACCAAGGGCTGGATTTTGAAGATGCGTTTTACAATGGGGTAATACATACAGTTTTATGAGCTGGGGGCGTGTTGTATGTCATATTGCAATTTTGGGCATGTTAAGAAGCGCTTTCGACACCCCGTGGATTGCGCAAAACGGCCTTGAATTAGTCATGGGTGTGTTTAAGGCGTGTTTGAGACGTACCCAATCAACATGTCCGTACCATTCTCTTTACCAGTCAGCTGATGTCACATACGGAATGCGCAATTTGGGATTACATTTCTTCAGGCTGGCACCATAGAAGACATGACATGACTTTGTCACATTTGGGTTAATTATTCCTATTGCACTGCATGCTGTCACCTTTATGCCTCAAAATAATTTGTTTCTATTGAAAAACACCAGTAAAATAACGTTTATTATATTTTATTTCATTCAAGTCATGATGAAGGAATGAGTTGAATGCTGCTTATTAATGCTGTGCCTGTGGCCCCGATGGTATATTGTCTTCGCTCGTAGCATTTTACTTGAATCGGGTGTGATACAGCATATGAAAGCAAACTTCCCAAGGATTATGGAGATGTTTTTATTTATTTTTAAGGTTGAGAAATTAAATAATTATGGCCGTTTCTAATCTCAACATTTTACAAAAAAATAAGAGGCTGTTGCCATGTCTCATAGAAACAAGTAA
The DNA here is from genome assembly GCF_964188405.1 of Protomyctophum parallelum. NCBI lineage: Eukaryota > Metazoa > Chordata > Actinopteri > Myctophiformes > Myctophidae > Protomyctophum > Protomyctophum parallelum. The sequence goes on along the minus strand of NC_139710.1, from coordinate 20,772,895 downwards.
ATAGGTCTATAAAAATAAGCGCATATAACAGGGATCTGTAACCTATTTTAAATGAAGTGCCATGTTTTTATTTTCTAGATAGTGAGTCTGCCATATCCAGATTAATTTTAATGACACCACATTAAAATAAAAAAACATTTTGATTGTCCACAAATATAAAGTTCTTCCTTCTTTTTAAATATGTTCTTGCACATTGTTATAATGATCATTATATATATCCCCCTGCAGTCAGAGTTCATAGTTTTAATGAATGAATGTGATGCATTGTGAGCTGGTATAGATCTGCTATTTTCAAAAGTAATCAATTAGTAAAATTAATTAAATTTTTGGATTAGCCGTCCTTAGTTGGGCAAATGCATTCATCTGGGGATCCTTGACATGGGAATGTGCTGTGTGAGGATCACTGGTTTAAACAACATTAGGAGAAAAGCCCAAATAACCACTTTAGAAACAAGAAAAGCAACCACAAATAGTACAACTACCAATATTTACAAGCAACTTTACAGAAAAAGAAGCCGCTTATAATAAACAGACATGGCAACACTCTAGCAGCCTCCCAGAGCCGCTCAAGTGTACAATCAAACAGTGCTTTTTGCGTTTATGAGGTGGTCAGACCCACGTCTAATCGTTATGCGCTGAGTGTTTTTAGGTCAAGGGGCTTAATAGCAAATTGCGCAAAGCGAAAATAATTAACATATGGACACTCCCACAATGCTAAAATATTCAAGAACGCCGTATACCATATGTGTGTGCGTTCAACACGGGCCGATATGCCTTTCATAATACGAATGTGCGCAGAGTGAGGGCAATTTATGTATTACCCCATTGTAAAACGCATCTTCAAAATACAGCCCCAAATGTCTCTTTTGGGTCTCGAGTTGAAAAACCCCTGAGTTGGATCAAGCAATGCCAAAGCGTGGTCTATCCCAGTGGTTCTTTTTAGCCTTCTTTTTAACTTTTTTACCTGTGACCCAAAAGAGAAATTAGACATTCGCCCAGGACTCAAACTAGTGAAAATTGCACATTTACAAGCTAGGTCAGATTAGATTGGCTATTTTCACTACTTCTACCTCTTAAACCCCAGGGGGTTCCAGGGGGAAAATCCGCAACATCGGAGTTGGAACCGGAGACCAATTGGGTCTCCATTGACCCGCTGAGCGCTGTTCAGAGGTTCTGAGCTGCTGCAAGAGGCTCAAGAGGTTTAAAACACCTTTTTATTTCTGGAAAAGATTTGATTTATTTCATTCATGAAACACTTGAAATATGTTGGAATTAATTTCATTGATGAAAAGTTTTTTTTCCCTCACTTTTTAAAATATATATAGTTTTAATGGAAAACACAAAAAGGGGGTTATTTACTTGTGACCCATAAAAAGATGGGAAACAGTGCTCTCTAGCCAACACCAACTCTGAAGTCCTGGATCACTGCCCTCCACACTCTCCTATCTAACATCAGGGTCATGAGCTCTACAGTCAGTGTTGTATTTTTAATTTCTGATGTCTTTGTCCTCTGGATCTGCAGAAAACTGGCAGGAGGTATTATTGAAATACGTCGACCCAGAGCAGCTGCCTGTGGTCTATGGAGGTAAAATGACTGATCCGGATGGAGACCCTCGTTGTAAGTCCAGGGTGAGTCCAATCCCCGTCAGGATGAAGCAGACCCTCTGCAAACATCTAGGCTGCAGTTCTCTAGTGCTGTTACAGTAAACCTGCTAAATAGACTTGCAACCTATTGCTGAAAATATGTGCAAGATGCTGTCTCCGGTAGTGTAGTCTGCACGCACAGATTACATGGTGCCTTGACATTGATGTTTTTGTTTGTAGTTAACGTAGGAGATTCTACAATCTGCTCCTGTAGTTGAAAAGCTTTTCTGAGAGATGCCCTGGTGGCTCAATGTGCTTGGACTAGAGTTTTCAAAAGCTTTTCTGAGAGATGCCCTGGTGGCTCAATGTGCTTGGACTAGAGTTTTCAAAAGCTTTTCTGAGAGATGTCCTGGTGGCTCAATGTGCTTGGAGTCGGACTAGAGTTTTCAATGTGCTTTTGGACTAGAGTTTTCAATGTGCTTTTGGACTAGAGTTTTCAATGTGCTTTTGGACTAGAGTTTTCAATGTGCTTTTGGACTAGAGTTTTCAATGTGCTTTTGGACTAGAGTTTTCAATGTGCTTTTGGACTAGAGTTTTCAAAAGCAACACCTCAAAATGTCTCTGCAGTATTTTGGAACGTTGCTGTTCTATTTGACTGCAACAACTATCGATTATATTCTTAGCAATTATTCTATTTAGTGATGGCAGATTAATTGGCAAACACATCGGTATCGGCCGATCTGTTTTTAGATTAATCTGCATCGGTTTGATTAATCAATCAGACCGATTAATTAAGCGGTCCGATTAATCGTTCTGTCTTTTTGTCCAAAGTAACAGCTTGAACAGATCTACAAGCTCACAATATTAGCCTGTAGTGCAGACACCCTGTTATGTATTTTTCAGAATGGACAAAATTATTATATATTTTTAATGCAGAATGAAATCATATCGACATAGGTAATATCGGTTATCGGCCATAACAGCAATTTATTATATCGGATATCGATATCGGCCAAAATGTCTCATCGGCACATACCTAACTATTGATTACTATTTTGATTGATTGAATAATTGAGAAGCATGTCTGTTAATTCATTTAAGTCAAACAAATAAAATAATTTTCAGGTCGTAAGCTTGTAGATCGGCTATTTTCGTAAAATTAAAATAAATACACATTTGACCTTTTTTTAGACATCTATTTGTATCAAATGTATTTGTTTCATAATCAATTAAATTGATTAGTTCAATTAACTGTTGCACCCCAATGACCCAAGAAGCAACAAAGGTGCTTCACAACCAGACCATGCCACTGCAAGCAAATTAAACTGCTTGGATAATAGAAGCTGATCAATACATTCTAGCTGGGATCCTCTAGTCTAACCCACAAAAGATGTTATGCATATTCACCACATGGGTCACTCTTATTTAGAAGAGAAGCCTGGATCTACAACACTGGATCTGCTTATGGAATTAAAACTGATCACCAATACCACATAACCAGCTCAGTGGCCTTGTGGTTAGAGTGTCCACCCTGAGACTGGGAAGTTGGGGTTCGATCCCTGGCTGGGTCATACCAAAGACTAAAAAATGCAACCCACTCAGCACCAAGGGTTGGATTGGGATAAGTCCCTGCGACATACTAGCGTCATGTCCAGGGGGTGTACTTGTACATCAATCTGCCTCACTCTACAGAAACAGGAGATAGGCTCCTGACCTATGGGCCTCATGGCTCGGCAAGACCACTACAGACTTTCAACCAAAAGGTGAGAAGCTGAGAAACCTCTACAGAATGCACAATTAAAAACACTAGCCCGGTGCCCGGCTGTAGAGAACCGAGTCGGTAACGATGGGAGTTGGAGATCCATTCTCCGCTATGCAATACCCGTTGTACCCATGTCAGAGTACCCGTTCCACCCATGTTATGCCCATATATGGAAATTTCTGTATCCGTGTCTCTGTGTCCCTTTATTCCTATATATGGAGTTCTGTGTCAGGCATGCCCAAATATGGAGCGTTGTGATGTCAGAACAGGCCAGCTCCATTTTTGGAGTCCAGGCAAGGGCCCTGTCCAGAGCATAGAGTATTAAAAGGATAGAGACTGAACTGGCGCAAAGCTCCGCCCCCTCCGCTATTCATGTCAGTGGAAGTTGCTCAGTGGCGTTTTGAAGCACCCGGAAATGCTGATTCAGCATTTGGGCACCAAATGTTGGTGCCCAAATGTGCAGCTGGGCTTTAACATTGAGCGCTCGGTTGCACAGGGTTTCCTCGTCAAGAATCCACGGGTCCGCCTGCAGTCCTTCCTCTTACCACTAGGGCCCAGCGCATCAACGTTGGAGTGCCTCACTGGCCCCTTGGTCCAGAGCCCGGGCAGAGGCCTTTTGTGGCGCTTCTGGACAACCGTGGGTCCAACCGGCGACCGACTCGACACCGGGCACTGCACTACTTGCAGGGGTTTGTCGAATTTGAAGTCGGCGTGTCGGAACGGTTTTCGAGTTACTGCTTAAATGACAGCTTTTGCTTTCTTCCCTTTGCAATCCTGCCTCACAGCATGTAGTTGGTGTAGAAGCAGTTAGGATGACTGAACTTTTAGCTTGAGTATGCATTAGATACTTTTTCTAGATATGCGAACTGAACCCGGATTTATCATTGTTTCTATAGATACGTTATTGGGTCCCAGACAGATGAGGAAGAGGAAAGAATATCAGAACATTGGAATGAACCTGCTAGATTCAATGGACAGAGGCTCAACCTCGACCCCTATTTTTACACAACCTTTTTTTGTTGTAGTTATTAGAGAGTGTTACAGTAGCTGTTTGAATGTCATTGTTATTAACTGTATGGAGTTTGCCTGTTTTTTTAATGAACTTGTGTGATATCAGGCCTTTAAAACAGCCGTTCTGGTTGTTCTTATCAATGTGCAGTTAGACCGTGGTAAAAGACTGATAGGTGGATGAAGCTGATAACTGTGTCTGTTCAAAAGAAAGGACTATGCTTTTGGGTGACCTGTTCTACTGAGTTTTTAGTCATGTCTGTTCTTAGTATGTTCAAAAAGTGTCTAACGGTTAGACTCTAACCTCCTGTCCTATTTGTTGGCTATGCTAATGCATAATGCCCTGAGGAAAGTGCCCCAAAACAGTATGTCTTCTTTATTGGAGGACGGTTTTTCTACCTCCTGCCACAGTGTATTTTCTGATAGATGAAGGTAGTACACCATTAATATAACGGTTATTGAAAAAATAATCAAAATATTTATAGTCATGTTTAAATTAATCATCTAAATATTGTATGATCAAATAGCAACATCACAATTCATGGAACATGAAGAAGAGTTTTTCAAACTAATTTCATATTTTGTTTTTGCAGAAGCTAGGCTACTACAAGAATATTCCCTTTAAGTAAGCATGCAGTGTGTAATTGACAAGATAGCACAGTGGTGTGTGCATGACTGTTGTTATTGTGTTCACTATGATATAAGGGGTTGATCTCAACCATACTGTAGCCTGGTGTGGTGAAGGGAAACACTTTATCTCCCCTGGTCTAATTTCACACTGCCCTCTATTGCCCGGTTCCAGTACTGTACACAATTTCACGCCATGTCTTTGGTTTGGTTGTACTTGAATAAATAGATAAGTGCTCCTTTACAGTAGCTGTATGGGCTCCTTTTTGTATGTCTAGGAAGATTTTAATTTGTATGACATAAAAGAGACTTTGAAAATATAATGCTACTTTGAGATCTGAATCTCTCTTTTACTGAAGATAATTCATGCTATTCCTGGCTGTCACAGTAAGTTATGTCTTCTATTTAACCCTCATCTCCCTCAAACTCTTACATCTCCTGGCTACATTTCAACATCAACTGTTTTGTTTAAATTAACACCAATATTCTAACCTCATGTGTCTTTATGTGATGTGATGTGTGCGACTGTGTGTGCGTGCGTGTTCCAGATCCAATATGTAGGTCCTGTGCCTCCCTCTTACTATGTCCGGGACCATGTGAAGGTGAACTATGACCAGTGTCTCACAGTCGGTCGAGGTTCCTCCAAGCAGATGGAATATGAGATCCTGTTCCCCGGCTGCGTTCTCAGGTTAATATAGTATTATGAAATTGGGTTGAATGCTAACTTTTGAAATGCCTGCAAGCCACAGAGGTGACATGTGTGACTGTACACACGGACGGACGGGCTGAAACATAGTATCGGCCCGCCTTCGGCATGGCACAGGCAAAGATTATGACAAAAATGAATGATTATTCTGAATCTAACAATATGTTTCAGTATCCCCACTATAAATGGATAACCTGTGACAAAACTGCTCTCATGGTGCACGCTCTACCTTTTTCTGTAATATCTAAGCCAGGGTTTATGTAAGTGCTCAAGCCTAGGTCAAACAGAACAATGGTTATATCTGATCCTGTCTATTTATGAATTCTAATTTCTAACCTACTGAAGTTTAGGAACAAGGCCTCCTGTTTGTTTGAGCTACCATTGTGTCTTAACTACTGTTAATTGGCTGTGTGTGTGCACACACATCCTTATTTCCTGCTTTTACTTTTTAATAACTCAAGCTCCCACTACTGCATTGTAGACTATAAGTACCGGTAGATGTTTCAAGCAACATCTTCTTCCAATGTAACCATTCTCAGGTGGCAGTTTGTTAGCGAGGGGGCAGACATTGGCTTCGGGGTGTTTCTGAAGTCCAAGAAGGGTGAATGGCAGAAGAAGGGTCAAATGCAGCAAGTGGTGTGCAGCCAGCGCTACAACTCCCAGCTGGTGCCTGAGGACGGCTCACTTACATGTGAACAACCTGGAATCTGTGAGCTGAATTAAAATTCCTTACCGGAAAGAATATGAACGTTCTACATATGCTAACATAAACTCAAGCTGTATGTTCAGACTGGCAGCCCAAAACATGTTTTTGGCCAGTCTGGATTGGAATCAAATTGGTGTAATCAAGTCGGAAGAGAAAAACAGATGAGAACACATTATGGTGAATCAGATTTGAACCACATTCATAGGTGGTTTGAAATTAGATTACATTTTATTTCTAAAGATCTCAGTCTGGACACGAGGCCTGATTCATATTTTGTTGTACTAACTGAAAATAGCCAATCCATAAGCACACAACGTATGTTTGCACCGCTTTGTGAGCTTGTACTAGATCGTTTATTTTCGGTGTGTAGGACTGGCTCGCAGCGCATTGCAATGCGCCATTTTGTGAGCTTGTAGATATGTAGTTTTTTGGCGAGTCATACGGACATTACGTCGTTAACACAGCAAGCAATGCAGATAGGTCAACGTTGTGTGAATACTTCAATATAATCTGATCACTTGCTAATCGACAGTGTGGACTGTCGGTACTAGAGATCAGATTTGTTTCTCAGATCAGATTTGACAAAAACATTCGCTCTGAAAGAATATATATTCAAAGATTTGTGCCGCATTTTTATGATTTTTCAAAAGTAGCAGAACTACAAGCGCTATGAGCTTGTAGATCTGCTATTCTTCTATAGCATAATGCTTAGTTAAAACACCAAAAGGGGTTCCCGTCCAGAATGGGTTAAACCATTTGTGATTAGAACTGAAATACTGGTTGATGTGTGACATGTTTCTCGGTGGCCTTTCAGATGTGCTGCGATTCGACAACACTTACAGCATCTTCCAGTCCAAGAGGGTCAGCTTCTCTGTCGAGGTCCTACTGCCAACCCACTTACAGTCCCCAAAAGGTGGGTCTAGCAGCCCATCGGAAGAGGGCGGCCCCAGCCAGCCAGAGGTCCAACTGCAGTCCCCCAAGCCTAACGGTGGGTCTGGCAGCCCATCGGAAGAGGGCGGCCCCAGCCAGCCAGAGGTCCAACTGCAGTCCCCCAAGCCTAACGGTGGGTCTGGCAGCCAACCAGAAGAGGAGAGCACCAGCCAGTCATGATTGAAGACGAATTTGGTAATACTTCCCATCAAGCCCGTGTCTATATGATGCGTTACAATCGGCCTATAAAAATAAATCTGATTCTGATTTTGAACATTGTATGCTTAGTTATAAGCACCATAATACCTCAAAACACATAACGGCATTTTATTATGAATTCTTTATAACTTTCAATGTATTATCACTGTTACAATGCATCATAGTGTGATTATAAGTCACTATAAATGTTCATTTGGTGCTTTACAATACATGACATTCCAGGAGGCGTAGGCAGAAAAGTTATATTGCTATTTTCCCACTTTATTTAAAACACTACATTATCACTTATAGTGATACCACACCATAATGTATTATAACAGTGATTATAAAATATAATATACTACTTCTTTGAGAAATATAATAAACTATGATCTGACCAAATGAAAATGTCCAGTAATTATGAAGTATTATGATACTTCTAAAGTAATACTTTATGTGTTATGATTTCATTATTGGTACTTAAGCTGTAATTATACAGTTATAATCAGATTACAATGCATACATGACCTTTATAAGTAGTTTATATGCTTTATACTCTGCTATGATTATTCTTATGAAGCATATGTATGAGTTCTTATAGCCATTTATAGTTTTATAAGCCGGTTAATGCATTGTAGTTATGGGCTTCATAGGAAGTGTTACCAAGAATTATTTTAACATGAGGTAGTCAGAGGAACTGCAGCTGCACTGATTAGTCGCCACTGGTACACACATCCTGAGATACTTGATCTGAAAACAATCTGCAGCCATGGACAATGACCATGTCACCCATGGACAATGACCATGTCACCCATGCACTGATACAGAAATGGAGGAACAGTCTGCAATGCATGCAAGAGGATATGATATCTCACAGGGAAAAATATACCAACTGGACTACGTGAGAAGTATTTAATACCGTACATACCTCCTACAGTAGTCCTAGAATATTTAATGTTATCTGGAATTTGTGCTTGTCCCCCAGCAACACTGGCTCAACTCTTTCTTCTTATCCTATCAGTCTGCATGTTTAAAACCACAGACGTTGGTACTTGGTAGTGGGAAGAAATAAGATTAATGTTCAGGTTAAACAAAATAAAGAATGTCTAGTATTATATTATACAGTATATTAAACTTTTTTTTGACAGTTATAGAATGTAGGTAATGATTTGTACCCTACCCGGGAGCAGTATGGGTTGCAGCACCACGGTGGAGCCTGCGGAACCATTGCGGCTCAATAATCCGCCACTCCTGAATGAAGTGTCTGGTGCTGGGAGTCTGGTGCAACGCACAGGTCCTGCGCTGCACCTGGTGAGGGCAGGAGTGGACCTGGTGGGCCCGGACAAGAGTCAACCCACGGAGCATAGTCCTTCCACGCGGCAGACCTCCCAGTCCCGGCAGAGTAGTTCGGGAGCGGCGGACTGTGTGACCCTGTCTTTCCCTAATGGGACTGATCGTGGGATGTGGGTCGGGATTTGATCACCCTGGCTGGGTCACCTGAGTGAGTTAAGTACAGTAGGCCAATGATTGAGGTATGGAAACTTAACTGAAATAATTAGTACATATGGATATGCAAAATGTACTGTATAGCTATATCTTGTATCTTCTAGATAAATAAATACCTATATTTCTTAGGCATTGTTCCAAATTAAAGTGTGTGTGTGTGTGTGTGTGTGTGTGTGTGTGTGTGTGTGTGTGTGTGTGTGTGTGTGTGTGTGTGTGTGATTTCGCTCAGGAGTGGGAATGGAAATATGAAGTAAGGAAGGTACTGGAGCAAACTCTTGGCAATTAAAGCCTTTTTAATAACTGGGTGCAGGCAAGTAACGTGGCAACATTTCGATATCAATACATCATCAGGTCGTCAATTAACTATTGCACCCCTAATCATGGCAGACATAAAAGTATGAGTAGAACATACACATACAGCACATAAGAAAAAGTATTAATCAACTTTGTCACCGTTTACAGGTGTAAAGAAGCTCAATTTAGCTGTTTTTGAGGGGTGCTAGCCCCTCCTACTGTATGTCCAGCTTTGGGTTTGTGTGAACACAAATATTGTTCTGCTACCACCACCTATGACTAGTTGAGTGTTTGTGTACAAACACTAGAGTGTGAACACAAACATTGCATAAACATCAACATTGAAGACAAAAGTGAGGATGCAAATTGTGATTGATCAGAATGAGATGATCCTCACTTCACATGGGTGTTTTCTATAAAGAAAAAATGAAAGCAAAATCACTCAGTTTCATTAGTTGTCCAGCAGTATCAAGATCAAATCTTGACTGAACAAAACAGGTAGTACAGCAGTTAATATAACCAACCGCAACCGGGCATATGAAGAAGAAAGTTAGTGGTAGCAACAAGATACTAATAATACATATTCTATTCAATTCAACTTTATTAGCAGACTCAGGTCCATAGGGATACATACACGGGGTTAACATACAAGAGATACAACGGGCAATAAAAATCATAAAAGAATGTAAAACAAATACATAACTTAACTCACAGGCAGAATACAGGCATTTTAGCCAGTGTACCCTTAATCTAGATGTATAACGTGAACAGCTCAGTGAGGGGCTTGAAAGCGCTACAATGATAGTTTGTTGACACATCCAGCCTTTTCATAAATTAGATTTCTTAGAAGTGCTTCAAAAGTCCTCACTCCAGCAGTGACAAACATCTGGCTAGCACTGCCCCCTCTGGGTTGTTTAATGAGTATTCTCATGGCATCATTATATGCAACTTGCAACCGGTGCATGCTAGACTTTTTAGTGGAACAATGACAGAACTTTTCGGGCTTGAGCATACCATACAGCTTCCGACATTGTCTGTATATATCATCATCAGTCATTTTATCCGTAAAAAAATGGCCAAGATATTTAATCTTATTCCAGACCTCAAGACTATAGAGCGTCACAGTCCCACCCCCTTTCAGAACGACGAATATTGTGTTCATTGTCATGATTTGTCACGATCCGAGTTGGCTTTGTCCACGGCGTAACCGTCTTTAATTAAATACTTTAAGAAAAGCCTATGGGAAAAATGCATTGGGATTAATTTCCTGGGCCACTCGTCGTTCTGAAAGGGGGTGGGACTGCGACGCTCTATTGTCTTAATAGTTTAAACATAGGAAAGTTAAGGCGTCTGTCCTCTTTAGTTCTACATATTAGAACAGCGCTTTTGCTGGCATTATATTATATTATCATGTTGCACACCATACTTACAAAAGTTACAAAAATGGTTCAGCAGCTATAGAAACATACTGGGACTAGGAAAGGAGTACCAGACCCATGCTTATTATACTTATACAGACATAATCAGTAATACTACTGTCTGTATCCGGTATTTCTTCTATTTATATTTCCTATGCAGGGGTTTCCTATGCATCCTATGCATTTTGCACTGGTTCAGAGTATGACACATGGATTATATGTACATTAAAAAAATATCAATGAAAAATTATAAATATGAAACAGTCTGCCATGGATCCATATGGTACAGGCAATCGGCCATATTTTGCGTGCCGTCTTATGCCTTATGCATTTTGAGGCATTTGTTGAGTTCTGCATCTGGTCCCATACATGTTGGTTTGCGACGTGCTGTGAGCTTGTAGATTGGCTTTTTTACAAATGTTTGTCTAGTTTCAATATAGTGCTATACATACCCAGACGTACAGTAGTGTCCATCAAACACGCTGTGCCAGACTTAAGAACAACATAGACCTGTATCTTTACTATCTTGGGTTAGGGGTATGATTCTCATGGGGTTGAAATACTCTCAATAATACCCTTAGCCCCTTTCAGAACCCTTTATACCTTTTTTGAGGAGCACTAGCCCCTCAATTACTTTTTGCCGCCATATGGAAGCAAAGTCTATGTACTTTAATGTTTGTTTGGAGCGACATCATATGGCCGATATAAACACATCTTTGTAATTTATTTTGTTTCAGACAAACAAGCCAGGGTGGATAAAGAAAAGAAACGGTACAATTATAAGTAACCAATGTGGAAAAAGCATCCGAAATAACTGAAACGGCACTGGAGAATTCATAGAAGAAATTAGCCAAAAATAGTGTGGCGGGCATGCCGCCCCACACATGATGCCCTGGGTGGGCATGTTTTAAACAAACATTAAAAACTAAAAAGTCCATATTCTGCCACCCCAAAAAAGGCGCCCACTTTCAAGGATTCCTTGAAAGTCAATGGCTTCTCTTATTCACCCGCTGATTTGCTACATGCAAGACGGGGGAGGTGGGACATGGAGTGTGCAAAATATTAAAAAAGAAAAGAAAACATGCTTAATAGCAGCATTGATCAGCGCCAATCAACACGCGTTTCTCATGTCTAAAGCCCAGCTACTGTCTGTATTGCTATACTGTTTTTCCTATGCATCCTATGCATTTTGCATAGGATGTATCTTTAAAAATCTCTGCAAGACGAGACGTTACATTTGTCCGTTGCCAGAGAATGGTACCAGCGGGTGAATTTGAGAAGGCATTAACTTTCCCTAAACACACACACCTTACATCCCAGAGCGAGAGATGGCTCCATTTACTCTATTAGCATCACTGTAAACATGCCATGAGCGATGTCTCTATTTAGCTTAGTTTGATATCAGTGGTTTTGGCATCACCAGGCTTTCCGATTGAGAAAAATGCATGGAGTTTCTCAGTGAAAGTGTATTTATGAGTGTAAATGTGAGTCATCTCATCATAGAAGGACACCAATCCCCCGTCATAGTCCAGCTTGACTGTGATCCTCTGAGGGTTCCTCTGCAGCGTGATGGTTTCTCCACACCCATTAGTGTACTTCCCACTTTTCTGTGTTAAACACCAGAATCCATATTCGGGTGTGACACACGGCTCCCTCTTCCTGTCAACGGTCTCTTTAGCCAAACCTATAGTCCAGTCAGGATGGTCTCCAACTTCCACCTCCCAGCTGTGTTTTCCCGAACCCAGGCTCTCATGACCCAGAACAACTGGACACTTACTGAACCTCTCTGGGTTGTCAGGAAGCTGCTCCTTTTTGTCTCCATGTCTCACACTGGTCAGGTCTGCAGACACACGGAGCCAGCCATTTGCTGTGTTTGGGTCCAGAACGACGGGAACGAATCTGACCCTCTCCCCCAACTTCTCACAGACCCTGAAGGACAGGTTTTCCAGGTGTTTGGAGTTCATGACTAGACTACCAGTGTTCTTGAGACCTGCTGTGTGTGTATGTGACAGTGTACAGTTGTACTGTACACTGGTCTGGTCTCTGGTACTGCTCCGATGTTATGTTACAGGTACCAGCCAGGCTGCAGCTCCCATTAGCAGCTATGCTGAAATACAGAACATAATGATGAAACACGAGATATGGCTTGCATTTACTTATCATTTTTCGACCACAGACTTCCAGGTCCTTCATTACCATCCCCAGTTCCTGCTTACTATTTACTTATAGTGCTGCACAATTCATCTAAAAAAGATTGAGATCTAGATTCAGACACCGAGTGCAATCTAATTTTGAGAAAAATCGTGCAGCACTAGTTGGCTGCCCAATTTATTTTAGTTAGTCTCTCATAGCCAGACAACTATTCCACAATAGTCTGGAACTACACCTCCTGAAGTCCGAGTAAGGAAGCTCACGCTCAAGCTTACATTTTATTATTTTTATTTCCTTTTCTGCTTGGCAACAACTTCAACAAGCTATATATGCTTAATGATTTATAATTATATTTAAAGGATAAATTTGCACGACTGTAAAGACGAAATGGAAGTTGGGAGGAGGCTCCACTTCCGCTTTATCGCTTATGCATGATAGAGCTTCCGTTGCTCCAGACTGTATGATGGTCCGTCATACAGTGTCCCCCTTTGCGTGGGACACTCCCTCATTCCAAAGACTTTTCAAGCGTCCCACAAATTGACAGTGTACAAATGCCCTAATAGTTAGTCCCCTAATAGTTGTCTTTCTGTTGTAAAGTTCTCTCATTGTCTCTTTTCCTGCAGGATGTGTTTTTAAGCCTGTTAAAATAGCATGAAAATATCCCATAGGTCTAGGGCCTAAAAAAACAAAAGGTCTATACAGGCTACAGTACCAAGTCGGCCACACCACCCAAAATGTGCATGATTTTAAAACAAAATGTGAGATGCCAGAGTAGGAGTTTATAAATGATAGGCAATATTAGGCCTATGGTCGAATATGACATCAAGGCATTTAATAGCAACTCAAGTAATAAGTTGCTAACCCCGTACCCCTACTACCCCAGTATCGCTTGTGTGGGACAAGTGGGATGGGGGGACGGGGTCCCCCCATCCCACTTGTCACACACAAGTGATACTTCCAACCACGTGGGGGCCACGGCCCCCATGAAGACTCCCAGGGCCCCTTTAGGCCCCCATGAAGATTTTCGTGGACATTTTACATTTACATTACATATTTTCTGGGAATTCCAAACATTTTGGACCTCTCCGCCGGCAATCTGAGAATCCCATCGTCAAATATTCGGGAAAACAGCGCCTCCCCTGTTGTTCCTCAATTGTTGCGAGGCAACAGTCTGGCCCAATCCCAATCCACTCCCTTGCTGACTCAATGAGCCCTCACTGACTTAGCTGCGCGTTCATGTGAAGTCTGCGAGGGCTTGAGGGATGTCCCATTTGAAATCGGTAAGTCAGTGAGGGCTCAGCCCCGCCCCTTTATGTGCCCTTTGCCAAAGTCAGCGTCGATGCTGACTTTAGGCTGACTTTGGCAAATAAATTACCCACAGTTCATAGCGTTACCAGTGGAATGAGGGGGATCCTCCGAACGTCAATCATTTAGGTATGCAAATTAGTTATGTATCGCAATTAGAATGTCAACAAACACAATAGTGCTTTCTCACTGTTCTCAAAAGGAGACGGAATGGAAGGATATAGGCTGTATATTTAATAACAATAATAATATTAAGGGAAATATGATGAGAAATGACTAATGAGCAAAGTAAAAGAATATGGAAATGAAATGTATAATGCATATTATTATATATGAATATTACAACTCATATCACACAGGAAAGTGTATTTATTAAACTAATAATAAAACGATCATCTTAAATACTAAAATAGACATGACATGTATAAATAGGCCAAGCATGTAGGTAGGCACTGGCTGTGAATGAGGACAGTTTGTATAAAGTGATGCAAAGTGTCATGAATGGCGGACTCATCTTCAAAGTGCTGTCCCATTTCTTTCACAACAATTTGGAGCCCTTGCAGCCTCTCACCCTCAAGCACTTACAGCTGACGTCATTAAAGTCAATGAGGGTACAGGGCTCAGGGCTTGAGGGAGGCAATTGGGATTGGGCCTCTGTCTTGAGAGACTACTCCGCCGGCCGTCCAAGAGGTGTTAAAAAGTACTCAAATGCTAATCAGGTTTATTTTGTTTTCACCTAGCCAGATGTCCACAACATCAAAGCGTGTCAGAATTTCACGGTAGTTGTTCTTGAGTCGTGACATAATAACACTGATCAAGAATTCACCAAAGAGACCTAACCCTATAGTGAGACTACACACTGACTCGAGAAAAGACCCATATCGTCCAAAATAGGCTGATCAGTCGTTGTCTGTGTATAGGCTAATTCATTGGTAAAAGTATGCTAAATCTCTCTCTCTCCCTCCTTATCTCTCTATATCTCCCTCCCTCCCTCTCTCTCATAATAATATAGTCCTGAAAGTCCTCACCTTGGCTTGGACATTGGCCTATAGAAGCTGCTTTAAAAGTAAAACAACAACAACAACAACTTATTTTTTTCCGCGCTGCGGCGGGGGGGGGGGAGGCGGGGCTGCGGGGGGGGGGCCTTGAGGATTGATCAAACTCTTCGGCTCTGGATACTTCTGAACCTCAAATGAACAGTTTGGATCTGATCACCCTAATGACGGAAGCATTTGAAAATTGCAAGTGGGCCTATGCATCATTGCGTCATAAATGCACTGGTACCCACTACCCACCCAGGCACGCTGATAAGTAGGCTATCATTTTCACATCACTGCGTCTGCACTGCACATGATAATGAACATACAAAATGTGTGCACTTGAACCATTTCCAACAGTTCCAACACAATTCAAAAACATTTTACGCATTATACATGTCAAATAACTCGTGGTTAAACTTTTTGTTGATGACACAACTGACACCGGGAGTCAGTCAAGTCATGTTGGCTTTTTGGATCTACTCGCAAAACTCGCGTCTACTGCTCAATTGCGGATACGGAAACGTGCGTGCATGTAGGTCAATACGGAAGCCGCGGCTCTTATTTTTTTTTTAAAAGAGGAAAGCCTGGTGATGCGAGTGATACTATACTATTAAAAGCTGAACACGAACACGGAACACCTCATTGACGGGAGGCGTACTATGGTCCTACGGAGCATTGGTTCGACATGCGTCCGCACCTCAGACTAGCGCCCGTTCCCGTGCTTAAATTGCGGTTATGGGTAGGTTAGGGTTTGAGGTGGGTTGTCGTGTTTCGGACCAAACACATGCACCCCTCATTGACCATTGAGTCCTTTTACTCTTGTAATTGGAGAAAAGTCATGCCTCAGAATTACACCCTACAGCTATCTTCTAAACGTTTTTCACACATTATCAACCCTAAATGCATGAAAGAACGGCGAGAGAAGGATTACCTACCTTTCTTTGTCTGATGAATTTTCCAGTTGTGTTGTGGGACGAAAACACCGGCGCATGCGCACTGTGCTCCTGACTACGAATCCCTGCAGATCCGGGCGTGCCAACTATTCCAGTGCGATCCCAAATCTTGCGCCATGGATCCCTGCTGGAGTATGGAGTAGCCTCGGTACCCTACCAAGCGCAAGGTCTCGCACTGCCACCTACTGTCAAAAAAGCTATTTTTTATTTTGGTGTCAAAACCAGTTTTTAAAAGTATTCTCATACGATATCAAACGGTAAAAAGAAAATGCAAATTGTATACTCCCAAATTATTAAACGCATTAAATAATTAAATCTGAAAAAATTGCTGACATACTGATTAATAAGCTAAAAGCAATTGGTTTTAATGATAGCACATCAGATCGGTGAGCTGGATGCAATCCTGCCTGGAGGGGAGGGAACAGATGGCGGAGGTGAACGGAACACTCTCGTCGTCGTCCCCTCCCAGTTTGCTGTGGCGTTCCACAACTTAAGGAAGCATACTAGGGAATTTACTGTTCCTAATATAATGTGAACGACATGACATCAGCTTGTGTGACTACAACTTGTTTGATCCTGTTCGGGGATGACTTGATGATTGATTGATTGATTGATTGAAATATTTATTAACAGTTTGCAGAATTACAGTACATTTCAAGCACAAACTCAATACAAAGACTGTTAACTGTGAGTGGACAACCCAATTAAGCATTACACTTGTTTATAAGAGGGTCCACCTTGTTCAACTGTATTTGCGAACGCAGTGAGCCACTTACTATGACAGCAGGGGCTGAGTGTCTGTGTGTGTGTGTGTGTCACGCTGTGTGGTGTCACGCTGTTACACCACCGGCCCGCCACCAGAGGGCGCAGCTGTGGCACGCACGCACGCACGCACACACACACACACACACACACACACACACACACACACACACACAGGGCGCAGCTGTAGCACACACACACACAACCACACACACACGAGCTGCGTTCGCTTCACGCGTTTGCGCGTCTTACTTGTTTATTATTACACACATGGTGTTTAGGTTTAAATGTGTCACATGTTCCCGGGATTTACAGTGTAGGCTATAACACAACTTGGTTTCTTCGACTTTGCATGCACCTCTGCCCTCTTGGTACCACAGTACCTCAAAGGCCCTTAATATAATGATCCAGACTTCCCAAAACAAACTGGTCAGGCTACTACTTGCGACCTCACTCCCAGAACCCACCTCACCCCTGCCCATTTGTATAGGCTTGAATGGCTTTATAGGGTTGGTGACAGAGTATAGCATCTTGCAATGGGCCTGGTCCACAAGATTCGCTACAGCACCAAGATTCCCATGTATACCTGTCTAAATACTTCCTTAATGTCAATGAACTCCACACTCGCAACACCAGAGGGATTTCAACAAACCATGTGCAACTCAGATTCGGCTCAAACAAGGTATTACATTCATTTTGCTCCTATGCCACTAAAATGTGGAACGCCCTACCAACAGCCTTTAAGCAATGTGAATCCTTTGACTCCTTCAAACCCGCTCTCAAAGGACCTACGGACGGCTGCAAATCATGGCCCCTGTAACATAGGAGAGACGGCGAGAACCCCCCCACCACCCCCTTTTCCCCAACTGTACATGTTTTTCCTTTTGTTTTCTTTCTTTACATGATGATTTCGTGTTTTTCATATTAGTCTATCTGTACGTCTTTAAATGTTCAGATGAATTGAAAATGGAGGACCCTGATCTAAACAAGTCTAGTGCTTTTCGGTTTCGTCCTCAAAGTAGCAGTTTTTGTATTGACTTTTTGTATGAAGTCTACATACTGTGAAATAAAAATGTCAATAAATCAAACAAACATTCTTCAACTCTTGTTCTACAGCAGAGATGCTGTTTGAGAAAGAAATTCACTCCTGAGTCTTGAATGTACTTCAATGTGGTTCTTTATTGTTACACCTTTGGTGGTATTTGGCCAAGTTATTGTCGAACATCTTGCTCCATTAGCATAAGACATCCAAATTAGGCCTACTACATTTATGGTGTGAAATGGCATGACGGACGGACCCCACAAAAAGACACCCCCCCCCCCCCCCTACCATTTTCTTGGGTTTGGGCACCTGCCTGGCTGCTCCCTCAGTGCTCTCTGCACAGCTCTCGGGCTCTGTCACAGCACATAATATGTGACCTTGGGTGATCATGGGTTCCCAGATGAGTAAAATAGCTACTTCATCTGACATGTGACTGTTTTAAAAGTTGTGGGAAAGATTGGCTATATTGTTTTCAAATTATATAAATGCTAGCTATAGGCCGCTGGCTGTCTGACTGTACACGCAATGATTGGCTATAAACTCACATATTAGAGGCAGTGCCCTGACAGTACTGTTTTATCTGTCAGAAGTTGAACCTCCCCACTGAGTCCCGGCCAGCCCCAGCCACAAGTGCACTTCAAGTTTGGTCACAAGAGGGAGCACTGCACTCAAAAAAGGCGCAAGGCGCAAATTCAGTTTTGGAAGAGCATGGAGCGTCTTTTTTTCCTTTAAAAAAAGAAAAGAAAATCACTGCAATTAGTCGTTACTGTGTTGCGAGAGCGATTGAGAGTATTTCCTCAAATGTGCCAGGAGTCTGTCTTGAGAACATCACATGGTTGCGCACTTTATGCACGTTGCACAATATCTAGAGTCAGACCTTGAGACACCCATATCTATGGACTATATCTGTCTACTACAGCTTTATTGACGAAAACGGTACGGAGTGATCTGTCAGGAGACTCAGGACGAGAAGCAAACTGTTTGGAAAAACAAATTAAAACAAAATCTAGCGTAATTAAATCAAAAGCTTGCGTGTGGTGTTACAAATGTACAAATAACCCAATATGGACATTAGGCCTACTGTGGTAAAAAACTAAAAATAGTGAGGTGTCTTTTCTTTTCTGAAGAACAAAAAACCAGCGTGCAGCAAAGGTAGGAAAAAAACCGGGTCAGGTACAGATTAAGTGAGTTTAAAGCAGACGTCTTTATTTGCATTCAAAAGAGCAATCCACCGTCAAGACAAAGGCACAAAGGGGGAAAAAAACGTCCTCTGGGAACTCTGGATTAAAAACACACAGCAACTCGTTTAGCCAAAAGTGAGCAACCGGATCCAGCAGAACCTCGATCAACCCACAAACCTGTCCTTATATTTGTAACTAGGCCCCTCCTCTCTCGGACATACGGAGCTCTTTCCGGTTGGAGAGAGGCGGGACCTAGGACAAAGGAACCTGATCCTGTTTTAACTGGAGTCCTAATTTTTAGACGATAAACAGATAATGAATACATAGTTTAAAACTTAACAAGACTTAAATGTAAACTGTGAACAGACTCTTATGAACATGGTTAATTATACGACAATAGCCAAAATAAATACAATTTAAATAAAATCACAAATAGCCTACAACGATACTACTAGGCAGACGGGCTGTAAATAAAATCATAAAAAGATAGCCTTCATAGTGCATACTAGGCAAGCTGCAGCTTAATTATAGACCAAATGGGTTACTGTTGTAAAACTTAAAAGAGCAACAGCCCACCACGAGTGTGTAGGACAGGCTTGGGCTGGGCTTGGGCATGCATTGATAGAGGCCAACATTCAATTTGTATTTTCGTTTGCTTCCTTTACACTGTACGGAAAGTTTAATGTATAATAAAAGTTGAATTGAAAGAATCTAAATGATGGTTGCGTGTTTAAATGCAATGTGTTAAATAACAAATGTCACCGTGATAGGTCTGCAAATGTGCCCTGGACTACTGGAAAAGAATATCAGTCATTGTAAAAAATAAAAAAAATAATCGAATACAAATAAAATAAAGGGGCTCGTTCAGTATTTTTCAGTGACGTTCCGAATGCTGGTTGGGTCAGTTTTAGAATTATACTAATGGGCGGGGCTCTTTTTAGTGAGTATGTGACGTCAGCTCCCAGGTTCCAGTCAGAGAGTGAAACAAACATGGCGACAGGCTGGAGTGGGCAGAGGTTCACGCTAACTTTATTGCTTTTTTCATGTTTTTTCGCGAGTGGACAGTTCAACACCGGGGCCACGGACTTGTGTAGCGGTAGCCGGATACTCGGCATGCGGCTTGAAAAAAGCGACAAGGCGGCGACGACCACTGAAGACGGGGTGATCCAGGTAACGGAGGATAGCAACATCCTCCTCAGGTTCTACGGGCTGCAGATCTTTCCAAACACCTCGACTCTCATCAAGTTCACGGAGCAGGACGCAAGCGACGATGATGAGGATGAGGGCCACGGGGGCGCGGGCGGCACCAGTGTCCCTCTCAACAGGAGCTGCTCCGTGGAGGACACCAAAGGCATAGTCGTCCGGGGCGGCATGAACATCAGCAACCAGGGCACCTCGGGGTTGCTGAGTCTGAAAATCAAGGCGCTCCGCAAGAGCGAGGTGGAGAAGTTGTACAGCCTGTGCATCAAAGACAGCCGAGGCGAGTGGTACCTGCTGGGGGAGGACGATGGGTGGCTGCGGGTGGCGGAGGAGAAGAAGTCCATGTTGCCTCTGTGGCTGCAGATCATCATCATCGCTTGCCTTTTGGTCCTCTCGGGCATGTTCAGTGGACTCAACCTGGGACTCATGGCACTGGACCCCATGGAGCTCCGCATAGTGCAAAGTTGTGGCACGGACAAGGAGAAAAAGTACGCCCGCAAGATCGAGCCCATCCGGAGGAAAGGCAACTACCTGCTGTGTTCCCTGCTCCTCGGCAACGTCCTGGTGAACACCACCCTCACCATCCTCCTGGACGACCTGATCGGCTCGGGCATCGGTGCCGTGGTCGCCTCCACCGTCGGCATCGTCATATTTGGCGAGATTGTTCCCCAGGCGCTTTGCTCACGCCACGGCCTGGCGGTGGGAGCAAACACCATCACGGTGACAAAGTTATTCATGCTTCTGACTTTCCCCCTGTCGTGGCCCATAAGCAAGCTGCTCGACTGCATCCTGGGACAGGAGATCGGCACGGTGTACAACCGGGAGAAGCTGGTGGAGATGCTCAGAGTCACGGAGCCTTACAATGACCTGGTCAAAGAGGAACTCAACATGATCCAGGGAGCCCTGGAGCTCAGGACCAAGACTGTGGAAGATGTGATGACGCCGATCGCCAACTGCTTCATGATCCACAGCGACGGCGTGTTGGACTTCAACACCATGTCGGAGATCATGGAGAGCGGCTACACGAGGATCCCGGTGTTCGAGGACGAGCGCTCCAACATCGTGGATATCCTGTACGTGAAAGACTTGGCTTTCGTCGACCCGGACGACTGTACGACCCTGAAGACTATCACCAAGTTCTACAACCATCCTGTCCACTTCGTGTTTCACGACACCAAGCTGGACTCCATGCTTGAGGAGTTCAAGAAAGGTTTGTTTGTTATTTGGGGGGTCTTATTGTGTGAGCTGAGACAGTTCAGAGCTTGTTATGGAGTTAATTTTCTCTTTTCATTCAGAGTCAGACAGCATGTGAGTATTTGAGCCTGTAGCAGGATCATCTCTTTATTATTATTCTCCCAGAGTCCCAGTGGTGTGTGTGTGTATATGTGTGTGCGTGCGTGCGTGTGTGTCACTGCTTTAGTTGAAGTACAATCAACTGCATGGGTCTGCATCTGTGATGAAATGATGACTTTAAGGAGTAGTATACACAGAAATACAATTTGTTTCATTGTCTATTCACTCTCATGTCAACTGAAACTGAGGTGAAGTTTATTTTATGCTGCACAACTTCTAGCAGCCTTCCTCAACACAACTGAAGTTAATGGTGAACGGTCCTTAGAGTTCCAAAAAATGGCAAAAAAAATCTTGTGCTTGTGCAGCATTTTCCAAGTCTGCCGTGTCCAGTTTATGATTATTTGTTTACTTGAGTTGTTTGGAAAAGGCTATGAAGTTGTGATGGTATAACAGACTGGTATGTAGTCGCTGGAACTGGCATGTGGGGGAGACTAGTACCTAGTGAGGTGAACTGTTTTTTTTACTTTGCCTGCTTTCACTTTCATTTCACCGTCTTTCTTTCATTCATTCACATACACAAAGTACATTCTCTTTCATACTCGAGCATATATCACTTTTACTAATGGGCTGTCATCAAGAAGTCTATTTCCTCCTGCTATCCCTCATGAGTCATGAGTCATGACTAACTAATCACTTATCCACTTGAACCCCCTATATACTTTGTTGTCCCACGACCCTCAGGGGTCTATTTTTGCCTCTCCTTTTCCCCCTTTACACCAGATATCTTCGCCAAAAATAGGTGATCTACAATGCAGATTCAAATCCAAACACCTTCCCAGCTCCCAACCCTCACCCTTCGCAGCTTCCAGTCCTCAGATATGTACACAGTACAGTACACACACACACATTTCACGTGCACACCGTGCACATCTCCCGCAGGGGTTTATTTTTCCTCTGGGTATTTTGCCTGAAGGTCACAGACATGTAGACAAAACACACGCAGACACACAGACACACTGAGTATTGTGTTATTGCCTTTCTGCCTCCACAACATTGTTAGTATTCCCGGTACTGTGAGATCCGTAGACGTTCATTATTACAGCCTGGGCTGAATTTAATTGAGCCTGTTCCCAATTCAATAAATAAGGCTACATGAGATTAGCCATTTGCTTCATTTAGGGGGTGT
The DNA here is from genome assembly GCF_964188405.1 of Protomyctophum parallelum. NCBI lineage: Eukaryota > Metazoa > Chordata > Actinopteri > Myctophiformes > Myctophidae > Protomyctophum > Protomyctophum parallelum. The sequence continues at coordinate 20,750,043 of NC_139710.1, read as the reverse complement.
GTGTGTGTGTGTGTGTGTGTGTGTGTGTGTGTGTGTGTGTGTGTGTGTGTGTGTGTGAGAGATATTATGTTTATATTGGCTTTGCCTCAATTGGAACGGACAGTTGGCTCCAGTGGCCCCAGTGCAGTGTGAGATTTGGCTGTGGTAATGCTCTACAGTTCATCTTAGCACCCCACTTTGGCCAAGGTGTTGCAAGAGACGTTGGCAACAAGTCACAGAGCAAAATGACACAGACGCGCACACAGAGAGAGAGCGTTAGATGAATGAGAGCATGGCGAGGTGAGATGTTGATCTTGGAGTGCACTCTGTTGGTCATACTGTACACTTGAGTAGAGTGCTCTCCTGTTAGAGAGTCCTAAGTATATCACATTATGGTTAGCTAGGTGGACCTGCAGTACTCACGTGCACGCACACACGCACCAGCTAACTGCCAGTTTACTGACTGACTCGGGCTCCAAGCTTCCAGTCCAGTCTGCAAACTCATAATGGCGAATAACATTTACTACATGGGAACATGCCGTACGTGATTGACCGGCCCCACAGTGTGTTCACCTCTCCGCTGACCTCGCCCCCCACAGACTCTGAGAGTTCCATTCTCTAGCACCTTGGCATCGGTCGTCATGGTGATGGTATCCAACTGTGCCACAGGTCACATTGTCTTGCTCTCTCTCGCAATCTACCTGTCACCACTCCTCCCCATTTCAGCCTTTATAGTGTAGTGTTTGTTGTGTTGGATGCAGGTGCCAGGGTTCACCACCACCTGTTGCATCGAATCACATTTTGGAGAGTTGGTGTGTTAGGCCTGCCCATTGCATAGGATACACGGACCATAATTATGGTGGTGGTCATTTTGTTCTTACATCATACCCTGACAGGGTGGGGTCTTCCTGGCACAAAATGTTTTGTGCCAGGAAGACCCCCCAGAAGATTCAACATTTTTCATAGCTAAAATCTGAAGTGACAAATGCTTTCCCAGTTTTAAATGGCTTATGAGCAAAACTGCAGTATTCCTCAGTATTGCCTCAACCCGTCGTGTTCTCGCATTATGAGTAGCATAATAGCATTGTGTGTGTCTGTTCTAGCAAAAATATTCAGTTGTCTCATCAACTGTCTATGTAATCTTTGAGCAGAGGATATGTCAAATGATTCAGCATTAACTGTCTCCATGCCACATGATGCCTTATGACGGTCTGGCTTATTAGCCAGGCTATTATGACGCCTCCCCCTTATGATATTAGAAACCAGAAGAGACCCAAAGCCTTGGGAATGGGATCTGTATTTCAGAAGGTGGCATGTCCATTTCATGTTCCATCTCATTTCTCCTTAGCTTTGTTAAAATGTCTCTGGAGCACACGTGTCATATGTGTTTCCAGGTAAGCATGGACTCGGAGCCAGTCACCATGATTCATTAAAATGCACACAATTCAATTCAATTCAAAGGGCTTTATTGGCATGAGAAAACATACGTTTACATTGCCAAAGCAGAAAGAACTAGAAAAAGTGCCCTTCTGGGCACAGGTCTCCACCAGGATAGGAATGTAGGACATTGCAGCTTGCCTTCATCTGGTGTTGGATAAAAGGGCAACAAAAGTAAATTAGAGGTAAAAACACTTTTCGGCCAGTTATAGCGCCACCTTGAGGCTGAGTTGAAATTGTTCTTGTGGCATTTCTTCCTCGGCCTAGTGGGAATGTGCGTGCACAATTTCACGGAAATCACGCGATGTGTTCATGATTTGCAGCATTTTGTTTGGAACTGAGCACTCCTGTGAACTTTGGAAGCCAATCTTAACCAATCAGGATGGAGTGTGAGAAATCTGAAAGACCCGTTTCGTTGAATGGCTCTAGAGAGACTGTGTACCAATTTGCGCGATGTTTGGACAAAATCTGTAGGTGTACTGTGCAAAAACTTGTTTTGCACAAAGCGGCCTCCTGGTGGCGCTATAACAGGCCGTTCTGGAAATTTTGGGGCAGAGGTTCATCGTTGGCATCCAGGGAGTGTGTGTGCAAAATTTGGCATCGACCGGGTTAACGGTGGCCGAGATTAGCTGCTCACGGACGGACGGACGGACGGACACACACACACACACGGACGGACGGACGGACGGAGTGCAAAACATACTCTCCCCCCATGCCTTCGGCCTGGTGGAGACAACAATACAGCAATACATACACTTGGCCTGTAAAACAGATCCGATATGCATTTGTTTTCTATTTTTCTATTTTTTCAATGTAATATTTTTACATGTGCTAATTAGCTTTTGAGATTCTGTTGAGAACTCTGACTGTACATACAGGAAATAGACCAACTTCTGTTTGGTTTGTGTTGCTAGGCTTGTCTCTATATTGCCCCCGTCTGTGTTTTATCAGTGCACGCACTCATCTGGACACTCCACCCTACCTTTTGGTATGTTAAATATCAGGGCTACAATAACGTTCAATAACGGATACCGTGCTTATGTTCAATATCTGCCATCTTCTTCTTTCTCATATATATATATATATATATATATATATATATATATATTTGTACTGTCCGTCAGTGTACCACTCCTACACATTGACTCACTTTGTTTTCTCACTCATTCTTGCCATCATATATCTCCCTCTCTTAGTTGTCTTTCAGCATTCTTTTACTATTCATTACAGAGTGCCCTCCCTGACCTTTGGACCAAACACTCATTTACCCACTTCCACTCCCACTCTTTACTGGGGTTTAGTATGCTCACTTGCCTGACACTCCCTTTTAGACACACACACACACACGCACACACACATACTGTACATACACACACCCTTTGATCAATGTGTGTTGAAGGTTTACCAATCCCGGCTGATAAGGCCCGTCACAGATCCAACCTGAGTCTCCTTTTGTGTGATGGGCGTTCCTCTAATTTCTCTGTATTTCTGTTCAACACCATGTCTCTCTCTACCTAACCTCTCTGTTTAATCTGTGCATTTGACTCCACATTTCCTCTTTTGTTCTCGCTGTGTGTGTGTGTGTGTGTGTGTGTGTGTGTGTGTGTGTGTGTGTGTGTGTGTGTGTGTGTGTGTGTTTCATAATTCATATCAGGTCGAGTCTATACAAGACAGTTCAGATCATTATCACTGCTGCCAGCCAGTATAATGCCAGTTAAGTGCATGCTTATATCCTAGTCACTCTGTCAAGCATATTTAAATTATTATTGTGATTATTTTTAATTATTTTGTTCAAGGGATGGGGGATGTGAGTGGCAGCAGAACAGGCATATTATTGACACCATATGAATAATTAAATGTATCGACAACTCCAACACGCGTACACCTTTAGCATTGGTGGTAGATGGATTGAGATGTGCATTTAGTAATTATGTTAGTGCCATGCACTTCAACTGCGTGTGACCACACCTGAGCAATGAATGGTTGCATTTGCTCTGCCTAAGGGCCGATTCATACTCCTATCTTACCGCTGTTTCGGCGCTGTAGTGCCGAAATGATTTCGGCGCGTCAGAAATGTTCAGTAGCACCGAAGAGCCGACTTTAGGACGGTACCCCCCCAACCTTGCATTTTGGACCACTTCCTAACTGCCGGGTGTCAGACAGTGTTTGGATGTCTGGCACCTCGGGACAGTAAATTACGTCAAAACAGGACCACGGCAACTCTGTCCACCTCTCTCGCTCTCTGAAGGCTCTTATCAGCGCCAGCGGCCTGCTGCTCCTCTATTCCTCTTCCTGCCTTGTCGCTGGAACTACTACGTGGTGTAGGAGTGCTGACAATGCTGTCGCTAGCCACTCAACACCCTGACGTTGTGTCTGAGTGTGTCACTTGGGTTTACGTGTCCCCTAATGATATCAGTCAGCAAGAAGATAGTTTGACACTCGGCACAAATAACCTAATGGGCAAGTCATGTATGTGTGTGTGTGTGTGTGCACCGTTCCGGCTGTAGCAAAGGAAGCATGACAGTGGGGTAACACCGAGAACGGTGGCCTGTGATGCAGGTGTCGCTATGGGCCGGAGGTGTGAGGTTGCGCGTTTTCCCATGTAAGTAGATGGGGAAAGTTTAATTCACCAATAAAGTCATTATTAATTTATAATTGGTTAAATGGGAAAGGGGGCTTCGTTAAGACCTCCATAATATTATGGGCAATGCCTGTGTGAAAATTTTAACAAGAAATGTCGACCATCTGAAAAGTATATTGATGTATGTAGTTAATTCTTGGTCTGGGCTACTTTTGAAAAAATGATTTCATCAATGGGGCGTGGCATGGAGGTGATCAGCCTGTGGCACTGTTGAGGTGTTATGGAAGCCCAGGTTTGCTTTGATAACGGCCGTAAATTAATTTGTATTGTTCAGTCTTATGTCTCACACCTTCCTCTTGACAATACAACCTAGATCTAGATAGACCTATCTGTAGGGTTCAGAGTTGGCTGGTCAGTTAAGCACAGCAATACCATGGTCAGTACACCAGTTACTAGTATTTTTGGCTCTGTGGGCAGGTGCCAAGTGCTGCTGGAAAGGGAGATCAACATAAAGCTTGTCAATGTACGGAGGCACTTTCCCCGTGTATGGGGATTTTGAGTGAAATGCACAATTCCATAGTTAACTGAGACCTTCGGTCGCAATAATCTTTTTTTTCTTTCTTTTTTCTTTTCTTTCTTTTACAAAAAACCTTAATATTGATATTGTGGTGAAAAAAGCAGAACTAGCGAGAATCTACAAGCTCATAATGCGTCAAATCTTTACACTTTGCGCAACATTTTGAAAGTGTAAAATAGAAAAAATGACAGCTATGCCATATAACGTCATTAAGATAAAATGTCCAGACTAGTCTTCAAGATATAGCTATAAAATCAATACATTCCCCAGCCTGTGTGCATTGTTACGCTCGTTATCTTACTTCACTCAAAGCGGACGATGGATTTAATTCTGATGCTCTGTTCCAATGGACTTTGAGACTAGTGGACAGAGATTTGATGAAACACGGAAGTTGTACTGCAGTTGAAATTGTAACTCTTTCTCTTTTGAGATTGTTGGGAACTGTGAGGGATTCTTTTCCCCATATCACTGGAATAACAGGTCGGTAAGGGCATGACCTGATCCACACAATAATATACTTGTGTGGGTGCATGTTTGTGCATTTTTCGTCACCTGGAGTGCATGTATGTGTCCGTTTGTGTCAGTGGTCAGTGCCGTCGATCTGTTTGTGTGCGTGGGTGGTATGCGCGTGGCATTCCTTTCCCATACAAACTAATAGCTCTCCTCCCTCGTCTTTGTGATGTTTCATGTCAACAAACACAGAGCCAGTGAATGGTATGCTGGTGACAGAATGCCACAAGGTCAGAGCACAATTTAATCTGCATACAGGCTGGGAGAATCAGGGCGGGTAAAGGAATAAGGTGATACTTTTTACTCTCATCTTCCCACAACAACAGCCTTCTGTGTACTGTTGGGCAAATCGGTCAGTCCCCAGCCGGATGCTCTAGTCTAGACTGCTCAGTGTCCAACAGTAGAATACTGTGGTGCTAGTGCTGAGCAGCTCGCAGGTGTGAATATCTACTGTATGAATAATAACGTCAATTAAGGTGTTTTGATCTGAATGGTCTGTAGTTAAAGTACAGTTAAAAATAAACATATTCCCATTTCTTTGAGACATTTTTCCTGTATGGGAGCCGATGTGAAATACTGCATCTAAGCCTAATAGCCTAAGAGCGTAAGCACTTTTCAGATGTAGCAACAGAGGGAGAGGCTGAGAAAAGGCCCTAAATTGTAAAAAGGAAATGCACTCTGCATTTCTACAGTATAATGCTTTGTTATTCAAAGTGCTTTTTGGTGTGCGTTACATCACCCATTCACACACACCCGACACCCAACAGTGGAGACAACCATGCAAGCCACCACCCTGCATGTCTTGCTCAAGGGCAATTTGACACAGACGGAGTCAGGAGGAGCCGGGGATCGAACGGGGGTCCTTCCAGTTCACAGACAGCCACCGCCAGAGGCTGCAATAAGCAAACTGAAGCTATGAACGAGCATAGCTTCAGTTTGCTTATTCCAGTCTGGCAAAGATACAGTATTTAGTGTGGGCCATGCTGTGTTGACATCAGACAACATTAGCTGATAAGCTGATTTTCTAGCTGAAGTCTGCTCTGACTTGTTAACATCAATTAGCGGTAAGCTCAGTCCAGTTTTTGTAGATCACCTTAAAAACACCTCGGCCCTAGAAGAAAACACCACAGTTACCACAGTGATTGCACTTCAATACCCATGTCTAACCAATGACTAGTCTAAACTAAGTATGCACCCCATGTTTTATTGCAGAACTGGCTTCAATAGGAGAATCAACTGCCCATAGCTGAGAGGTGTACACTGCAGCAGATTGGATAAAGCTTACTATTTGTCTTAGTTCCCGTTTCTCTTTTCGTTTCTTCCCCTTTCCCATGGGTCACTTAAACATCACGTGGCCTACACTGGGAGAAAACGGACATATCCACCTTGAGTCATTCATGTTGCATGAAAAAAAAATGATGTGGCCACTGGCCAGAGAGTCACTTTATAGAAACATGACAGACAAACTTCCTCTTTGTTGCAGATTGTATAGATCTGTCTGTACTTTCCATTGCCAGCAGCAACAGAACATGAAGGATTGCATTCAGTAGAGCGCATTACTCCACCAACACTATGCAGTTGTCATGATATGCCATTTCCGAGATGTAACTATAATTATGTCATTGTGACCTTTTCCGTGGCTGTCTGTGACCTTTTCCTTCCTTTTTTTACCGTTTCAATTCTAAGATTAACCATATCAATGAACCCAGGCATCCCTATTTTTGCGGGAAAAGAGGTTTGAGCTACCAGACATCCCGCATGTTGTTTCCTTACCATTGTGGTAAATGGTGAGTGAAGTTCTGCTAAGAGAAAGTCTGTCATGTCATGTTAGTGAAGCCCAGCACCACATAGTGGGCTGACTCGGTAGTGTTTGAACTCTGGAGACCCCAGCTGACAGTTCATATGTCTCTCTCTACTGTCTGTCTCTGTCTGTGTGTGTGTGTGTGTGTGTGTGTGTGTGTGTGTGTGTGTGTGTGTGTGTGTGTGTGTGTGTGTGTGTGTGTGTGTGTGTGTGTGTGTGCGCACACACAAAGGAGTCAATAAATTCTAAAAGTGACTCTCCTGTGACTAGCAGTAAGTATGTCCCCTGTGGCCCCGGCTTCCTCTGAAATATTGACTCAGCTCTGTAGGGATCTCAGAGAGGGGTCACACACACACACACACACACACACACAGACAGACTTTTCCATTGCATTATTTTTCCATTCCCTGTATTGCCACATTAATGTCTTGGCATGCAATGCCTAAGAATGTTAGCTAGTAATGATTATAGATGTAATTACTGTACTGGGTTGAAATAACACATGGGACATGGAGCATATTTCTGAGATGCATCCCAAAGGAACACACACAGAATCTTCTCTCTATATTCACAGTCACTTCTCTCTATATTCACAGTCACTTTATTAAATTAGCATAAGCCAACAAAATTAGCATAAGCCAACAACAGGACCCCCCCCCCCCACACACACACACACTCTCTCTCTCTTTTAATTGCATGCGATGGTGTGCGCTGGCTGACACCAACTCTGGATCACCTCCCTCCTGTCTGCATCAGATCTCAGAGCTCCGCAGCGCCTCCGTCCCCTCATAGCTGTGCCTTGGGTTGTCTCCCACAGAGTCAATACCCTTGCCGTCAGTTCAGGGTGCCTAACACAGTAACACAGTGCCCAGACAGCCAGCCTCATCCCTCTCTTCCTGACTTGGTCCTCCCATGTGACATCAAGTGCCATTCCTAGCGTTCTTGTGTAGACACCATCCAGCGTTTCCCGCTGTGTTGTGAGTGTCCATGTCTCTGCCCTATACAGCAGTACTGATTCTGGTGTTGCAAAAAAAATACCGTCTCTCGACGTCATCTCCCGTCTCAGATATCCATACTCTCCTCGTCCCATACAAGGCATTCCAGGCAAGTGGACCTTCAGATCTTGTTCCGTCGAGGCAGTCCAGGCACCCTCATCTATGAGTTTTGTTTTGTTGGCACTGAGCGTGACGTCATTGCCACGGCCATGCTACAGTATTGTATTGAGAAGTGTCTGTTTCCACCAGCAAGCTAAGGACCACCGGCCTCCAATGCTGTGCGTCTTAGCCAGAACACGGCGGTGAGCGTAGCCTCATTTATATACTTTGTCGCACCATGAAAATAACCGCTCTACAAGTGCACAATCGCATCATCCGCGACCCGTTGTGAGCTTGTAGAACGGCTATTTTTGGCGTGTGATTAATTCCGCCGTACAACAAATTAATCCATGACTGCCTTCCCTGGAGACTTCAGAGAGTCCAGACTAAAATATACAACCCCCCCTCCCTCCCACCAGTCTGTCTCCCTCTTGCGAACATGACATCATGGACTCCTCCAGTAAGCCGGGACTCGGGAGACAAATGGGTTTACTCTATGCTCTATTCCTGTGGTCAAACCAAGGTCAGGTTAGGGAATGTGTAGAATGTCCCTGTGGCACTCTGCCAATGCCGTCTACTCCCCCCCCCCCCCCCCCCCCCCCCTTCCCGGCTACGCAGGCTGGCATCAAGGACCCACTCCTAAAACACTTCAGATCCTGTTAGGTTCAGTAAGCCCTCTTCTCTACGTGTCCCGTCCACAGGCCTCTTCGTGGAAGCGAAGGATAGCCGATTGACGGCGGACCTGTCATTTCATCCTGGATCACAATGGGCCTTAAGCAGAACAGAAACGAACATTAGGAATGTGTGCGTGTGAATGTGTGATTGTGTGTACTGTAGTATAACATTATGACGCTTTTCGGTCAACAGTGAAGGAAGGTCCTAATTAGGGCTGCAAGCCTGCAGCTGCAACCATAAATTATTTACGTATCGATTATTCTATTGCTTACCCTTTGTGTGTGGACATGCTGTATATGCAGGTACTTGGCATTTGTGTGTCAGGGCGGTGGTGAGGGCATTATCCTGCTCCACACGGGGCCTTCTCTACCCCCGAGACAGCTGTGACTAGTGTTCCGTTCTGGCACTGGCATTAATAATTCAGCCTGCGTCCGCGGCGCACCATGGCAGCCTGTTTGCTTATTGTGGACACAACCATTCAGCCAGAAAGTCCCGCAGCAACATTTGTACTGTTGATACACTATTGATATCAGTGATAAAGTGCCAGGTGAAGAGTTCATTATTGTGTCTAATAAGTGTTTGTTTATGTGGATGTGTGGCACACAATGTGTGTATGAGCACGTGTGTGTGTGTGTGTGTGTGTGTGTGTGTGTGTGTGTGTGTGTACTAGTACAGTAAAAGACATGGCCAAAGTCCACACCCAGCCCTACCTATTATGACCTGTAACCATTAACGTGCTGTTTGCGGTGCAAGCAGAGGGAATTGGAGGGGAGGCGGGGTTAGTTAGGAAAGGGCCACTATCAGATGTAGTCAAAAGTCATAAATGTTAGCCGTCAGGTAGTTGACATACTGTAATCCACAGGCTTGGTCCAAATCACATGTTTTAGTATCACATGTTCACATAAATCAACAATGGTATCTGTTTTGTGCAAAATAAGAATGACGATGATGAGGAATAAATGAATACAACGTCAAAACATGTCATGATATACTGTATGTACCCAGAACCACAGCCTCAAGGCCTGGACAAGTAGGCTCTGGGAGTGGCAGGCAACCAGCAAACAACAATGGACACTAACAGCCCTGTTGCCGGTCTGCCTATTACACACAGAGAACAGCTGTGCATACACACACAGGCAAACCTACTTCCACATTATGTGTATATTTTGCACATTTATTAATTATATCGCAGCACCTTACAGCTTACACACACCACACATTATTATATTATTTCAACATATCCCACACTCACGGGCACCTCATAATATTTTGAGGTAGAAGGCACCTCACAGTGTTCAATTGTTATTTGCATTAGACTTTAGGTATTTGCTGTCTTTTCTTTCTTTCTTTCTTTTTTTTGCTTAATTTATTTTTTGTCTTGTTGCTTCTCATATAAGTATCATTATGGGATATATAACGATAAAATCTGGAATCTTGAATCATAAACCAAGCATGTCGGTGCCAGCTATATTTAACAAATACACTTTGAAAGGATTTTACTTGCCCTGACTTGACTCTGTCTTGGATCATTGAACCCGATGGGTATGCATAAAATAATACAAAAGATTGTGACGTGTACTGTCTAGTCTAGTGTCTAGGATTGCAACTATCGATTATTTTCTTAGCAAATATTCTAAATATTGCGTTTTCGATTAATTGAATAATATTGAAGCATTTTTGTCATTCTTTAAAAGGTTTCATGGATCGACGCGTTTGTGAACAAAAAAAACATTTTTGCATCGATTAGTCTGATTAACCACTTAAGCCTTGTTTTATACTTCATTGCAAAATAAAGTATTGTATTTTATAAAAATTATTTGAATCAATTAGTTCTATTAACTGTTGCACCTCTAATGTATACTATGGTATGCTAATATGCTTTGAGATGCTGTTTTAGACAAGCTTGCCATTTAGTCGATTGAGTTGACATTGATCCAGGTTTTTGCTTGGTGGGTTGATAGATATATAGATTGATTGATTGATACTCCAACTAATGCCCGTCTCCATCTTGCTCCCACTTAGGAAAATCCCATCTGGCCATTGTACAGAAGGTGAACAACGAGGGGGAGGGAGATCCGTTCTACGAGGTGCTGGGATTGGTCACGCTAGAAGATGTCATCGAGGAGATAATCAAGTCAGAGATCCTGGATGAATCTGATCTTTACAGTGAGTGGCCTATTTGGCTTTGTTTGTCACAGGCTGCTTGATCGCTCAGCTCGCCGAGAACAGTATTGTCAATTTGTCACTGGTCATTGCTTTATCTTTTGATTAGGACTACCAGATGGTTATGTAATACTGGTAACATGTTGAATTAAGACTCTTGTAAAATGATGGTGTGTTGTCTGTGTCTGTCCAGCTGATAACCGCCACAGGAAAAAGGTGCCGGCCAACAAGAATAAGAGAGATTTCTCGGCCTTCAAGCAGACCGAGGCCGAATCCAAAGTTAAGATCTCTCCTCAGCTACTGTTGGCCGCTCATCGTTTCTTGGCCACAGGTGAGTAAAAGTCATACGCAAAAGGGTACAACATGCATGACTGTACCACATTTAAAGTGTTCCAACCAGTATTTCATTGAAGTTCCACTACGCATTTAATTACATCAACACGGCTCGGTGTGCCAGAAAGTGATTGACGCAATCTGCACATCCGACAAAAAAACAGCACAAGTCCCTACTTGCTATTTAAAGCTGAGGTTTCTGCTTGCATGTTTCCTCAGGAGCCATATTTAAGGTCTGAGCACCAAGTATGCTTGTACGTGCTTAGTGGCAAAATGCGACACGGGCATCAGGCCAACGGGATGTAAAGTCTTCCCTGCACTACAAATCAATTGAGCGTGTGGACTGTTGCCATCTGTCAGGTCCGAAAGCGGCGACTGGCAGGAGCCTCCCAGCGGAAGCTAGCATGACGTAGCGCTTTATAGTATTCTCTCTCTCTCTCTCTCTCTCTCTCTCTCTCTCTCTCTCTCTCTCTCTCTCTCTCGCGCGCGCGCGCTTTATAGTATTCTCTCTCTCTCTCTCTCTCTCTCTCTCTCTCTCTCTCTTCCTTCCATCTATTTCTTTGTGCTGCCTTTTCTCCTGTTCCTGATAACCTCACCCTAAACCCAGCTGTTTTCATCAAGTTCTTTTAACCATCAACTTTGAACTTTATGAACCCCTTCACACCCAGTTACTGTGTCTGCATAAAGACAAAGCATGACATGACAGTTTGAACGATGTTTGATCAGTCCGTAGATGATGGATGCCCTACCTTTCCCTCTAGATTCTACAGTAGAGTATAACACAGCGAGTACTGTAGTACTGTGAACCCCCGTGTGGGTTCACTTACTTCACTCACACTGATTGTGAGGTGGAACGTGTCTTTGTCCCCGATCCAGGTGCGGCAATTGACCATACGAGCCCTGGCTCCTCCAATCACAGCACCTTGCCAGAATTCAACAGGTTGAATCTTAGGTTTGGAATAGTGTTTTTGCTGTCTTCTGACCTTGATTCTGGCTCTCTCTATCTCTCGCTCTCTCCCCCCCCCCCCCCCCCCCCCCCCCCCTCCTCTCCTCTTCCAGAGGTGACCTTGTTCAGCCCGTCTCAGATTTCAGACAAGGTGTTACTGCGGATTCTTCGCCACCCTGATGTGATCCAGGAGATCAAGTTCAACGACAGCGACAAGCGCTCAACGCAGCACTATGTCTACCAGCGGGGCAAGGCTGTGGACTACTTTGTCCTCATCCTACAGGTATACAACATGTTTGGGTTTGGGTGTGGGGGGAGGAGGCTACGGCTATGCCATACGCTACCCATGTACTGATTTAGCTGATACATCTATACAGGGCTACTGACATGAGTGAGGACAGGAGGATTGAGTGTTAGGAGCCCCCGGTGCCTCTACATTTCCCAGACAGCCTACCGGTATATCCACTCGGCTATGTCCACCGACTTTAACAGATGTCACTAGTCTGCTTTGTATCAGAACTCGGAACACTTTATTTTTGTGTTATTGCCAGTATGTAGAACATAAAGGAATTTAATTTTAGTCAAGCTGCGTCTCGTGAAACATACGTCGCTACGTTACGTTATGTATGACAAATACAGTTTACAAGGCAAGGTGGAAAACCTACAGTGTATGTGTGCAGGGCATGCAGGACTTACAGACAACCAGGAAGTAATACATTGCAGTGAAAACTGTCCATTCGGTGCACAGCATTTCAGCAGTTGTTACAGTCTGGACACTTGGGTGAGGTTTCTTTTTTCTTTCTTTTTGATAGTTTCAGGAAAGAAGCAGCAACGGGCTTGTACAATGGCCAGCTCTGCAGAGTTTTCCTACAACTTCTCGGTCGACTCATACTGTAGTTTGCATGTGCGTGGCACCTGCATGTGGGTGTGCCTGTGTGTGTTGTGTTGTGTGTGTGTGTGTGTGTGTGTGTGTGTGTGTGTGTGTGTGGTGCACTCACCTGAGCGTATACGTCACACAACATCAACAGGTTGGTAAGTCAAGTCTGCAGCAAAGCCAATCACCTCCACAAGGAGATTAACGGTCTTAGAGAGCCAGATTTGGTCTCTGTGCGAAGTTAACACCCCTGCTCCTCTTTTGTACTGGGACTGACTGAGCATGCTCGTATCACAATAACACATTTAAGAGCTGAGGCCGACTCTACCAATGCCTTCTAAATCAGTAGTTTTCAAACTTTTACATGCCAAGGGCACCCAAATTGATATGTATTTGGCCGCGGACCCCACCATCGGAAAATGTTTTGTACCAAGGACCTCCAGAAGAGAAGATTTGTGTTAATGGGTTTTAAAAAAAAACGGCGGGGCTCCACTGCAGCCATTGGGCATAGCGTCGGTGTCAACGTAATCAATAAAGGGTGCTCCACTGCCAACGTCGCGTTGCGTTCGGTGGCTGTAATCCCCACCGGTTTATTTTTTGACGCCGTCCGAATGCAACGCAACACAGTTGGTGGAGCTTTGGCATTATACTTTCGGCCTTGGTGTCTGACTGTACCGCGGGCTGTTCACATTTCTGACTAATAAAGTATTCAGTCAATCAAAAAAGAAAGCTCAGCCAGCCTCCTCTGGTAGGGAAGAGGAGGGGGGGGGGGGCTTTTAAGACAGCTGTGACCTTGGTGTTGTGGTGGTTTGTTACCGGGGCCCGAAAGGACCCCCTGCTCTTTGTTAATTGATCTCCTTTATGGAAGAGGGTCGGCAGAAGGGGAGGGGCATTATCAGTCAGCTGTCGATAACACTAATGCCACACCATACGCACACGCACACAAACTCTGCATAAGCACCATCGAGCACTCCATCAAACCATCAATAGCCTGAATTAATCCATATAGCCAATACCTGTTGTGGACATATAAACAAGCACCCAGATTACTGTTGGTGGGGAAATATGCTTTTGATCCTACCCTTGCTTATTAACACACACACACACAAACACATTCTTGTTTTCCCACGAAGCAGTGATGTCATTGTCCCTAAATAGTCATTAGCTAATCCAGAGCTTCAAACACCCTCCCATCTTTGTGGAATCTTCCCCATGGGAGGCAGGATATTGTACATTACAAATAATCCATTGAGGGCATTTAGTGTAAACATGCAGTACGTGGAATGAGGGAGGATTACACATCTTCCATTTTCACTTACATTATCTGTACCATAACATGATGCCTAGGCGGGTCTCTCTCTGGATGGGACTCGGCTTGTAGGATCGTTCTTAACGTCATAATAAAGGTGCAGTTTGACTCAATTGTACAATTACCAAAATGTCACACGTTTGTCCTGTACACAGTGTAATGTTTACCAGTACTGCAGGATTGTTTTTTTGAAAACAAAGGAAAGGGTGACGGTTGGTGGGGCTGAAGGTAGAGCGGGAGATGTATTCCGACGGAGGACAGAATATTTCTGGTTTGCTAAACCCTTAGAGAGGATACACAGTCTTTTGATAGAAGGTCCTGTTTGTGTGTGGTCATTTCTAGGGCCTATTTTGAACTTCATGGCATTTCTAGGGCCTATTTTTTATTTGAACGTAATGAGATTTGTGCCTATTGGTTATGTTTCCACTGCTCTTCATCATGCGTGCGTACGTGCATACAAATGTGCGCATCAGATGATTGCGTGGGAGGCTGCAAGAGACAAGAGACTCATGAGAACCAGGAACTTCATTACAGATAATTCACTGTCCACCCTAAACTTTATTCCACTCCTATTATAGCTCTGAATGTGTGCATGTGTGTGCACATGTTTGCGTGTGTGTGCACGTTTCCTGGCAGTGACCCCCACAGCGGGCAGACTAGAGTGTGTTTGTTTACGAGCAGTGTGATTCATTGGCCTGGCTATAAAGATGCTGTGTTATTCTCCCAGAGCAGAAACAGACACACACACACACACAGTGTGTGTGTCTGGAGAAAAAGGCCCTAGATAACCACAGTTCACTCTACTATGTGTGCAACACAATGGCCTTAACAGATCATTTTGATCACCACACCAGCTTGTTGCCGGATCCGGGGGCCAGCCAATTCGAGTCCCATGTCCCTGACTGGCTGGCTGACTGACTGAGTTAGAGTCCTCATTATTGAGTGTATGCTTCAGTCATCTCATCCCTATAAGCATGGTAGAGCACTCCGAAAGTATAGACTGAGTGATGAAGTTTCATCATTGGTTGGCTGGTTGGTCTAGCAACTATTATACTAGTAGTAGCCCATTGCAGAGCATTTGTCCCTCAGTGGTATGGGATGAAGTCTCTCCTCTGTTGGCCTATGAACTAGCCCCCTCTAGGCTATGGGACCAAAAAAGCTTGGGACCAATGTCGGCTTGTTGGTTTTGATTTAATTTGACATAATTTCACCATTAAAACATCTAGCTTAAAAGTTTTTTTGTGGGTTTCCATCGAGGAAAGGATTTCTACGTAGTTGCTACCCTGACACATTCAACAATCGTGGCCACCACTCTCACTATCTTGTATCCATCATTTCAAAATAAAAGCCCTCCAGTATTTCACAATATCCCCACTGGCATATATCCGAGTCTGTCTTAACTAGGCTTGCTTAACCCATTCAAACCCGGGAAAGCATTGTTGGGCTGTTCGAAAAATAGCAGATCTACAAGCTCACTGCAAGCTTGTACATCTGCTATATTTGAACATTTTGGAAAAATCTTGAAAGTGTAAAACTATTGATTTAGAAGGCAATGGCATTTCTTAATGGCCTAATCATGTTTTGACTGTAGCACGATGATTCTGCACGGAGAGAGAGAGAGTAACATGACGTCACTTGCTGCAGTAGCATGTGAGAGTCAGGCCTGCCCTTACGTGACTCTTCCAGCCCACATGCACACACACTCTCTGTTTAGCCCCAAAACGTGGCAGGCTGATGTTGATACTACTGACACGACACCTGAGTCACACATTGACTTTTGTTTGTGCGCGCACATGCACAAAAGTGTCACAGTGAGAACTGACAAGCATGTTGCAGGGAACTGTAGTTTTCTTCAGCCAGTTTAACCACCTTCATTTTATGATTTTGATTTGTTAACGTCTTGGTTAAAAGAAAAGCACGGTTCTCAGGGAAACGTCAAGAACATAAACGGTATTAACGTTGTGTGACTTATTTCCATTGTGGTCATGTGTCGTTGTGCATATAGCCAGGTCTTTGTGGAGGATAACTAATGCATAACATAACTGAGAGGGTTGGGAAAAGTGGAAAGACACACACACACACACACACACACACACACATACGACACACACACACACACATGACACACAGTCACACACATGCCTGGTCTTTGCAGGAGAGTGTGTGGTATGAGGCAGGGCCCCCAGCGCTTCGCTTATAAGTTATTAAAAACCTGACATTAACCCCTGCAATGGCTCCACATGGCTTCACATGCACGCACGTGTGGTTCACACTCAAGCAAGCGCACACACACACACACAAACGTATCCCAAGGCTATGTGCTCATCTTTCCAATCGTCTGGAAAGAATTCAGTGTTGACCTTAGCTTGTATGCTACCTGTACCCGGAGCTCAGTGCTGGAAGGTGCTTGTTTCAGTAGCAGCAGGTTCCCATTGTTCTTTCCAATCCTACAGGCCCCGTTCCAATACCACCACAACCTTCCCTCGTTCCATCCAATCCTACAGGCCCCGTTCCAATACCACCACAACCTTCCCTCGTTCCATCCAATCCTATAGGCCCCGTTCCAATACCTCCACAACCGGCCCTCGTTCCATTCAATCCTAATAGGCCCTGTTCCAATACCTCCACAACCGGCCCTCGTTCCATCCAATCCTATAGGCCCCGTTTCAATACCTCCACAACCTGCCCTCGTTCCATTAAATCCTAATAGGCCCCGTTCCAATACCTCCACAACCGGCCCTCGTTCCATTAAATCCTAATAGGCCCCGTTCCAATACCTCCACAACCTGCCCTCGTTCCATTCAATCCTAATAGGCCCCGTTCCAATACCTCCACAACCTGCCCTCGTTCCATTCAATCCTATAGGCCCCGTTCCAATACCTCCACAACCTTCCCTCGTTCCATCCAATCCTATAGGCCCCGTTCCAATACCTCCACAACCTGCCCTCGTTCCATCCAATCCTATAGGCCCCGTTCCAATACCTCCACAACCTGCCCTCGTTACATTCAATCCTATAGGCCCCGTTCCAATACCTCCACAACCTGCCCTCGTTCCATCCAATCCTATAGGCCCCGTTCCAATACCTCCACAACCTGCCCTCGTTCCATCCAATCCTAATAGGCCCCGTTCCAATACCTCCACAACCTTCCCTCGTTCCATCCAATCCTATAGGCCCCGTTCCAATACCTCCACAACCTTCCCTCGTTCCATCCAATCCTAATAGGCCCCGTTCCAATACCTCCACAACCTGCCCTCATTCCATCCAATCCTATAGGCCCCGTTCCAATACCTCCACAACCTGCCCTCGTTCCATTCAATCCTATAGGCCCCGTTCCAATACCTCCACAACCTGCCCTCGTTCCATTCAATCCTAATTACCTTGTTCTATGACTTCCACAACCTTGTTTTTTTCTAAAGCGGAAGGCTTTTTCAGTACGAACAATACAATACGTTTCAATACTTTTGCAAATGGTTGTCCCTTAATTAACGACAAATGTTTAAATAATGTTGAATTTTGCATTGCTTACAGTACATACATGGGAACCTTTATTACTGACTGTGCCTAAGAATTGTTGCTTAATGTTTATGCTTTTTTATTATTGATATAGATCTTTTTAGCTCTGATATCAACGTATTTGTAGCTGTGCATACTTAGTGGAAGACAAAGTAAGAATGTGTATTGAAAACATTCTAGGTTTTACTATATATACACAGTATAAAAGTAATAAGTTCTTGTATTGCACTGCGTTGCGTTGTGAGCTTATATACTTCTATTTTTGAGGTTTTGCACACCTACAGGCGACAGGTGTGTAGGAGAGGGTACGGTGCCCAAAAATTAAAAAGGAACAAACATAAAGATAGCCTGATGAAGGCAGCATAGGCCGAAAAGTTGCTGTTTCCCTAAATAAAAGTTGGAGAAATGTTTTTAAATGTTTTAATTGTTGCCTCGAATGACATGGCTTGGCTGATGTCCTGGTTTGAGACTTTGGGACACCCATTCCCCAACTGAATGCCAGTAAATCCGGAA
The DNA here is from genome assembly GCF_964188405.1 of Protomyctophum parallelum. Taxonomy (NCBI): domain Eukaryota; kingdom Metazoa; phylum Chordata; class Actinopteri; order Myctophiformes; family Myctophidae; genus Protomyctophum; species Protomyctophum parallelum. The sequence continues at coordinate 20,731,736 of NC_139710.1, read as the reverse complement.
TTGTTGATGATTCATTCCACTTGAACTTTGGCCCAGACCCACCTAGGCACAGTATTACTTGTCTTAGCAGAAAACACATACACACACACACACACACACACACACACGCATGAACTTTCTTCAGGGAGGGTTAGGGAAATGTAAATGCTGTTTATATGACAATAGCAGCCCCACCTGGAGGAGAGGGAAACTTGCTGATTCATCCACGTGGGTCTTTAGTGTTGTTGTTCACATAGAGACCAAGACTTCCTTATTTTGGTGTAATAAGACATATTAGGGAACTATTAAATCATGCATACCGCAAACACTACCAACCATAGATGTTCCCGGCTTGCAAAGAGGAAACAGAAAATACAAGTTCCCTTAGAACTTGTATTCAGACTTGGATGGTTACACCATTACATACAAAGTCAATGCAAAGACAAGAAGTTGCGCGAGCGCCGCGAGCGGGTGCGGTGCGACCTGGCGCAGCACAAACGGGACGAACCGAGGCGAATATTTAAATTCAAGTGTTGTGGCCATGTGTCAACGTCTACATTTCTCTGTCCAAGTTGGTTCCCCTGTGTGAGGCGTGGCATGGGCTGCCCATGTCAGAGTTTCCTATACTGTTCTCTGATTGGCTGTCATTGGGTGTGGTGCGTGGCGGAGTGGCCCGGCAGTTCTCCCCGTTGAGGAGGAGAGTGGTCTCATCTAGACTGCTCTCTGGTCGTGGGCGCGTCCATGGGGGGTGATGTAGATGGATGGATAGATACCTTTATTGATCCCGCGGTCGTCCAGAGGCAGCACAGCAGTTAAGAGTTACAGGTACATAGTAAGGGAAGTACTGTCGTATACAGCAATTCAAAGGCAAGAAAAACAATGGCTAGATCCAACTAGTCGCAACTCTTTGCTATACAAAACAGTTTAAAGACCAGTCCACACCAATGCAACTCCTTGTAACTGCCATTGGGGATAATGGATACAACACACGTAGTTGCATGTTGCAAGGAGTTGGCGACTAGTTGCATTGGTGTGGACTTCGTTTTTTAGGTTGTTGGGTTTCAGGTTCGGGTTAGGCTGGCTGAGCAGGTTAAGTAAAGTGTACACATTTGTTTTGAAAACAGGTTTTAATGTCCCAACAAAGCTAGTGGAGACAAACCTGTGTGCAGGCCTGTAACGTTATGTAATTACTGTAGGTACATGACTTGGGCCTTCCACCTCAGTGCTGAGGGCAGGCTGTATTGGCAAAGCTTGGTTAGTGGCTGAGCAGGGCAGGTTGAACAGGTCTGGCCAGACACCCTCTCTGGCTTAAAATTATGCTTCATTGCGCTCCGGTGAAAAAATAGCCGATCTACACAAGTCAAGATCAGGCTTGTAGATCTACTATTTCCGGGCACACGACTGTATAATCAGATTTCACTCCTGTCTTCACCTTGTTTCTATTCTCTTCTCTCACCCACCTGACCATCCATTTAAACACCTTTGTGTTGAGTCTTGTACACTACTGTCCACTCAAAGTATACACAGCCTTTAGGATGGTGCAGGGGGTCAGTTTGGTCAGTTCCTGCTGCCTTTTATAAAATGGAACACCATAAAACATGTACGAGAGAGATAGAGAAAAGCACCACTGACTGACCCCAGGAGGCCAGTGAGCAGCTGATGGTGATAGCCTCATCATGTCCATAGTAAAGTCCTCTGTGATCATTTTACTGTCCACGGCACGTAGTGGACATTTATGGGAGGAATTTCACCCAGCTCTTTTATACGTGTAAACTTGTGATGTGACAATTAAGTTGACGTTGAGGACAAGATTTATCATGTTTTTGAATAACCTTTGACACGTTTCTAAGAACAACGGGTCCCTGGGTTATGCATAACGTTGCTCGCTGAACAAGGCATCTCACAACGCGTCCTATTTGCCACACACCGTTGAGCGTGTGTAGAGGGTCGGCTGTTTTCAGTGAAAGTACACTGTAAATCGGGGCTTCAGTTTCGCCATCCATGCTCTTTGAACTTGGCCTTCTGTCCTTTTTAGTGGCAGCCACGCCTGATGCCATCAGCAGAACTTTCACAGGCTGGTCACAGGCTGATATGCTGTACCTCAAGCTCATTAACTTCACTCACCCCTTTCTTTACGTATTCTCAGGACCATCATTTCCTCGCTGTCTCCTATTTGGCGGGGGGGGGGGGGGGGATGGGGGGGGGGGGGGGTTAGCGTGGATTAACTGTGCCCTCCGTGTTGTTGCTGCAGTTCACACATTCCAGTGGCCCCGGGGCCAGCCAACTCTCTGTACCAACACGGAGGCCCCCGCCCTGCCTAGTCCCCCCTCTCTCTCTGTCCAACCCATCTATCCACATCTATCGTTCCATCTCTTCCACCACGCAAACATTATTAATGTTATTATTATGTCACATTCAGCTTTCAACCTGACATCCGGTATTTTGGGGCTTGTTGTCGTCGTTATAGGCAAAACGTTTCAAAAAACATTTGATTTGAAAATGGCAGATCCTGCAATGCGTCGTCGAGCATTAATGTACTTGTAGATTGGCTATGTTCGTCATCATGCGTCATCTAGTTCGATGTATAAAGTATAAATACGCTCTTTAGCAAAGATGCCGTATATATTTGGCTCTGTCCGTATGTCCGTCCATCCGTCCCTCCACTGCTACTCAGCAGCCGCAGCATGTACTTTTTGCCCGCCATGATGCAGGAGCATACTGTATGCACTGCTCACCATTTATTTATTCATGTGTATAATGAGTGCTTATTAATCAGGTAGGTTGGCAGTAGGTTGGTGTTCGGCCATTGTTGTAACATGGGCTCCACCTGTCTGTCTGTCAGGGCCGAGTGGAAGTGGAGGCCGGCAACGAGAACATGAAGTTTGAGACGGGACCCTTTTCTTTCTACGGCGTCATGGCACTCAGCGCCCCCACGTTGGGTAAGTCCTCTCCTCCTCTCTTCTCCTCTACTATCCTGTCCTCTTCCTCTCCTCTCCTCACTACGTTCTTGGCTACGGTTGCAGTGCTTCTGCTGCCACCTGCTGCCAAAGGGATGTCAGTGGTTTATGGTTACATGTGATTATGTTGTTGCTATGCTATTTGGCAGAAACCTCATCTAAATTAAAGCCCTACTTGATCACACTACAGCGTCACACAAAAGCATCAAAAGTAGCACATCCACAAGCTCGAAACTCACGCACGCACGCACGCACGCACGCACGCACGCACGCATGCACGCACGCACGCACGCACGCACACAAACACACACACACACACACACACACACACACACTCTCACTCACTCACTCAAATAACCTTTACTCATCTTTCCTCCTGTCTACATTGTAAATTCAAAACACGACATCTGATCTGATGTTATATGTAACATTTAAGGTAAACTAAATAGAACTTTGTATCACATCGAGGTGTGTGTAGGATGGTTCAACGAGGGCACTGGGATGCTAAAGGCCTCCGTTTGGGCTGGGTGGACCGGGGGGGGGGGGGGGGGGGGAACTCCTTTGCTTAAAAACTCCTTTGCTTGATGACTCCCCCCACCCCTTGTCCCCCCCCCCCCCCCCATTCAGTTCTGCTGTGATATGTGATGTGTGCTTCTATCTGTTCCCTCTCAGGTGTTACTTTGCCCTCCTGCTTCCAACTTGTGTCCATTTTATCTTGTCTGTCTGTCTCTCTCTCTCTCTTTTTCTCTTTCAACCTGCTGTCCCAATTTTGGGTATTTGGGCAGGAGAAAGTCAAAGATTTAAATTAAAAACAAATGTGTGAAAAAATAAGTTACAGCCACGTAGCTGGTAGATCGGCTATTTTAGCCATTCCACATGGGTGAACATTAGCTGCAAACAGCTGATCTACAAGCTAACAGGATGCTTTGTGAGCTTGTAGATGGCGGGGGGTCAAAGTAGTGGACCAGGTATAGAGCCCTGGGGGACCTCAGCCCCCCCCTTCCCCCCAGGTTACAATGCTCACAGTAACGTATGTGTTTCACATCCAACAACGGTCCCGGCATTTGAGAAAGCCAGTGGCGTCCTCTGTTAATGTTGCACCCATCTCGAGGGGAAATGTCCACAAGAAACTCTTGTGAGGCAACATTATTTTCCCCATGCATGCATGACCTCACCCTCTTTTGAGTTTTGCCTGTCTGTCATTTCTGTCACTGACTCTCCCTCCCTCTTCCCTCGCTCCTCTCCTCTCCTCTCTCCTGGTCCTGGTGGTCGCTGCTCTGTTCTTCCCCTCTGTTCCCCCCCCCCCCCCCCCCCCCCCCAAGACCTCTTTCCTGTCCCCTCAGTGGCTACGTACCGTCCTCGTCATCTCTCTCTAAAGAGGTTTTCTCTGTTCTCTCGGTTGCCAGGTAACCTCCGGCATGTCTGGGTCCTTTTTTTAATGCAGAGGATGAGGTGGGAGGGAGGACGGGGCTTACTCTTTTGAGCAAGGTGGGGCTGGCTGGGACTGGTAGCGAGGATTGGAAGGTTCAGAGCTGAAGGAATAAGCAAGCATTTTGGCTAGTTAGTTCTTTGAAGAGTCGTCTGTGTCGGAGACCCCTGTGCTTCCAGTAGTTTGTAATGCGGGGGGTTTGTTACCATAGTTGAAGACATCACTATCAGCAATTATGCAGCCAATATGTCCCCATTTTTTTTTTAAGTTTAATGTATATATACTTAATAAGAAGTTATGTTTTTTGTTTTTCAAATTTGAGTTCAAGATTTTGCAATTTGTTACCCTTTTTATTTATTAATCTTTGATAGAAAATATATATCATCGGGGCTCTAGGTCGCTCAAAAATTGGGACGGGTAACGGAACCAAAACTCTGTCATTGGCCGGGTAACTGGTAGCAGTATATAGGAGAGACACAGTGGTGACGTAGGAACACATCCCCTCCCTGGTAACTGGTAGCAGTATATAGGAGAGACACAGTGGTAACTGGTAGCAGTATATAGGAGAGACACAGTGGTAACTGGTAGCAGTATATAGGTGAGGCACAGTGGTAACTGGTAGCAGTATATAGGAGAGACAGTGGTAACTGGTAGCAGTATATAGGAGAGACAGTGGTAACTGGTAGTAGTATATAGGAGAGACACAGTGGTAACTGGTAGCAGTATATAGGTGAGGCACAGTGGTAACTGGTAGCAGTATATAGGAGAGACACAGTGGTAACTGGTAGCAGTATATAGGAGAGACAAAGTGGTAACTGGTAGCAGTATATAGGAGAGGCACAGTGGTAACTGGTAGCAGTATATAGGAGAGGCACAGTGGTAACTGGTAGCAGTATATAGGAGAGACACAGTGGTAACTGGTAGCAGTATATAGGAGAGGCACAGTGGTAACTGGTAGCAGTATATAGGAGAGGCACAGTGGTAACTGGTTGCAGTATATAGGAGAGGCACAGTGGTAACTGGTAGCAGTATATAGGAGAGACACAGTGGTAACTGGTAGCAGTATATAGGAGAGACACAGTGGTAACTGGTAGCAGTATATAGGAGAGACACAGTGGTGATGTAGGAACACATCCCCTCCTTGGTAACTGGTAGCAGTATATAGTAGAGGCACAGTGGTGACGTATAGGAACACATCCCCTCCTTGGTAACTGGTAGCAGTATATAGGAGAGACACAGTGGTGACGTAGGAACACATCCCCTCCCTGGTAGCAGTATATAGGAGAGACACAGTGGTGACGTAGGAACACATCCCCTCCTTGGTAACTGGTAGCAGTATATAGTAGAGGCACAGTGGTGACGTATAGGAACACATCCCCTCCTTGCACAGCAGATTGGCAAATCAAAGAGCTCATTTGCCAAAATGTCGGGGCACACAAAGAAAAAAGCACTTAACATATACAGAAGAGGGTGGAGAAGGCTAGGACAACACCAACTAGTGACATAGTTTGTAGTCCGCAAGAGCTCAATGTAGAGTAGACTTGAAACAACTCCTGCACTCTATATTTCAACTCTTCTTAACTTCACCAGTGACCAATTCCAAGTTTAATACTCAAACCTTATCCTATTCTCATTTACCGTGACCGGAAAGGGAAAACGTGGGTGGCTGGGCGTACTGTACAACATATTCAACTTTTACAATACAAGATTCAAGATTCAATCATTTATTTGCCATGTCAACAAGTAATAGGAATTTGTCTTGGTTCATACTCAACATACTGCAGAGACGTTGTAGATGTGGGATAGCCATAGAACGGAGTATTCTATTTGGAATTGGTCGCCGTCACCCCATCCATCATAAGTTCCGAAATGTAACTCACTTCAATGACGTTAGAGTGACGTTGAACTTCGGTAGAACCTTGGGTTGTAATGTATACCTATCTGGTTGTGAATAAATAAGTCATAATCATAATCTGCTGCTTCTGTGATCAATGAACCAAAATGTGTGATTCTATACACCCATTGTATGGTGAAACAGTTCTCAAAATAATCAAATTTCAGCACATACTTAATAAAATAAAGAAAATGGGCAGTTGGGGGCCGGGGCCTATTTCAGTTACTTTATGCTGATAATGATGACTTGGGGTGCCAGAGAACTTCTCTCAGGGGTAAAACAACATGAATACAGCCATTTCACTTTCCCCATATGAAGTATCAGGACAAATGTTTTGATATATTTGCAGAATTTGCTTTGTTCGTGTTTGTTTATGAGACTTTGAGAGCTGCTTCACAATACAATTTGAGTGAAGGAATCCCTACTTCTGGATCCTCAATTACAGAGCACAGAACTAACCGATAAAGATTATCAACAATATTTTGACTTATTTCATGCCTAGGTAGCTAATGAAACCCAAAGTTCTATCAAAGTTCAACATTGATTTAACACAAAGTTTATCTCTCTTATAAAACAAAACATTCATGCTTTTCAACCAAACTTTTGTCATTATCATTATTTTTTAATATCCAGTGGAGGATTTCCCTGCAAATGTCACCACAAGGTGGACACTCAGCAGCCCGGAGTGAACAATGTGTCCCTGAAAATTGCGCAGTACTGCAAATGCATCAGTCATCTTGTTTGGGTCTTTAAAAGTAGGAATTGTCTTCCAATGGTTGTCATTGCCCTAAAAACAACAATAGCTTCACCAGCTGAGGTTAATTTGTGATTCATTGAGCAGTTGAGTCCATAATTTATTCTGACCCCTCCCCTCCCCTTTCTGTCCTGACCCCTTATCTATAATTTATACATTATGGATTATTATTATGGACTTGAACTGTTATTCGTCTCAATTTATTATTCTGAACACAAGAATCTTCCAGAAATCCTCTGCTGGATCTCTAGATTTCCTCTCTTGCATAAGAGACATTGAAGATTGTCTCACACCTGACCTGACGGTAGTAGTCCCAAACTAACCGCTAACTGGCATATTAGACTACATGATTAAATCATTTAGCTAGCCTAACTCCCCAGTTATATATAACTCTATGCTAACTCCAAAGCTAACCGAGTCAACATGTCCAGGTAAAACAGTTTCCTTTGACTCACTGAGACCTCCTGCTGGAAGACTCACACCCATGACTGCTGGTAATAATACAACTGGTTGGTAATAATGCCTGTGTAATGTGGAGTGTATTATGACACTTTGATATGATGCAGTCAATGCTTTGGCTTTGCCTTGCGTGTAAATAAACACGTCGTGCATGACAACAAAAACCCTACTCTTGTTTGTTTACATTGTATAATGATGACTATGAACAGAGGTTGAAAATAACTGTCGCTTGCCATCGTGCGAGGCCATCGGCTGCTCGGAGAAGGCACTCGCTCGGGCGCGCCTCACAAGGCTCAGAGTCAGGACCTCGCTGTCGACTGAGTTAACAAAAAACAAACACTCCTCTTCTCTACTCCAGCCTTCCTTGTAAAATATAGCCTCCTGTAGATGGAATAGATGCAGATGGTGACTATATATCTTTCAGAGGAGACATGTGGTTGTCTACTGATCTACACAGCCTCTCCAGGACAACAGGGGTTGGGGGTTGTCAGCGATGGAGGCAGCAGTACATATGCATGGGGAGAGGTGGCAATGACTAACTTGGGGAGGAAAGCACAAAAGTAGTTAGCCACTTGTGCTTTATTGTAACAGAAATGTGAGTGTGCGGTCCACAAATAACACTTCTTAATTCAACATTGTTGTCATGAAAGACTCAAGGAAAAGGCAGGTGAGATCATCACCCTAAAAGGTCGAAACCAGTTGTGTATTTTCTATGTTGTACAATGTACATAACCAGCCATTTTAGAATATATTTAACTAAAAATCTGCATTCTAGTCGAGAGTGCTTGAAGCTTGTCTCTTTCCATGATTGTACAAACAAACACTTCATTACTACCAGTAGGCTGTCTTGGTTTTATCCAGTGAAGTGAAGAAGGAGCTTTACATGTATGTTCATGACGCTGACACTGAAGTTGATTGTCAGTGCATGCCTAGACATTTGTAAATTAACACCACCTGCTGTTGGGGAAAGTGAAACAAATGGAATGGTTTTTGTGCGCATGTGTGAATGGGAAGATTGAGATGTATCACTCACCATCACTCACTCATTGCCCCCTCTCTCATCTACCTGTTTAACATTTGTTTAGATATTTGGTTTTTGTTATCCCTCTGTCTGTATCTCTGCATCTTGTGCCTACCATAGACTTGTGCTTATGAGTGGTTATATTTGAGTTTCTACGTGCATCTATACATCATTGTAAGTCTAAGGAATAGAGGACTATTGTTTCTCTTCATTTGTGTGTGTGTGTGTGTGTGTGTGTGTGTGTGTGTGTGTGTGTGTGTGTGTGTGTTTAGTGTACTCCTGTCTGTTCAACCCTTCATGACACTATGTATTTGTGTGTGTGTGTTCTCCAGAGTTCCGCTCACCATCCCACGTGAGCGGACTGAACCGCACGGCTTCGCTGAGCGGAGCCGACCGGAGCGAGTCGTTGTCGGTGAGCGGCAGCAACAGCCAGCTCAACAACAGCAGCCCCTCACCGCAGTACACACCCGACTTCTATGTCCGAGCCCTCACCGACCTGCAGTTCGTCAAGGTAGGAACATGTCCCAACAGGTGCACTTTTGATCATATAAAACAACCACAATGTAATGTAATGCAAGTGAATAGCCGTCGTGGCTGCTACCGTTGTGCGGAGCACATGTCTGCAAACGGCAGACAGCCGTTTAAATATTTATTGACTTTGTTATCACAGATGTTTAAGTGAAATTACTTTTCTAGCTGGCTGTACGTCATCACAAACCAGCTAGAAAACATGACAAAAGTCAGTCATGCTAAATTCTAAAATTGTAAACGTTTTGCATCTAAAGAGCCTCATTAGTATTTATCATGGGCTTTCTTCTGATTGTGTTCATCTACAAAGGAACCATAGTAATGTATTTGATTGTCGGTAGTGTATCAGTGGTCCTCTACCTGTGTGTAGTCACACCTAGTCCAAGCGTGACTGCTTCATCATCCATTGTCTTTGCATGTAATCATGGTGGCGCCGTTTCCGAAAAACCGCTGTTTCGACTGACTTCACAGTACACTCTGCACTGCAATCCAATGCACTGGCATCATTAATAAACATGCTGAATATGAACTAAATGTCTATATATTGTGGAATATATAGACAGTTTACTAGATCTAATGATTGAAATGGTACCGCTTAAGAAATATTAGCAGTATATTGTTGAAACTGTCAAGTATTGATTTAACTGTATTTAATTATATCAACCATGGGCTCTTCATAAAAATAGCTTTTTCTCATTTCACTGTAGAAAGTAATCTTATACCAAATTAAAGAACACCACTAGTCTAATCTTTTTGTATCAAGCCAACTAGAATTACCATAGTTATTATTTACTATCAGTCAGGGGGGCAGTGAAGCCAATAGTGTCTGAAGCCAGTAGGAAATCCTGACTTCCTGAAAGTTCATATAATGGCCTGTTGTGGCGCTGTCATTGGGCCCAAAAAAAACCATAGCGCCAATAAACATGGTCATGAATACTTTCTGCTTCCAGTCACTAGTTTAAAGTCTCATTTCTCATGTCATAATATTCTTTTTGGAAAATTATGGTCCCATTTATTAAAACAATGACCATAAAGTTGAGTATGTTCTGAGGGGCGTGGCTACCTTTACAGTCTATGATCGGGATCCACCCCCCGCTCGAGTCAAAATAAAAACCAACGAAGAAGAAGGAAGGGGGGGGGGGGGTGGGGAGTCCCGCCTCGTTGTCTGGGCCAGCCAATGGCCAGCTGGGCCCAAACGGATCTAGAAAAGATGGCGATTTACAATTCAAGGACTGACAGGCTTCATCTTATACGTCCATATCAGACCCGGAGAACGCTTTGTCCATATATTCTTATTTACAGTCTATGCTATCCGTTTATAGTCCATGACTATCGTAACAATGAAGGCAATTCTTCCCCCCCGGGTATCTCGCAGATCACACGGGCCCAGTACCAGAACGGCCTGGTGGCGTCTCGTCTGGACAGCATGCCCCAGTCCCCTGAGAGCGGCCACAACGTGGCCCACGTGGACCAGACTCCGCCCGCCGGCGCCACGGCCGCCACGGGCCCCGGCGTCGTCTCCATCCCCATCCCCGGCACGGAGAACGGGTCGGACGAGACCACTCTCCTCCTCAACGAGCAGAACTGCCTGGCCGCTCCGCCACGTGCCACAGCCAATCACCACAGCCAATCAGAGAACAGCATCTGACACAGCGCACCCCCCCCCTTGGTGCGAACTGCGCCCCGCACGAGGGAACCAACCAGGGACAGAGAGAGATGCAGACATTGACTCACGGCCTCACGCGGACGACAAGGCCCCAAAGAGGCTAAGCATATTGTGTACATAATATGCAAAGGATTTATTCAAAACAAAACGAAACAAAAATGGCAACAAAACAAACGTGCACTCACCGACATGCGTACATGCGTTTTCCTCTCCTCCAGGTGAAGCTGCTAGTGTCATTTAAACCTTACATTTTCCCAATGCAGTACAGAGTTCATCGCTTGGTGTGTGTGTGTGTGTGTGTGTGTGTGTGTGTGTGTGTGTGTGTGTGTGTGTGTGTGTGTGTGTGTGTGTGTGTGTGTGTGTGTGTGTGTGTGTGTGTGTGTGTGTGTGTGTGTGTGTGTGTGTGTGTGTGTGTGTGTGTGTGTGTGTGTGTGTGCCACTTTTCCATCTCACTGTAAAGTCCTCCGTTAAGAGACTCAGGGAGACCCCCCCCCCCTACAAATAACCTTGCACAACGATTAGCCTGGCCAAACCAAAGTGCACGTGTTGTACTCTGTGTGCACACCCTCACCCGTACAGCTAGAAGACAAAACACCATCCCTGCATGATGACAGTAGTACTGTGCTCTGTACAAAAGGAAAACATCTATATGTTGCCAGACAGAAGCTACTTGTAGGCTCTAATTAGATTGACTCCCCCATCACCAGTACTATTTATTCCATGTGTATGCTAGAATGCCAACTGCATGTATGCATGCTCTCTCTCTCACACACACACACACACACACACACACACTCTTAAGACGTTTTGAACAGTTCATATCGGTTCTTTCATGTTTCGGCAGTATATTCTTTGTGGTTTTTCATACTTCAAGTTTTTCTTTCTTTTTTTCAGTCCCCAAGCCATTCATCAGCACAGACAGGCAGTCGGCTCACTTTGTGTCTAAACCATGTGTACTTGGTCATACAACCCTGGCTGGCAATCACCAAAAATAAGAGATTTTATTAACGAATCGCACATGTCACAGTTGCATGATGAAGTATGTATTAGGCTTAAGACAATCATTACTATTATGAACGTGTCGTGTAGGGTACATTACTGTAGCCCTGCCCCGATACTCTGTGATGTCCTCCTATCGTTGCCTTGGATAATTACTTTCGATTCCGATTCCTCCAGCATGGGTGCTGTTTGTTTTAATTACAGGTCCAATTGAGGAGGGGGCTACAAATGAAAGACCACACTTATCAGAATGTAGAGAGCCGTGTAAATATGGTTGAAGGCTACGCTAGTAAGACGCAGGATATGAGGACAATAGTCAATGTTAGAGGTACTTGAGGGTCCCAAGTGTGTGTGTGTGTGTGTGTGTGTGTGTGTGTGTGTGTGTGTGTGTTGTGTGCACACATGCGTGCATGTGTAACCAAAAGAGTGAAGCGTTAATCAACTCCTGACTACATGCATTCACGTACACAGTACAAAACCTTATTTATTTTTAATATAGCAATGTGATTTAAATTTTATTTTTTAAACACATTGGACTGTTTTCTGTTTACTTACAGTCATGCAATTGGATTGGCTGCCTTGTGGTAAAATTATAATAGTAGCATTAGTGCAAACGCTGGCACTAGAAACTGTGCCACATTTTAAGTTTTATGTGAAACGGTAGTGTTTTGTTTGACTATGATCATGCCAGTCTCGTTCAGACCCCTGTAGCCTATACACACTCCAGCACATTACGGTGCCCTTATCAGATCGAAGTATGTTTTTTTTTTTGTATGATCTGAAGAATTACACGTACAATCAACAGCTGCCGCTGATACATTAATCAGATTATGGTCTGAAGGATTGTGTGAAACTAAACTACTGAAGCTATTTCGATCGTGGTAAAACCACCGATCTAGCTTGTCTCACTGCTGAGATCACCAGCTCTCCCCAACGATCCACCTCAACAACTGCGTATGATACCAAAACCAGATTCACGCTGTCCTCGAGGGGAATTAACATTTATATATTGGATGCAAACACTGTTATTCCATGCTTGGAAAAGCTTTAAAAAAAACATCACTAATGAGGAAGCAAAAAGAAATGTGTCCATAACTTATCTCCAAACAGTAATTTTCTTCTGGTATTACATGTCATGACTCATGGGTCAGGGTAGTCGACCACGAAGGCCATTATTGAGGCTATAGTTTTGTTGTGTAGCACAGTGTGCATCTCACTGCCTTAAAAAAACACACAAGTTCTGTTTGAGTGAGTACAACTCTGTAGGGTTATTTCCTATTATTCTTTCCTTATATATAATCAATTTCAAGGGTCCAAAATGTTCTGTTGTAAAGTAGCCAAAGACTTGGGACTCATTATGATATGATTATGATTATGAAACACGCACTTTAGCATGAACTGCGTTATTTTAAGGCTATTAATACGTTATGGAATGACCACGGAGCTCGAGAAAAATAACACGCGTTTCATTGAAAGTCTGTTGTTTTACGAGTCATACGAGTAGATATTGTAAATTAGGATTTAGCGAGTCACAAATATGCCATAAGTCGCCAGCTCACACTTTCTGTCGTAATAACGGTTATTCACAACAACAGGGTTTCACATCCTGTGCTTAAGTGGCACTGTACTGTACTTTTCCATAACATTTCCCTCTCCCATCAGCACCTGTTCACCTCACTGTTCTGTTGCCTTCAGTCTGTTTGTTGACGTTGCTGGATTTTGTGTTCATTCCTGAGGCCCGATTTATACTTAACCGATCGATGGAGCATCATTTAGGCATGACTCATGTCATGGGCCATACACACAACACACAGACTCTCACACATACATGTATTTATCTTCATAAAGGAGACATTTGGTTTTCTAGACGAAATGTTTTAGCAGGTCTGGTAGCGGTTACCATTAAAGTGTGTGTTGCGTGTGACGTTTGTTGGGTTCTAAAGTTGAGCATAACCCCCTAAGATGTACTGGACTTGAGTGTGTGTGTGTGTGTGTGTGTGTGTGTGTGTGTGTGTGTGTGTGTGTGTGTGTGCGTGCGTGCGTGTGTGTGTACTGTGTACAATGTATGGGTGTGACATGTCGAGTCCCAGGTTATTTTTGTACCTCAACACTGTCAGTAATCGTGGTAAACAATCTTCTGTTTTGTTTAGGTTTTTTTAATTGTTATTAACTTTATTTTGAGAGCCGGGGAGAATGGGGTGACTTTTAACCGGGGTTAAAATCATTGATAGTCCTCCGTTTTGTCTGGCATGCTTTAACTTAAAAGAGAAACAAGGTGTAAATACTGTTTTATAATTACTTGTTTTAAAGATGAAGAAAGTTGTTAATAAACCTGAGATATATTTCTCTACAGAAATATGTAGCAGTCCTGATTTCTGACATGTTGGACTGCATACACACAGTAGCAGACATGTTGGACTGCATACACACAGTAGCAGACATAATACCAACCTTTGCACAACCAATTCTGTATACTGTCATCAGTTGTAGGTGATTGCATGACTACCAGTGACCAATTGTATTGCTTCAAATTGACAAATGTTGCAAATGCATGTTTGTCATAAGTTGATCATCATCATACTATCATACTATATATATATATATATATATTAATACTATAATTAACCAAATGTCTGTCTGAATGTCCGTCTGTCAGAAACACTGCCGCAGCTCCTCACCGCCTGCACCAATCACTCCCACTTTTCACACAGGCATTGACCCTAATAATTAGTCTTAACGAAGCCCCTTTTTCAATTTTACAAATTATTGATTAATAATTAATGTATTAGTGCATTAAAATGACCCATCCACTTTCTCTCTCAGAAACCGTCTGAGCTACAGTCTCAACACTTGGAGGGGAGGTTCATAATAATTATTAAAATTAATGTAATAAATAATTACATCCGTTGGCCTCGTGGTGGCGCTATAACAGCCCACTTTACATTTCGCCTTATAACTCTTGAACCGTATTCCCTGGATTCCTTGGGTCATGACCCATGACCCAAGCCCCCAGTAAGGCTATCCAACGTTGAAGATGCCACTACCTACTGGCGAAATGTGGAATTGCAGCACTTTAATGGAGGTGGAAGGACGTCCATGACGTCACGTGCATAAGCCCGGACCTCAAAATTGATGTCCGGGCTAGGCTAGGCTAAACTTCCGCTCGCTCGAGCCATTGAGTTATAATTATACTTCCAGAAGTCTTCCGGGTGCTTCAAAACGCTACATTCGCCCATTTGCGTCAGGATAGATTTTCCGCCATTTTGAATTTTCTTCCAAACACACTATTTTCTCTTCCACCTACAGCTTTTGTGCAAATATCACAAAAATCGGTACACATGATCTCTGGACCTATCCGATGACAGGTCCAGAGACTATTGATTTTATACAGTCCACAGTGTCTTTATAGACACTTATCCAGAGCGTTGTGAATAGCAACTAGAAAAGTGTGCCCCTTGAAGCACAGGCCTCCACCAGTGCAGGTAGCTTATTGTGGGCCAGCAATGTTTCACAGGAATTGGATGCCGCATTCATTATTTGAGGCATTTTGTTCAAAACGGGCAAAGTAGGAGATTCAGTGGAGACTCTGAATCTCTGCTGGTTCAAAATGCGACAAAAACAAAACGATCTCCATGAATTCAAGGCTTCATGCCATGGGGTGTACACCATGTGTAAAAACGTTTTAATCTTTTGGGTGAACTCCTTTAAATAATAATAATAAAGAATTGCATTTTATAGCGCTTTTCTATGCACTACGTGCCTACTCAAAGCGCTTACAATGGTTCATTCATTCATACAGTGGGAGGTGAAGCGGCGAACAGTCGACGCCAGCAGCCTCACTTCCCACATTCACACACCAATGGTGGCAAGCTCACACCGACCGACTCATTGGAGGCAATGTAGGGTTCAGTGTCTTGCCCAAGGACACTTCGACATGAGGAGCTGGGATTTGAACCGCCAACCACCCATGGATCATTGGACAACATGCCCTACCTCTTGAGCCACAGCCGCCCTTAAACCACTTAAGCCCTATACGTATAATAATAGTGAAAATAGCCAATCTATAAGTTCACAACGTGTTGTATCGCGACTCATGCACTTTCTTTTCTTGTATGAGAAGTTGGACTGATGTCACAGTGAATGAAAGCAAGTTATGATTTTGTGCAACATGTTTATAAAATTGGCCTACGTCCAAAGAGACAAGGCCTCACTCCCACTCACTTGGTAGTGGAAAACAATGCAAACGATGTGGTAGAAATCTTAAATATCCTTGCTAGAAACAAACTCTTAGAACACAGATGATAGAGTATAGTAAAAGGAGGATCTAGCACAGGAGTTCTCAAACCGGTGCCTGGAATTGAATTGAAAGGGTTGAGAACCTCTGATCTACTACACAGAAGGGCGTAAGACAGAATGAACACAGACAGTCTGCAAGCAAACTCACATACCGGTAGTCTAACGTTTATCTAATTCTCATGGAACACGAAGGTGAATGCAGGATTTAGTTGATATCGGTTATCTAAAAAATGCATAAACAAGGTCAGGGGAGGAAGGGAGTGTTGGGGGCCCGTCTCTCTCTCTGGGGGCCACCGGTGCATGATGACAGGCCAGGGAGCACAACACAGTCCTGTGATAAGTCTGTTCTCGCAAATCTCACATAGGCTATTTCACAAAGGTCAGTTTGTGCCAGTTATTTCATAACATCATTATAGAACATTTTTCCTTTATCAGCGGTCTCCTCCAGGATGACTGTCCCCCATCCACAGGGCAGTATTAATTTTGCGAATCATTTGCTTTGGCCTTTGCAGTCAGCAGATCTCAACCCACCTATGGGAAATGTTGGACCAATGTGAACAACACTCTATCATCAAACACAAAGAGGGAATATCCTTTGTTAGAATGGAGTTCTGTGAATCCGGCCACAGGGGTTCATGCCCAGCATTGCCCACTACTGCAGAGACTAGGGGGTTTGTATACTTTTTTTTGTGCCTATCACAAGTTGTCCTCGACAACTTATGTGTGTGTGCGTGCATGCGTGCGCGTGCGTGCGTGCGAATAGCATAGTTTTGGAATCTCAACCTTTCCAAAAAAAAATAAGCTGACATTTTACTTTTTCTTTTTAAGTAATCATATGGCACAGACTCTCCCAGCAGTTACTGCAATGTGATCACTGAGACGTTGTTTTCGGTTTGACTTTTCACATCTATAACCTTTACTATTATTTAGCCCCGCAACTACAGGGTTAGGTTGGCGATAGCTGGATTGCCTAGAATGTTCTGCGCCTTCTTGAACCCCAGACGATGGCCTTTCCTGTAGTGCCAGTGTAAAAAGATGAGAGGTCCGACTACACCGAAAACAGATCTGCTCCACAGTGTTTAATTTTATTTGAAAAACACTGTCATTTTACACAGATTCAACGTTTCAGCCTTTGTTGACCTTCATCAGGTGACATAGTTTGTGACACACCTCCCTTATATGGTAGTAGGTCACAGCACATTGAGACAATAGGGCAGGCAATTACTTCAAACACCATTCTGTGAATGAATAAATAATAATTCAATAATTAGTAATTATCACTGTGGAAAGACCACCACATCATACAAGTCTAAAACTAGCTGGCATAAACTAGCCTCGCAGTGGCTATTATTTTTATTTTTATTACTTTACTCTAGTGCCCACATGTGCACACCTTCTACTCCCAGAATATCAGGTTGGACTTTTCACATCTATAACCTTTACTATTTAGCCCCGCAACTACAGGGTTAGGTTGGCGATGTCAGTCTATCTATCTACCACTTTGGTCCTAATCAACATGTTTCAAAAACTACTATCTAGCTGGATTGCCTAGAATGTTAAAAGGTAGGTGTGGGAGGTGTGTCACAGGAGGGATCCATGTAAGAAAGGGTTGAAAATGAATCTCAGGGGATATTAGTTGACCTGGGCAATTCACATGAACCATGAATCTATGCTCTCTATCAATTCAATCAATTGAAGTTTATTGTGCTGTAGTTTAGAGAAATTACACAATGTATCTGGTTAAAGATTTGTTGCACTCCACGGCATAAACATGGTGAGGAAATTACAAATGATCAATAAATATATTTATACCTATCTAGCAACAATTTTGTATAAATAAATAAATACTTTTCAAAAACAATACAGTGAAATATCACTACAATAAATATGTGAATGCTAATAGAACAATAAACACAATGAAGACACTTTGTGGTGAACTTTGACAAAGTCAATACACCGAAGCTTGCTGTACTCTACTCATACAGTACACATTATTTTGCCAGTAGTTCCCTCCAGCAACCAGGGGTGCCCACACCATCCATCTCCAACAGGATAAGTTTGTCCAAAATTGGCCTCATGGTGGCGCTATAACAGGCAGATGTGGAAAATGCAGAGCAAAGGTTTTTCCTTGGCTAGGGAGTGCATAGGCCTACAAAGTTGTCCATAGATGGGTGCAGGTATAGCGCACAGGTGAAAAAATGCATTGGCCTGTTATAGCGCCACCATGAGGCTGATGTGGGGTTTTATAAGTGGCATTTGTTCCTCTACCTAGTGGGAATGTTCTTGCATTATTTCACAGAAATGTTCATGATTTGAGGCATTTTGTTCAAAACGGACCAATCCTGCAAACTTTGGAAGGCAATCTTAGTCAATGGGGATGGAATATGGGGAAGCGGACAGGTCCGTGTTGACTATGGAGATAGTGTACATGCAGATTTGCGAGATGTATGGATGAAATGTAGAGTAGTAATGTACAGAAATGTACAAAATCGGCCTCATGGTGGCAGAGGTTCGTCGTTGGCATCCAGGGCATCAGCCAGGGCAACGGTGTGAAACGGAGTGAAAAACAGACTCTCCTTAATGCCTTCGGCTGGTGGAGACAATGGGCCTACAATGGGCATTTTTTCCCCTTCTTCTGAGTTCGGGCCATGTTTGTGCATCCCTGTTTTAGATGCTCGGAGACAAATCTTCTAACTACTGACGTTCGACGGTGAAGCTTTGGTAGTGCGCAGAGCTCTCTTGGCACATGCCCACTGGCATGCTGTTCTGCTCGGCCGTGCTGATGTACCATTCAGGGAATTGAGCGGACCTGAGGGAGCTGGCATCTCGCCCTGTGACCCGTCTGAAGAAGACAAAGCGTACCATGTCGCTGTTACTGTTTATTCTTCTCAGCTGTTCCTTGTCCTCCGGCTGTGTGGCGAGGAAGAAACCAAAGTCAATGGTCAGCAGCTTAATTCTCATGTTAACAGAAACGAGTCATTTACGTGCGGTAGCCTACTGTAAATCAATCAGTATAGCCCAGGAGTCAGGACCATAATTGAGTATTTTTACTGGGCTGTAATGTATATTACCTCCAGCTGCAGGGTTGGCTTCCCAGCAACCTTTGCACAGGAAAGGTAGAGGTTTGTGCCCTTGATACCCAAGGTCACAGGGAGGTCATTGGTACTGGGCGCCGGGTGGATGTAGGTGGACATGTTCAGATATGCTGATTAAAAGAACAGAAAGAAAAGTCAATCTAAACCTTTAGGTAAACTCCTCGTTTGTCTATAGCGCCCCTCAAGAAACTGCTGTTCACTATTCTCCCACCATCCTCCCATTTTGGGCGGGAACCCCTGTTGGTGTTTTAAACATTATGTTATAATTTTGCTATTGAAAAATAGCAGATCTACAAGCTCATAGCGCGCCACCGAGTGGCGCGCTATGAATGATTTTTGAAAAAATCGTGAAAATGTGGCACAAACTCTGACCGAAAACTGTCAAGATTTAGAAGACATTTTATAAATTTCGACGTCAGGCCTAAATGGGCTAGAGTCGACACACCGTCACCTACCTATGCGGTCGGTGTTCCCACCCTGCAGCAACACAGCACGGAGCTCCATTGCTTCTTGGACCAGCACCAAATGTCTCTTCTTGCGGTCCGTCACCCTGCACTGGTGCTCTCCTCTCCAGCTGAAGGCTCCATCCATCTCATCCATTGGCTCTGAAGTCAACTCTAACACAATGTGTTCTGATGGGGTGAAAAAACATAGGGAAGCCCTCAAACCACAAGTCAAGAATTCTGTTTTCGGCGAGTACCACCAATGTCATATAAGCACTAGGCCTACAGTATAAAGTCCTTATACCGGTAAGCAATGAGTTTTCAATACACATGGCCTAATGCAATTTTGCAAAACATGACAGCAGGCTACTACTTTCTATAGTCATCATGACAGTTGTTGTTTTTCAGTGTGCTTTAATTAAATGCATTTATTTGCCATTGTATGTAAATGTTCAACAGCATCTCCAGGATTCAGAGTGAAAAGCCAAAGAAAGAAAATCCTTTTAAATAATACAATATTCAACATGTCTAAATGGTAATCTACCTTGAAAGCAACATGTAAAATCTGTGGTGCTGAATTATTGGAGATTTCTCAGTTTCCCTGTATAGTTCCTTGAAAGACAGGTAAACTACAGCCCTGTATTTTGATCATTCAAGTTTGGTAGATTTATTTTAATCTAAATATTTTGAGGTTGATAGGTTATATAATTGTCAATACCAAATCCTCATTCATCAATAGGTCAAATTAAATTACTAGAGGACAGTTATTTCCTGGCCCGAACTTCCGGTGACACAGACACACTGGAAGTTCAGAAATGAGATATGAGAATGCGAGATTCTGTGGGAGTATTGCAAACTATAAGCGTAATGTGTCCTGATGTTGAACCCAGATACGGTCTCCCAAGCCCTGACTAAGGTTACTTGAATGGCTGGTCAATACATTTGTCACACTGAGTCTTGTAGAGGAAACTGAGTCGAAGGGCAAGGCTTTACAACTTTCTGAAACGAGATGTTATTAATTTAAAAACCTTAAAGAATACACCTTTGGAGCCACAATCAATCTCGTTCCCACTACAGGGAACCAAAGGAAGCTAATATGTGATTTGATTCCAGTGTACAACCTGAAACTACAGGGTCCTCCTAAAAAGCGTGTTCCCCCATTATCTTATCTGCAAAACGTCATGTCAGTGTGACATCACAGATTTGGGCCAGGACAAAATGTCTGCCTAAACATAAAGAAGAAGATGAAATTCAATGCTTTTTAAGATAATACAAAATGTACAATAAAATGTAAAGGTCAACCTTGATGAAAGTTGACATGAAGAGACTTGTGGCTTTGCATGTGTCCATGTGCACATGTCTGCTTACCGTCTATGGCACTCTCCACTATCATGTTGAGCAGGTCCTCATCTCTGAACTCAGTGCTGCAGGAGAACTCTGACTTGCTGGCCTTTAGCCTCTCCATGGCGACAACAAGGTTGACAACACGTCTCATGGTCAGAGGATGGTGGGATATTTCCAAGTCCAGGCCCTGGGGCATCTTGGCACTTTGAGATTCAAATGCCATGTCTTCTGAGTGGGGAGATCTGTGAATAAAATAAGACAGTGATTCTCAACCTTTGTAATTTCAAGGACCCCCAGTTTGATATGCATTAGGCTACAGTAGGCTACAGACCCCGATTTTGTGACTAAATTCATGACTATATTGCAGTTCTAATCTACACTCAAGATTAGAGTAGTAAGTAAGTAAGTATCAAAATGTAACCAGCACTGCATGAGAGAAAAACTATTTTTACCTGAGTAGAAGTTGTTAGATCACTTATATTAGTATGAAGCTGCTCTTTAGACACTGGTGTGCTGCTAGTCCTCGTAACAATGTGTTTCTGGATGCATGTTGTGACATGTGGCATTTATATACCATTATGTGGAATTCCCCATGACAACAGGAAGGAAGTGGGAGGGTGAAGGTACCCCATGCTCATTCTGATGTTGAAATGCTGTGCCACACTAATTACACTATTTGAGTTTCAGGGTAGAAGACAGGGTTAAGCAATAAATAATTGGATTGGTGTTTAATAGTCCTGAGGTACACCAAAGAATACCATTCACCTGTTTAAACCCTGTGCCAATAAACCCCTCGACTTGAATAAAATAAGGACCACTTGGCTGAATCAGCTGATCCACCAGATTACATTTATCAGTATTGTATTTAGCCATATGAGTGTAAGTATTATATTAATTAAAAGGTATTGTGTCCTAGATGATCCTACCTAATGCCCACCCATGTTCTGAATATACTTTTAGTTTTACATTTATCCTTAAACCGTGAGATAATCTAGGTCTAAAAAAATAAAGGAAATACAGGAGGAAACCACAGAAAACACATTACAGTATACACGTACAGTGAATGATCTAATCTACAATCTCCTAATGTTACATGTAATGTCTGACCCTAGAGTTCACTTCTCAAAATTCCATCAGTTCAAGTAGCCAGTCCTAACCGTTTCAGTTCGTACGACGTGTGAGACCGTCATAAGGATCCCGAAATATTAGTGCCTACGACGTCTGTGGACATCCTAGCGACGTCCCAGCGGCGCGGGGCGAGATAAGAATATTCAGAATTTTTCCTTTTTTTTTTTTTGGCATTTCGCTTTTCGCTTTCCATATGCTAACGCTCAGTGCAATAATTAGCTTGTCATTGACTCCCATGTTAGCGCGGCGGAAAGAATGACTCGTATCTCCTAATCCAAGGCGCTCTCTAGCCCCTCTCGGAACCCTCCATAAAGCTTTTCTGAAATGTTGATGTCGCTTTATTGTAGGGTCCCTGTTCATAACTATATTTTCGTATGGGAATTTTGGAACGCGGACATAAATATGCTCTCTAACATCGTATCTGCGGCGTTTGACGGCCTGTTTTCCTTTGAGGGCTTCTGAAATCGTGAACTATAAGTACCTATACAAACCGCTGCGAATATCTCCTGTGGCGCGGAAGCCGTTGTATTTTTAATCTTTGTTTGACCGATTTGGTCGCTTTATTTCTTCTTGTTTGTTTACCGTTTATTGTACCGCCTCCCGGTGTGCGGTTGGCTTGTGCGGCTACGTCCCTGCCTCTGATCTGCTCTGTCATAGCTATAGCGCCACTAGCTAGCCAGATAGGCGGTACAATGAGGTGTCAATAAACAAGGAAGGAAGAGAAGAATCAAAGCGACCAAATCGGTCAAACAAAGATTTAAAATACTTAACGGCTTCCGCGCCACAGGAGATATTCGCAGCGGCATGTATAGGTACTTATAGTTCACAGATTCAGAAGCCCTCACAAAAAAAAGTCGTCAAAGAGCGCAGACAGGCCGTAAACACGGTGTTTATGTTTTATTATGTCCGCGTACCAGGTGGCAGGATACTGCTGCAACAGGACCCCATGGTCTGTGTCGTCAAAAATGTCAGAAACTTCAGTACCATTGGGTTCTGCTTGGAGGGCTAGGCGCTCTCCATGGTGATGAATGGATCGATATGCTGGCGCTTCATTTCTGCTCCACATCCGTCTCTCCCGCAAAATGTGAACGCTTTTTGGAGCGTAAAAAAATAAATGAAGATGATCGGGGATGTGAGGTCACTTAGTAAAGTCAACTTTTTTAGGAAAGTGTTTCCGGTTCATGGCTTTCAGAGTAAGAGCGATCAGACAACTCTGGCACCCCGGAGCTTCTATTTTGATGCACTTCCGGCACAAACAAGGGCTGAATCTCATCTTTCTTCAGTTCCTGTTGTGGAAGTTTCACTTTCTATATAGAATTAGACGAGATGCAATCTGGCACCCAATCTGGCATTCTGTAAAAAATATTTTTTTTGATGCTATTAACAGAATCAACAGGCCTAATCATAACTATGAAATACCAAAACCATAGTAAACTAGAACTGCACTCTGTCGAGTGCATACTTGCTTGTTGCACACTAGTAGGCCATAAATGGCCAACTAGTGCGCAAGCAGAGCGCGCAAGTACTTTCGACCGTTATAAACTGTCACTTTTGATGCGTATGCACCGTCCCAGCAAATTGTGCCTGATACGGCAGTGGTGCCAGATTACATACATGTATACACAGGAGCATTACCTTTAATCCTCCCAACACTAAAACATATCGTCATTACGTCACCATTGAAAACCAATTACACTCTGGCATTGGGTCCTTTACGTCATCATTGAGAGCTAGTTATACATATACTATATATATGCTGGGACCAGATTACATACATGACCATATTTCTTACGTCATCATTGAGAGCTAGTCATACATATACTATATATGTGTAAGTTGATTAGCGGTATACTGTGGTTACTTTGCGCCAAAAAACGTCCCAGCCAACCCGCCACTTTTGATGCGTATGCAAATAAAACAGCAAATTGTGCCTGATTTGCCGGGACCAGATTACATACATGACCATATTTCTTACGTCATCATTGAGAGCTAGTCATACATATACTATATATAATGTAATTTGTAAGTTGATTAGCGGTATACTGTGGTTACTTTGCGCCAAAAAACGTCCCAGCCAACCCAACACTTTTGATGCGTATGCAAATAAAACAGCAAATTGTGCCTGATTTGCTGGGACCAGGTTACATACATGTATACACAGGAACATTACCTTTAATCCTCCCAACACTAAAACATATCCTCATTACGTCACAATCGAAGACCAATTACACTCTGGCATTGGGTCCTTTAATCCACATATTTCTTACGTCATCATTGAGAGCTAGTTATACATATACACACCATGTACTCTGGTCCCAGCAAATCAGGCACAATTTGCAATTTTATTTTACAAATTACATATATATAGTATATGTATGACTAGCTCTCAATGATGACGTAAGAATTATGGTCATGTATGTAATCTGGTCCCAGCAAATCAGGCACAATTTGCTGTTTTATTTGCATACGCATCAAAAGTGGCGGGTTGGCTGGGACGGTGCATACGGACCGGGCAAAACTATTACTTGCGCGCTCTTCTTGCGCAAGTAACTAGAACTGCACTCTGTCGAGTGCCTACCTGCTTGTTGCACACAAGTAGGCCATTCCTACTAGTGCGCAAGCAGAGCGTGCAAGTACTAGTCTGTAGACCGCTACAAACTTTCAAATCTCAGCCTCTCTGTGAAAGAACGTTTGCAATATTTAATTATTAGGTTTAGCTATTTGCTACGTACCGTGCTTTTGGAGGAAAAAATGTCACGTCATGGGACATACGCTTCGTAGCATGACGGAAAACATACCTGCACGGTCTGCTTCGTGCCAGCATATGACGTCATATCATATGCTGCTAAGGGACATACGCATCGTAGCACCTGACTGATAACATTTACTTGCACGCTCTGCTTGCGCAAGTAAATAGTATGTTGCCTCATGAATTGCAACTATTGTGTATTGCTCTCCCATATACTCTCCTATGTGGGTTGGGGGAATGCACACGTTCCATGGTTTGTGACAGCATCAGATCAAATCACCTGTGTTTCCTTTTGAGTCACAGAGGTGTCACTATGAACATAAAGTGTATAGTATCCATGTACAGGACACCTGTCTGAACACTAACATATTATGGATTTAGGTCACACTATGTGTGTCAGGTACAGTATGTGGCCCGAGAACGTGCAGTTTGGGGAAAGTACATACAGGAAACACAGAGTGCATCTGGCAGACATGACTGGCACTGCCATGCTAGAGCACTACGCTCTAGTGGGCCTACACAAACTGTGTATGTGTGTAGGACGGGTACATTTTGTATTATTACTGATTAATACACATTGCAAACGATAGTAAAAGCTTTGAAGTAAAATAGTACCATAAGTCATAATAAAGTTTTCATGTGCCTTTTGGCTTATGGATGGGGCTAGGGGAAATTATTCCGCTCAGCAGGTTTCATGGCCATCATCCATCCATTAGATTTTGAGATAAGTTGTGTGCAATTATAACATCTGGCCTAATGGTAGATAGATAGATACCTTTATTGATCCCGAGGGGGAATTTCAGTCACCCAGAGGCAGCACGGCAACCTATTTAGGACGGAAAAAAGCTTTTGGGGTTTTTACCTCTCAAGATGGGAACCCCCTTTGGGTTTTTTTTACCTTTCAAGACATTAACCCCTTTGGGGTAGTTGTTGCCATGTACACGTGTACAGTACTGTATAGCAAGGTAATGTTTTTGTCATTTTGAAGTTAAAGGCATTTTTACAATCGGCATCAGGTCTAGTCTAAATGAGTACATACTAAGGAAAGTACTGTTGTATACAGCAATACAAAGGCAGGGAAAACTATAAGCACCGTCAATACAGAACAACAGCATAGTATACACTCACTGTAAAGACTGAACGGACCAAGGCACAGGATTTTATTTATTTATTTACTTACATTGATCAGAACCAACTCCCTCAATGAGCTGGCCCAGGGGCCGGGGCTGGCCTTGCTGAAGTCCTCCTCTCAGAGCTCTGGCTGACCTTGTTGGAAGCACTCACCCATGGGCATCTAGGCAGCGACACTCCACGACACCTATGAATAGATTAAATATACACAACTATTCTGCACTATGCAGAACAACACAAGGTACAGCATATCCTCACCGTATCCCGCCCCAAAACAAATAAAGTGTCCATTACAGTCGTTACAGTGGCGTTAGATGAAAGTAGGGATCATTGAGTGAGGCGTATGAAAGTGCACATTAAATTAAGGGAATAATAATATGTCATAACAGTCCAACCTGATATTCTGGGAGTAGAAGGTGTGCACATGTGGGCACTAGAGTAAAGTAATAAAATAAATAATAATAGCCACTGCGAGGCTAGTTTATGCCAGCAAGTTTTAGACGTGTATGATGTGGTGGCCTTTCCACAGTGGTAATTACTAATTATTGAATTATTATTTATTCATTCACAGAATGGTGTTTGAAGTAATTGCCTGCCCTATTGTCTCAGTCGTCATGTGCTGTGACCTACTTACTACCATATAAGGGAGGTAAATGAGAAAAAGAGGTTGCGCATCAGCAATGGCTTTCAGTGGAGTGCCAAACCCAAATCAAGTATACATCAAAAATAGGAATTTAAAAAAAATCCAAAAAGGTAGCACATCCAAAAATTAAACAAGCGGGGGACAAGGTACTCACATTTCCATTTCTTTATTGGCACACACCAAAAAGGAACGCTAACGCGTTTCGGCTATGCAGCCTTCATCAGAGCATGAACTAAATGAGAAAAAGAGGTTGCGCATCAGCAATGGCTTTCAGTGGAGTGCCAAACCCAAATCAGGTATACGGGGGAGGTGTGTCACAAACTATGTCACCTGATGAAGGTCAATAAAGGCTGAAACGTTGAATCTGTGTAAAATGACAGTGTTTTTAAAACCCTCTTATTGCTAGATAATAATAACATCTTATTGTGCATTGGGCCAGATCTGGCGACTTTTTGAATGACAATAGAATAATGTGCGATATGACCACAATGTCACGAAATATCTCATTTTAAAGCTGCACGTCTCTAGTTTACACCGGGAAAAAAATAATGTTCCTAGCATGTTCCATCGTTTACTTATAAGCATTTTAGTACACCTTGGTTTGACTTATCACTGAAACCAAGGTCTACTAAAAAGCTTATAAGTAAACGATGGAACAAGCTGTAATCATAATTATTTTTTCATTGTAAAGTAGTGACTTGGAGCTATAAAATGAGACATTTTGTGACATTGTGGTCATATCTCACATTTTTCGATTGCCATTCAAAAAGTCGCCAAATCTGGCCAATGCTGGCCAATGCCCCATTTCTTCATTCATCATTTTAATGCAATAAGAGGGATCAGCAATCTAAATAAAATACATCACGTTTTACTTTCACTTTCAAACTAATACTCAGAATTGCCACCAGATGGCGGGAACGTACCATTATTCAGATTTTGGCAAAAGTGTCAAATCTGGCTAAATCACTTCCTGTCAAACGGAGGTAAACAAAGGAGGCTAGTATGACCCCTAGCACATAGCTTGGCTGTCCGGATTGCTAAGCTAACATTAGCTTTTTCATAACTTAGTCAAATTAATCTTAAAAACGTCCAGGAACATCCCAAAATATCAAAAAAATTGCCGCGGATCACATAGAGACGGCGCGCGTGCACGATAGTGCACGATCGCGCGGGTTTCGGCCGGTTTTTGGTAGATTACATAACAACAACAAAAAGAAAAAGTCAAAAAATTCCATTATTTTGTTATAATAAGACGTACTGACAGGGCAGTCTACTACGCAGATAACGTCATTGGCCACGAGGGATTTGTTGATTTAACACGCAGATAACGTCATTGGCCACTAGGGGGTTAAAATTAAATTAAACACTGTGGAGCAGATCTGTGTTCGGACCTCTCATCTTTTTACACTGGCACTACAGACAGATCTCAGCTTGTTTATAGCTTTGTCCAGGTCCACAACCTCCCTATTTTCCTCCCAACCTGTAAACCCTGTATGCTTGTTAATTTTAACCCAATATGTTAAAAGGTATCATATAAGAGTGCGTGCATAAGAGTGTTTCTCTTGTCGTATATTATTTATACAGGACACCCTATAGTCCTACCATACAAAATACTGAAAACTGGGAGAGCACCGGAGAAAGTTTGAGAGACACGGCAGACAGCAGATGGAGTGATGTTCCTTCAGATGATTTATTTCAGAGTACAGCACAGTACAGGTTAAGGCTCACGCCAGCCATGGCCGACGTCTCCACACACAAGGCTTACGCCCCAACTGACTGACCGGCCAAGTCATCGTATTCTGGTTAGCTTATTTTACATGAGTAGAAGGTGTGGATAGGAATCGCATACACTTTAGAGATAAATCCTTTGATCAAACATTTGCTCCAGCTATCAACACAAATTGCTTTGTTACACAAATTGCCACAGAAAGAGGCTCAGGAGTGTAAGCAAACCATCACCCTCCTGTCCTCCTCAATCCAGGTGGGACTTGAATAACAGAACAGGCCTTGGGAACAACTGGCTTGCATAATTAAGCCAGCCAGCTAGTCAGACCTGTATACATTTGTCCAAGAACATGAAATATTGTATAATCGCCTAATATTCCTTTTAATTTTTACGTTGTCAGATTTATACCTTTTATTTATTTGATTCATTTATACTGAAAGTAGCAGATCTAGCTCACACACAACGTGTCACATCTGCGAGGTGTCGTGAACTTGAGACAGGCTATTTTCAGAGTGCACTCTGTTATACGACAATGTATTAATCAGGCAGAGTAAGAAATGAATGATGATCCACTTCAATGTTTGTGTTTACACGCCTAATCGTTGTATTTTTGTCTCTTTCTGCTATATAATTTAGATAATTAAGATAATTTAGCTACATGGTGTTTAAATGCCATTCTATTTATTAATTATGTTTACGAAAAAGAAGAAAAGGGGGGAAAAAGCTTTCTGTCACAAGATAACCATGTGCAAAATTATTGTACAAAAAGCACCAATATCAAGACGTGGGAAACAAACCTTCTGGTGGCCATGCGGGGGGGGGGGTCTTCTGTGGTGAATGCTGTAACTTCCCCTGACCACTAAAGAGGAAGTGAAGAAAGATGTAAAAATGTGATTCAGTTAAGTCTATAAGTCTAGTGTCTACTAAGCTAGCTACTTGAACTGATGGAAATTTCCGCGCTGCTTAAGAAGTTAACTAATCTAGGGTGACAGGGTCGGACATTACAGACATGTCAAGATTAGGAAATTGTAGAATAGATCAAAGCAGCTGTAACATCTTGTCTGTTGTCATTTTTGAATGTTTTTAAGTAATGTGCACACCAACTGGAATGATTGGAATTATTATTGCATTGAATGCATTCAGATGTTTTTTTTCCTCAGGCCTACTGGGGTCGATGGGAAAGATTCTATTTTTATCAGACGCCTAACAAGAGGTGGCGAGCAGTAAAGCACAGGAGGCTATGCAATTTCCATGCAGGAGAAACATTGTGCTTTTATATGGCACCTTTATCCAAAGCACCTTACAATGTGCATTACATTCACACACATATTCATGCACCGATAGTGGAGCCTAGGCAAAAATGCAAGGCACCAACCTGCTCAATAGGAGCAGTAATGGGGTTAAGTGTCTTGCTCAAGGACACTTCCACACTAAGCCAGGGGCAGGGGGAGCCGAGGATTGAACCATGAACACTTGTTCACAGGAATACGGAGTAATTATTACGCCCTTCCTCCTGTTATTCTATAATAATAGAATAACCCCTACGGTATGTAATTTGCCTGAAGCTACTCCCAACTAATGCCTAAATTATGTTCCATTATATGATGAATTATAAACTGGGCTTAGGTCTAAATCTTTGAATCTTGAACTATGGTGCTGGACGATCAGTTCTGTGTGTCTTTGTGTCTTTGAATTGCGTGCATTTGAACAATAATTTTCTAGACCTTATATTATTAAAAAATAATAATGTATCTGGTCTGTCACACACACACACACACATGCACGCACCTGTGTTTTTATCATTTTATCACCATTTGTAGCAGTAGCCTGCATAGATGACCATTAAACCAAAGTATTGTATTATGTGGCAGTACAGCATTTCATCATCAGAATGAGCGTGCTACCATAGCTTCACCTTCACTTCCTGTTATCTATGGGGAATTCCACACACACTGCTACTACAGTATATAAACGCCACAGGTCACAACATTTATCCAGAACCCATTGTTACAAGGACTAACTAGCACACCACCAGCTCAGACTACTATCTTCTACTCAGGTAAAATAGATTTTCTCTCATGCAGTGCTGGTTACGTTTTGCTTACTTGTAGTGCTCAATTCTACACTCAAGCTTGACCACAAGAGAGGTTTCGGTCATAAATGGTTTCTGTCTGTGTGCTTATGTATATTTTGTGTGTGTGTGTGTGTGTGTGTGTGTGTGTGTGTGTGTGTGTGTGTGTGTGTGTGTGTGTCATCTTTCATATTAGGAAGGTTGAGCATGTTATCTTATTATTATTATTATTATTATTATTCCATTGGTTTTCAATGTGGTGTGTGGGGACTGGGGACCCCAGAGGCCTTTGAGGACTGTAACTCCAAGATGCAGACTTTAGATTGAAAAACAAACAAAATTGTATCAAAGCAGTACTTTACTGTTAAGAATCACCCTTATTCCATTGTGCCCAGATCTCCCCACTCAGAAGACATGGAATTTGAATCTCAAAGTGCCAAGATGCCCCAGGGCCTGGACTTGGAAATATCCCACCATCCTCTGACCATGAGACGTGTTGTCAACCTTGTTGTCGCCATGGAGAGGCTAAAGGCCAGCAAGTCAGAGTTCTCCTGCAGCACTGAGTTCAGAGATGAGGACCTGCTCAACATGATAGTGGAGAGTGCCATAGACGGTAAGCAGACATGTGCACATGGACACATGCAAAGCCACAAGGATGTGGTCTGTTAATGTCAACTTTCATGAAGTTTTCACTTTCATTTAAGGATTTATCTCAAGTTTTGTATATCTTAAATCAGAGAAAAGCATCCAAAAGCATCTAAATCTGTGATGTCACACTGATATGCAGCAATGTTGCATGGTTTTATAGTTAAACTGGGTGTCAACTGTCAAGTTTTGCATGGCTCAAGTTAAACTGATTAACGGGAGGTTTTAGAATAGCTAAAACTAGAGACAATCCTAAGAGCTGTGGAGCCAACAACGCCATTTATATAACTGTATTCCATTTATTGCAATATGATTAAATATATTTATGACGTGTTCCTGACACCCCATCAGAACAAATTGTGTTAGAGTTGACTTCAGAGCCAATGGATGAGATGGATGGAGCCTTCAGCAGGACAGGAGAGCACCAGTGCAGGGTGACGGACCGCAAGAAGAGACATTTGGTGCTGGTCCAAGAAGCAATGGAGCTCCATGCTGTAATGCTGCAGGGTGGGAACACCGACCGCATAGGTAAGTGTGTCTAGAATAGTGAACAGCAGTGTTTTAAATGAACCCGGAAGATTTTTGAACCTGATGTTGATGAACAAGGATTTTATAGTTCCCCTAAAGGTTTAGGTTTGATTTTTTTTCTATTCTTGCTCTGTTCTCCAATCAGCATATCTGAACATGTCCACCTACATCCACCCGGCGCCCAGTACCAATGCCCGACCTGTGACCTTGGGTATCAAGGGCACAAACCTCTACCTTTCCTGTGCAATGGATGCTGAGAAGCCAACCCTGCAGCTGGAGGTAAAATACAGCACAGACAATACTCTGTTCTCATTGTATGGTCTGGGTGAGAGTAGGCTACTGATTAATACTACATAATCTACATTCACTATAGCAGTGGTTCCCAAAGGGGTCCTTGAGGGAGTTCCAGGGGGTACCCAGCTAAATGATAGTTTGGAACCAAAATGGACCCTTATGGGTCTGTAACTCTGAGAGTGTACAAATTAGTACAATCTGTACCATTTGTACAATCTCGGAGTTAAATGAACATTGATTTTACAATATAAATTGGGGTCTCAGAGATAGAAATGCAATTAAATCGGGGTCCATATGACTAATGCATGTCAAACTGGGGGTCCTTTAAATTAAACTGGTTCTTATGGGGGTCCCTTGCATGTCTTTTCAAATGGGGGTCCGCGGGATAATTAGTGTGAATTTGGGGGTCCTTGACATGAAAAAGTTTGGGAACCACTGCACTATAGCACAACATTACTTGTTTCTCATTATGAGGATGAAGCCACTGACCATTGACTTTGGGTTCTTTTTGCACAGGAGCTGGAGGACAAGGAACAGCTGAGAAGAATAAACAGGAACAGCGACATGGTACGCTTTCTCTTCTTCAGACGGGACACAGGGCGAGATGCCAGCTCCCTCATGTCCGCTCAATTCCCTGACTGGTACATCAGCACGGCCGAGCAGAACAGCATGCCAGTGGACATGTGCCAAGAGAGCTCTGCCCGCTACCAAAGCTTCACCATCGAGCGTCAACGTTAGAAGATTTGTCTCTGAGCATCTAAAACAGGGATGCTAACTGGGCCAAACTTCCCTGAAAATGGGGGAAAAAAGGCCCATTGTGTAAAATATGTTGCATTTTATTCAGTTTGACACATTTTAACACTATCAGTGATATAATTTATATACCCATTTCAAACCTGTGTGCATCATTTTGGATTTACACCATGGTATGGGCACCCCTGTTGAACGCTTCTGGAGGGAACCACTGGAAATGCCTATGAGAAAATAACTTTTAAAGCTTTTAAAATAGCATGTATGTACTGAGTACAGCAAGTTAACACTGGGTGTATTGACTTTGTCAAAGTTCACCACAAGGTGTCTCTATTGCGCTAATTGTGAGCAGAGTGATATTTAAGGTAGAGTGAGTGATATTTCGCTCTGATTACACTGTATAGTCTACTATTTAATACAATTATTTGCTATTTATTTATTTATGCACCATTTTAACTGATATTTATGAATATGTATTTGTAATTTGCTCACTACAACTAAACCTGTCCTGTCCTTAGGCTTAGGTCCTGTCCCATGGATTGCAGCATAGTCCATATGAGATACGTAGCATTAACTAGCCTACAATGAAACACAGAAAGAACTATGGCACAGTTAATACAATTGCTATATTGAATAACGAGCATGGTCTTACAACTCACTTTTTGACGAATTAACAAGGTGGACCCTCTTGTAAACAAGTGTAATGCTTTATTGGGTCGTCCACGTCCACTCACAGTTAACAGTCTTTGTATTGAGTTGTGCTTGCCTTGAAATGTACTGTAATTCTGCAAACTGTTAATAAATATTTCAATCGATCAAACTGTTATGTTGCTGGTTGTGTGTGTGTGTGTGTGTGTGTGTGTGTGTGTGTGTGTGTGTGTGTGTGTGTGTGTGTGTGTGTGTGTGCGTGCGTGTGCGCGTGCGTGTGCTCAATTAAATATTTAAATACATTGCATATTGCATTAAATAAATAATTCTGAAAGAACCCCCAGGCCCTCACTCGGTGGAAAGCCTGGTGATGTGAGGTTAGGCCCTCACAGGTGACGATCAGGTTTCCTCACCCCATAGACTGGGCGGATAGTGGCTCCGTGATTGGCTTAAACTAGCTAATCACAGCACGCCCGTGCCTTCGGGCCATGGGATAAACTCGAGCCCTAGCCCATAGAGCACCGAAGTCCTGACGTAACTCGCTCATCCCGACGATTCCCCTGGTTCACGGAAGTAGTTTCTCTATGGAGAATAACATGGGGTGATCTTAATATCGTCTACTATAAGCGTTGTGGTCCAAAAATAAACAAGCTGTCTCGGCGTTATTGTCAGGGAGGTGTCTCTGTATCGTTTGCAACAGTCAGTCACTCATATATGATACAGTCTGCTTCTAGCGAAAATCTAACTAATTCAGCAGCAGTAACATTAGCGTTTTCTCTCAGTCAGTTGATTCTTCATATCCATGTGAGTGAAGCGGCCGGGATGACATGTTTATTTTTCAAACACAGTTCTTATATGAATCAATCTAAAACTCCTCCTATGGTGATTTCAATGCAACTAAACAAATACATGAACCTGGGGACTGACGCCCTCTACTGAAAGTGACGTCAGACTTCGGTGCTCTATAGCTTTTCGAATATAAACACACCAATGGCAGGAGAGGAACCGTTAAACCGGCCGTTTCAAATCCATTCACAGTGGACTGAGCGGAGGCTTGCCTGTTGCCGAAGTATGCGAGAGTGTAAACAAAACAGTTAGGCTACCGTAAGACCGTGACCGTGACCGGATTCAAGTTAACCAACATAACTAAACCGCCGCGAGTGCGAACAACAGCTAACCGTTTAGTTGCATCTCTGATCAGCGAAAGAGAAGAATTATTCTAGATCATGGATGATGAAGGGGGGACCGTGAATGAGCCGGAGCTTTGCAGAAAAGGTAGCCAGTTGGCTAACATGGCTAAGCTAAATTGGTTAGCTACTGCTAACATTACTATAGTCATTAGTGATATTATGGTAAAATTCCTACTACGACCACATTATTATTATTATGATCATGAGATCTGTCACATGATGTATTTCTACTGTCGAGACTCGAGTTACACATTATTTTATTTAATCAAAAACGACAATAACCATTAACCACGAAATGGGAACTGAAAAGAATATAATTAATTGAATTAATAGGGAAAGAAATCAGATAATTGTTAATCTGAATGAATTAAATAGCAGGCAGGCTGTACTACTTGATCTAAATAATACGCATAAGTATGTCAATTTGTAGCTCTGCTCCATAGCCTTCTACTGCTAGTCAATTTGTACGAAAACACACACTCACAAAACTATCCCAACTGTACTTGGAATGCAACTGAGAGTCCACTCACTGAGTATTTATTAAGAATGTACTGCTTCTGCTTGGACATGGCCTTCCCTTGGTTCAAGACGGCCATCGGTTATCTTGTATCTAGCATGGGCACTTCTTGTGAATAGGAGAACTAGGAGACATGCCCACTTTTCTGGGCATATCTTGATGGTACACAGCTCTGGTCCATAGCTCAAATGCAACGCATTAGAGCTATGAACCAAAGCTAATAGTACACTACACCAGGGGTTCCCAAACTTTTTTGGACCAGGTACCCCTTTTGGGGTAGATATTTTTCCAGGTACCCCCTCATCCTCGCAACACAGATAACAATATATTTACAACCACAAGCAGTGTTTCCTGCAGGAAAAAGCTTTGGCATGGTGCTGGGCGCAGGCCGCAGGGCGGCCTTCTTGCGTCGAACATTTTGATTAATTAATTAATTTGATTCAATAATTAATTAATAAGATTAATAAATTAAGATTAATTTGTATTATTGCTCTTGTATTGCTATTGGAGACACTGGGGGGACACTGGGCAGGCACTGGGGAGGCACTGAGGGGACACTGGGGAGGCACTGAGGGGACACTGGGGAGGCACTGAGGGGACACTGGGGAGGCACTCAGGGGGCCACTGGGGAGGCACTGAGGGGACACTGGGGAGAAACTGCCGCCACTGGGGAGGCACTCAGGGGGACACAGGGGAGGCACTCAGGGGACACTGGGGAGGCACCATGGCGGACACTGGGGAGGCACTGGGCAGACACTGCAGGGCAGACACTGGGGAGGTACTGGACATTTCATATCACACACACACCATGATTCACTAGCCCCCTCAAAAAAAAAAAAAAAAAAAAAAAACGTTTTTCTTTTTTTCCTTTTTTTTAAGGGGGCTTGGGTACCCCCTGGCTATGCGTCGCGGACCCCACTTTGGGAACCGCTGCACTACACTACATGGTACATTCAATAGCTGATCTACAAGCTGTTTTTCTGAGAAGAGATTTGTTGTAGAGGGA
Organism: Protomyctophum parallelum; assembly: GCF_964188405.1. NCBI lineage: Eukaryota > Metazoa > Chordata > Actinopteri > Myctophiformes > Myctophidae > Protomyctophum > Protomyctophum parallelum. The sequence continues at coordinate 20,695,846 of NC_139710.1, read as the reverse complement.
AAGGGGTGTCAACGAAGTATAATGTAGACTAGAGTTTAAGTACATCATTATGGGTCAACTCTGTTTTTGTCTGTCACAGAGTTACGGAAGCAGAAGTTAATGGAATACTTGGCAGCAAAGGGGAGGATGAAACCGCCCAACTCTAAGTAAGATAACTTTGTATTCCTGATTGACATCTCTATTGCCTCTTTGTGCATTCACACATCTAACGTCAATTTAATTTACCTCCTCAGGCCATATCTCCGAGGTGGAAATGAGGCTAAGAAGCCTGCTATGTCCACAGTAAAACCTGACGTAAGTGTAATGCAATAAAATGCATGCTTTCTCTCTTGTTTTATTCATTTATTTACTTTACTGTATTTTATTTTGCCAGCTGTGGGAGGCAAGCCATAAAACAAACTGTTTTGTTGAGGCAACCAGTGGAGAGAGGACATCCAATCCACTTTATTTATAAGGCACATTTACAACAACAGAGTTGAAACAAAGTGCAGCCTGTACACAAAAATACTAGGATGGGTGTAATGTGTTCACTGTTCACGTCTCGAGTTAAAAGCCTAGCAGTTGCAGGAATTTGGACAAGACATGAGATTGTTTTCTGAGGAAGTCTACTCTAGAGTACAAGGAATTGCAGTAATTTAACCAAGATGAGATAAAATAACGCATTATTTTCTCAAGGGCAGCATGATAGAAGACAATCTTCACTTTAAAAATTAATAAATGAATGGCTCTGACCTGACAAAAAATATCGCTCTGCATAGGAAACTATGTAATGACAAAGAACACCATGAACCCAGTTCGACTTGGATTCGTTGAGAGTAAATGTAAATGTCTAATTATTGTAGGTGTGTGCATCTCTGACCTCATCAACTTTATCAATGCGTTTTACTCCCTTAGTAGGGAGGTAGAAGTAATTTGGTTCACATTGTAATTTCACAAACTCTTGATCCATTGAACTCTATCATGAAGAACAATGTTTCCGATGTAGACTTCTCTGTAATAATCTGCCATTTCAGTATAAATGCATACTTGTGAATGGATTTACTTGACATTATGTGTAACAGTTGCTTTTTTCCTCTCCACACAGTCAGCCAAAAGTAAAGAGAACCAGGCTCCAAATGCAGGCAATATGAGAAATGAGGCCCGAAAGATCCAACCTTGGATCACTAAGGGTGCTTCACAGCCCCCAAGAACTGGATTGAGTGAAAATGGAGCGCATACAAGAAAATACACTATTGCATCCTTAAAATCCAACCTTAATGCAACCAATAAACCCAAAAAGCAGATTAATATGGGAATTAAACCACCTGTTCGCTATAGTTCATCCAAGTCTCTTTCAAACATTCCCCGCCCAACTGCATCCCAGCCAAATCGAGACAGTTGGGCTACACGTGTAGCCAAATCAGGCCTCCAGGTGACGTACAGTTCCAGAATGAGCCTTGGCCCCATTACCAAAACCAGAACCGGCCTCCTTCCTGCTGTGCTGCAGCCTAGAACCACCATCCCAACAGCAACCACCACTGCTAGTTCCACAGCTAACAGAGGATACTCCAATAATACCACAAGATTAGTCTCATCAGTTGCCCAAAAATCCACCTTGGCTCGAGGCAAACCATTTTCCACCACAGTTGGTCTCAAGCATACAAGAATCACGGCCACTGGGGCTTCCGATACTGTCATTAAAGCAAAGACGCTGAACAAGACCGTTTCAAAACCACCTCCAGTCAAATCTCTTAAGCCATCACTTCAGAATCGACCTCCTACAACATTCAAAGCAACATCCACCAGGTCCACAACAGCACCCATCAAGCAACATCAGAATGAGAGAGTGACAAAATCCATTAAATCAGTTCAATTGTCAAAGAAGGCTTCAGAGCACAGATCTGGGGTTGAAGGGACTGGTAATGCCCAACCACAAAAGGTTGGCTCAGGAGGATCATCTGGGGCAGGAGGCCAACGGCAGAACACAGTGTCGAACAGGACCACACATACTGCTGGGATGAAAGGGAAAGACAATGTGCATAGAGGGATGGACAACAACAGTGCTACTGATTCAACAAAAGAATCGCATCAGAATCGACCTCCTACTGCATTCAAAGCAACATCTACCAGACCCACAACAGCACCCGCCAAGCCAGATCAGAAGGCGATAGTGACAAAATATGCTAAATCAGTTCAACCATCAAAGAAGGCTTCAGAGCACAGATCTGGGTTTGCAGGGACAGGTAATATCCAATCACAGAAGGGTGGCTCCGGAGGCACCTCCGAGGCAGGAGGCCAGCGGCAGAACACAGTTTCAAAGAAGGCCACACATGCTGCCGAGCTGACAGAGAAAGACAAGGTGCATAGAGTGGCGAATAATAACAAGAGAGAAGAGTGTACAAGTACAAAAAGAGCTGGTATACCATATGTACCACAGACAGTGCCACGGCGTGCGAAGAGTCTCAGTCTGGTGGAATGGGCCACAGACACGAAGACCCCGAGAGCACAGGCTACAGTAGTGCCTCAGACGGAGAAACATAACTTGACAGCAGCTCAGGAGGATAGAATGTAAGTTTAAATTTAAATTATTTCCTCTCGCATACAGTGTTGTGCACAGAGAAGACGATCATGACACTACTATACTCATCAAAATAATGGTAGTGGGTCGCACACACCAAGACTTCAGTTCAAATTGTTTATTTCATATTTGAACAGGGACACTGATGAAGGCTGGATAGCCGAAACGTTTGTCCCTGTTCAAATATGAAATAAACAATTTTAGTCTTTATGTGCAACCCACTACCGTTATTTTTTATATGTTTTGAACGGGTACTAGCGCACCTACAGTCGGAGCGCGGTGGTCACATGAAGAGTAATTTACTACTATACTCATGTCATGAAATTGAAGTTGCTTAACAGTAGCTCTATTATTCCCGTAGCAATCATTGCTTTATAGTGAGTGTTTGTTCAATAACAAGGGTCCCCACTTCTCTTCAGCACTTAGTTTTAAGTAAACAAAGTCTGGGGAACTGGAACACAAGCTGGAAAATTATTATTGTATGGTTCTCTTTAATGCAATAAATTGTCAAATTAACTAAAATATCACAAGCGTACCACTCTGGGTCTGAGGCATGAGCACTTTCACCTCTTAGTGGTTTACTCTATTATTATTACTAGTCCTTGTGGCCGTGAAGGGTACTGCGCCTTGGTGCGTTTGTAATTGACTAATACATTAATTAATAATCATTAATGTGTGTCAAATCGAAATAAGGGCTTCGTTACGCCCTCCATATTCATATGGTCAATGCCTGTGTGAAAAGTGGGAGTGATTGGTGCAGGCAGTAAGGAGTTACGGCACTGTTTCTGACAGACACACACACGGACACACACTCAGACATTCGGTTAATTATAGTATGATTATAATAGCACTCTATTAGCAATTAGGTACACGTATTGGAGTTTAAATTACTTAGTTAATCCTCTTCGTCCCAGGTGGGACATAGGCCTTAACGATCTTCCTCCATCCGGACCTGTCTTGGGCTGCATGTTGTGCCTCGCCCAATGTCAGGTTAATTTCCTTCAACTCTGCTACCCACAGTTCGGCGCCAGGTTATTTTGGCCCGACCTTTCTTCCTTTTCCCTACAGGAGTCCATCCTAGAGCGACCTTAGGTATACGATCCTGTGCCATCCTGAACACATGCCCCATGTGGAGTTTAAATTATTAGGCACTAACCTGGGAAATATCCTGTCTTTGACCTTTAATTAAATGTCATATAATTCTCAGTTTTACGCTCTATTGTTTGGTCCAAAGGCGAAAGCTCCGGGAATGGCGAGAAGCTAAGGGCATCTCTTACAAGCGTCCTCCAATGCAGGTGAGGCCTGCTCACGTTGGGCGTACTGTGGCGTTGCCACAGCCTTACTGGACCAACATGGACGATGACGATGACACCCGAGCCCTGATCTGTGCTGTGGACAGGTCCCTGGCTGACTGTGTAAAACTGCTGGAAGAGGTACTTAAATCTGTTCACAAATAACATGCAATGCAAACCTGCCTGTCTGTGAAATTGTGTCCCTAAATTCTCATTTGTTTTGTTTTCCCTGAGTTCTGAAGAACTTTCTTCAGAGACGTGCAGGGTGTATTTATCTCTGAACTAGGTTTGTTTAGCGATGTGTTCGATGGTATGCTCCTGCAGGGTGTATTTATCTCTGAACTAGGTTTGTTTAGTGATGTGTTCGATGGTATGCTCCTGCAGGGTGTGTTTATCTCTGAACTAGGTTTGTTTAGTGATGTGTTCGATGGTATGCTCCTGCAGGGTGTATTTATCTCTGAACTAGGTTTGTTTAGTGATGTGTTCGATGGTATGCTCCTGCAGGGTTGCCCCCAAGAGCAGGTGCTGGAACACCTCTCTCGGTTGCCTGCGATGGCTCAGAAGTTTGCCAAGTACTGGATCTGTCAGGCCCGCCTGATGGAGCGACAGGGCAACCTGGAAGTCCTGCCCATGTTTGAGGAGGCTGTGCGTGTAGTTCTGGAGGTAAGTGTCCACAGTCGGGTAATGTGCTCTGCCCATCACCTGTCATTACTCTGTTACTAGCTGTAAGCCCATGGAATAGAATTCTTCAGAGTTTGCATTGAAGTCTTAAAGCACTTACCGGTAAGCCACTTTTGTGGCAACAGTAGTTGCCTTGTCATCATTTTAACTAAAAATATTGATGAGATGGCTTTTTTAACAATTGTGGCCATCCATGATGAACTTATATTTCTTGTTTTGTAATGCAGAATTTGCTTTTGGTTGCTTTCATGTGATAAAATTGATCACATATATGAAAGCAACCAAAAGCAGGTCTCAAAGTCACTATCTAGCAGCTAAATAGTGACTTTGAGACCTGTTTTACAGACCTGTGCAGTATAAGTCAATGAGGAGACTATTTTTGGAATATCGGACCAGTTAGATGGTCTTGCTCATAATTTCTTTATCCCATGGCTTGAAATTGATCTCTGGCTTTAAAAGTGAAGACTCACTGTTTTGCATACCTTAAGAGGGAGCCCCAGTAATAAAGCCAGCTCAACTTTGTTTCACTATGAACAGTGTTTGATGTGATACTGATTAATTACCAGTCCTTTGAGAACTTCACAGGTCTACCTAGTACCTACTATGGTTGGGTCCCCCTTATTCACACAAAAGATGATCACTTTTCACAGCACCGAATAATTTTGATGTTTTTGTTACATGCATATTCATGACACATCTCTTAAAAACACAAGAAAAGCTTGACAGCTTATTTCCAATGTAGTCCCATAGCAATGTACTGTAGATAGGCCATAATGACAGACCATTCTTCCATGTTCACAGTGTGTAGAACCACGTGTCCACATCAAACAAATTGATTACGGTACTTTATTTCCTATTCCATGTGTGACACAGAAGCATGGCGTTTTTGCCAACATCAGTGAGCCATTACTATGGAAGCCTGACTGGCTTGTCTGTCTGTCATGCTGTAACACCACCCGCCCGCCACCAGAGGGCACAGCTGTATCACACACAAAAACACACGCACTCAGTAAAACAAAAGGTCTGTGTGACTGTGTGCGTTCCAGGGGGGCAGTCAGACAGATATTTTGTGAAGCCTGAAACTCCTGAAAGTTCATATAATGGCCTGTTGTGGCGCTGTCACTGGACCCAAAAAAACCCCATAGCCCCATAGAAGTCCATGTATTTGGGCCCAACTTCACCTAGACTGTATTACCTTAATAAACATGGTCATGAATACTTTCTGCTTCCAGTCACTAGTTTAAAGTCTCATTTCTAATGTCATAATATTCTTTTTGGAAAATTATGGATCTGTTGAACTGCCTTGTCAAATGCCTAGTAGGTATTAGTTAACACTCACACAATGTGTTTTATAGGGGAATCAGACTATGGTCCCGGGGGCCGGGTAAGCACTCGGACCACTTGGCAAATGTTTTGGTAGTGTGAACGATGCGTACCGCTCCCGGTAGCAGATCGCCCCAACCGTATCCCGGGACCGCAATCAATCGAGTCTCGGATACGGATTGCTGCAATGTAAAAGCCATCCGTGCTAAGAGGAGGAAGTGACCTATAATCGTAATTTATTTATATATATATATATATATATATATACATTCTTTTTTTTAAACTTAACATTTTTATCCCACGATTTTGTAACCCATTTTTCACCCCTGTCTCAATCATCTAATGTGATCCTGGGCTCTACACACCCTCCGCCAACCTAGTCCCCATATATGGGGGACATGGGGAGAGCAACGGACTTGAACTCATGCTTCCTTCAATCCCTGAGTGTCCAAGTTGCTCCTTTACACCTGACAGGGGGGAGTTTCCCTGGTTGGACGTAGCGCGTGGAAGGAACACGTTATTCCAACCAGTTCCTTTCCCCTCCATCAGGCGCCCCGGCTGGCCATGGAGAGGCAGTTTAGTGACCAGGATTACTGCATGTTTTTTGTGAGGGTACCTACCCTAGGGGACACGGGGAGAACATGCAAACTCCACACAGAAAGGCCTTATATATATTTTACCTGTATGTATTTTTTATGCTGACACATTATTTTACCTGGGTTGTACTTCTGGTAGTTCTACTTGAATGATTGATATTATCCGCTAGTGTTTGAGTAGCAGTGTGAACTGTGAAGTGAGGGGCACTAATTACTGTTAACATACCAACGTCACTGTCGTAGAGCGCCAAAGTCCTGACGTCACTCGCTCATCCCCTGGTTCATGGAAGTTTTTCTCTATGGAGAATTGCATGGTGTCCTCTTAAAATCATCTCACAATTTACAATTTAGGCATTTAGCAGACGCTCTTAATCCAGAGCGACTTACAGTAAGCATATATGCATTGTGGTCCATAAATAAACAAACTGTCTGTGATATTGTCGGGGAGGTGTCTCTGTATTGTTTACAACAGTCAGACTGTATGAAATATGACTGACTGACTGTTTATAGCGAAAATTAACTAATTCAGCAGCAGTAACATTAGTTTTCTCTCAGTCAGTTGATTCTTCATATCCATATGAGTGAAACGGCCGCGATGATTTGTTTATTTTTCAAACACAGTTCTTATATGAGGCCATCTAAAATCCCCCTATGGGTATTACAATGCAAATAAAAAGTACATGAACCAGTGGACTTGGCGCCCTCTACTGATATTGACGTCAGACTTCGGTGCTCTATACAGACGAGAGATAACTTACAGTCCCATTGCGCTGACCATCGGCGCACACTGCTTTAGTTGTGTATTGTTATGTTGTTGTATAACTCAAGACAACGTCGGAATCACAGCCAAACTTTATTTGCTCTAAACTTTTAAAGTGACTCGTCTGTGACATGACATTCTCTGTCTCCCAAAGCCCCGTAGTCCACAGCGCCCCTCTGAGGCACATAAGTTGAATGAAGTGTACCCGGGTGCGCAGTTGAATCTTGGCCAATGTGAATCATGGCCAAGATTCAACAGATAATGGAATGGTAGCCATATCAATATGATCTGTATTTGCCTGTCACTCATACAATCTTTCTCCTTTGTTGTAGCCTGTGGACGGGCTGCGTGATGTCGTGTTTGATATCCTGAAGAAAAAGGATGACATTCAAGGTCAGGATGCTGTACACACCAATAGTTGAATTGCTGCCTTCCAAAGGTTTATTGCACTTTCACCTCTCCTGTAGTATTAACATGTCCCCAGTCCATTGGATATCATCCAATATTTTACGTGCCCTCATGCTATATTGGCTGATCACCATGACTTATTTGATTATTAAGCACATTATTATCCCGGTAATGGAAATGCTTTCTTATCGCCAATTTGTGGTGGTTAATGGACACATCATTATTATTTTTCTTTTCCAGGTCGTGCATGCACACCTCAAGAACGGCAAAAGCAGGAGGAGTCACCCGTACAGGGGCAGAATCTTTCTGAGGCTGCAGTAACCCCCACATTTACCCCAAATCCTGTCAGAGCACGAATCTATGGGGAAAAAGGCAGCTCATCCATGATCAAGTACAAAATCACATCAACGCCGACTCCGAAGTATGTGAAGACTTTACTAAGTAGTAGTACTAGTTATAAGTATAGATGATTTAAGTGGTTAAGGTTAATCCGGTTGTATGCAAAGTCATTTTGGTCTTGATAATGACTTTATGAAGCTGCCTGAACCCTTTACAATCTACTACATGACTGTTTTAACCACATTAATGCCATCTTCCTGCATGTCGCATAATTGGCGAACGAACATAGCTGATCTACAAGCTCACAATGTTGCATGTAAACTAGTAGATAGTCTATTTTCATTAAAGTGTTTTGGCACAGAGGGAAATAAGGTACAGAACCCCGGACGACCTGAGTCAATTAGTCCCATTTCACTGCCCTATCTATTAGCTTCACTCGTTAAATAAAAGGGGAAATAAATCATAGGCACAAGTTTCTGACGGGCAACATTCCCAGCCAAGACCTGTTCTGACATTTCCATATGTTGATCCTTCCTCTTTGATGTCTCCTTTGTGAGTTGTGACTGATACATGTCCATTCAAACTGTAACTTTGCCGCGGGCCCGTTATTAGTGCAGCTGCGCCCAGTAGCCAGTGAAAACTACAGTTCTCAACCGGCCCGAAAATTAAAGGTTTTATGACATTCATTTTAATTTATTTTTCTTTTTTCTTTTAGGTTTTATGACCTCGATTACACCCAAAAAACCTGAACTTTGAACATTCAGTGGATTTTCTGTGGTCTGAAGTTTTCTTTGGGGTTTGGAAGCCTTGGAAGGCTACAATGAAAACAGGCAAACAGTGACATCTGCTGGCAAATCCCATTGACATATATGGGATTTGCAGGGTCTTACATCACTTACTGCCGGCAAATCAGAGCACCTGTTTGAGCCAGAAAACCCCAGATCACAGAAAATCTACTGAATGTTAAAAGTTCATGTTTTTTGGGTGCAATTGAGATGAGAAAACCAAAAGAAAGAAATAACAATTCCAAAACCTTTTTTTTTTATGTCACAATCCCTTTAAGGCTCGGCCCTACCTGAACCCTTATCAATCCCTGTACACAAGACACTGCCCCGCTGCAACCCTTAGATCTCCATATATGGAGCTGACCTGTTCTGACATTCCATATGTTGATCTGACCTCATCAACCCCTGTACACTCAAGACACGCTCTATATATGGCCTGTAATGAAATCATTCCATATGGTAAAGGTTACTAGTAAAGGTTATACTTATTAATGATCAATATCAGCACTTGAAAAATCGTCTGAACACAAACCAAATCCAAAGAATTGGACATGCATTGTTGTTATACACTACAACTATTTGGATGTGAACTATTTTCATTCATTTTGTCTTGCTCTGCCTGCAGTGGCAAACAGAGGGAGCCAGTGCGGGTCAATGGCCAGGAGGTGCGCTTCATCACTCCCGTGAGGCGCTCCGTAAGAATTGACGGGGCCTCTCTTCGCTACCCGGCCTCCCTCCAAGACCATGACATCTGTGTGTCCACCTACAATGACCTCATGGTCCAGGAGGACGGAGATGGGGAGGCGAGAGAAGCTAGCCCATCCGGCCGTGGCACTCCCATGTACATCTACATGGAGAACGAAGCCCTGAAAGACAAGGTGCATGTACAGCTATTCACCAACGATGATGCTTAGAGGGCTTAGTATACTTCATTGTGCAAGGTCTCACGCACCAAAAATAGCCATTTAGCTATTTTAGGTACACACCGCCACACAAAACTAGCAAAAATGTATCGGCCATCAAGAGGGCTACAGAGTCGGGACTACTAGCTCAACCACAAAAAATCTTCTAAATCCTCCAGTTTTCTGAAATAAATATTGTCACGATTTTTCAAAAATAGCAGACCTACAAGCTCATAGCGGGCCACTCGGTGGTGCGCTATGAGCTTGTAGATCTGCTATTTTTCAATAGCTAAATTATAACATACTGTTTAAAACACCAAAAGGGGTTCCCAGGGTTAAATATTCAGGAATTGTTTGGGGGTGGAGTTTTAGTTTCCCATGTTTCCTTTTCTCTTCCCTGTCCTTATCGTTCATTAACCTGGTTGTCTGGGAGTCTTCTGGGCCAATGCGTTTACAGCAGAGTGGTTGGTTTCAGACATGCACTCTCATCATTTTTATAATTTAATTTTTTACTGGCTTGTATTGTTGATGGGTGTTTGGTAACTTTGTGATATATTCCTCTTCTAACAAGGGGGAAAGTGCGGAGGGGTGGGTGCTGTATTGATCAATGCGCTGGATCATATTGGTTCACCGATCTGAGCGCCCGCCCCTCCCCCTCCCTGGTAGACGTCAGCGGACAACGCTGACGTCACCAAATTTGGAGCGACGGCCCTCTGCACTGTAGTTCACTCCCACTCCTCTAGCCCCGCCCCTAGCTCCCACCCCAGGCAATGGGTCTCGTTCCCCCAGGCTTTCATTTTTGAGCCGATGCGAACGAAAATAAAAGCCTGGGTAGGTTATTAGAGAAAGTAAAAGATGAGTATTATTATTTTGGCCACAAAATATCATGGGATCTACTGAATGTGAAGGGAGTACTAGGGGGATGCCATACTGTGTCGTAGGCTCAATATGTCAGATTGTCACCTCCCCCTTCACATTCAATAGATCTTGTGAGCTTTTGTGGCCAACTGTAATTTCCTGGGGTCTAGTAGTAAATAAAGAAAGAATTGAAAATAAATACATATTTAGCCCCATGTTTGAATGCCCAGGCCCCCTGAAAAGAGAAAGGAAAAAGAACACTTGTATTTTACTTTCTCTAATAATCTAAAACATGAACCTTGTTTGGAGGGAAAAAAAGTTGTCCTTTAAGGCAGTTGAATACATTGTGGTGTGGTACAGTATGATATGAATTGCACTGAATGTTATTTGGTCATTGTTTTTCTCTTACAAAAACAATGTATGTACAATTTTGTACATAACTATGTATATATGTTTCTTAAAAAAGAGAGAGAGAGCCTGAACTCCTAATTTTCTGAAGAAATTTTAAGTTAAATGTACTCCAGCTGAGGACGGAATTATAGAATGTATCCCATTCATTTCTGATGGGCTTTACTGTCTTCAGCTGGGATTATTCACAACTGTCAGCTATGTCATACAACATTGCTGATCATTTGTCAATACTTGTCGTATATCAGTCCACGTATCGGTCCATATGTTGTTGAGTACAGTCACCCAGAGATCTGTACTTGAGTCCTCTACTTTTCACCACTATGAGGAAAATAGCCAACATTTACACAGTATTGGTGGTTATCGCTCACCGAACAGACATGCCCAGAATAGGGATGCTAGGGTTTATGTTTAGCCGCGATTTGCAACTCTAGATTTTTTTTATAATGGGATGAATCTAGAGTTTCAATACCCTCCATTGACTCCCCACTCATCCAAGTTGGTTTGCGATCTGCTTGTCTTAAACAACGTTAAACTCACCAAAATTTCAGCTGTAGTCCAAGCTTGAATTATCGTCTTTCAATCTGCCGAGCTTGTTTTTCATAAAAATCCACCGTAGAGATGTTATGAGCTACTTTCTGTCAAGACATCCTCTGCAGGTGATTGGGGTTTGGAAGCACTCGTCGTATGTCACTGAACGGTCTTGCGTTCCACCTAATGCAGAAGGCAGCAGCACGACCCGTTAACAAAAACGAGTGCTTCCAAACTGCAACACTAGAAAAATAATCGCCTGCACAGAATTTCTTGACAGAAAGTAGCTCATAACATGTCTACGGTGGATTTTTATGAAAGAAAAGTTCGGCAGATTGAAAGAGTTCAGAGTTCAAGGTTGGACTACAGCTGCAATGTTGGTGAGTTTAACGTTGTTTAAGCAGACCAAATTGGATGAATGGGGAGTCAATGGAGGCTATTGCAACTCTATATTAATCCCATTATAAAAGAAATCTAGAGTTGCAAATTGCGGATAGTTTATGTTATGGGTTCACGTGGACGTGGTTGCGTGAAAAAAACAATGATATTGTAATTTGTAACTTTGACAAATGCTGCAATAAAGGTTTGTGTTTAACTGCTTTTCACAAGTTTCAGTTGATTTTTAATATCGTACTGAAATTAATGTAAAACATCTGGGTGGCCAGTGAAACATATACGCTAATCTAAATATGCCAGACCATTGTTATGGTCTGTTAGGGTGATATGGACAAAATCAAATGATCACAATATTTCTAACCAAATAACTTGATATTGTGATAATATTGTAAATGGTAAATGGTGCATTTATATAGCGCCTTTATCCAAGGCGCTTTACATAGATTGTGCATTACATTCACCCATTCATATACCGATTGCGGCGGAAGCCATGCAAGGTACCAACCAGCACATCGGGAGCAATTGGGGGTTCAGTGTCTTGCCCAAGGACACTTCGACATGTAGACAGGAGGAGCCGGGATTCGAACCGCCGACCCATGGATCATTGGACGACCTGCTCTACCTCTTGAGCCACAGTGTGACAACTATATACAACTGCATACTTGTGTGTCTATGTCTATACAATATACAAAATGAGCTGATGTATAGTTTTTTACAACTGTTATTAAAAGGTGTTCATGAATATCCTCAGTTAATCTTTGAAAAATACTTTGAAAGGCAGCTACCACATGCACATATTTTATCATTTCTATTTGTTGTATTTAGTATTGAATGAGGTCTTTGAAAGTTGGAACATTTTGTATTGCAGAAGTGAGATCGGGGAAACTGGAGTTGCCTCTGTGTGCCATGAGGTGGTATTGCAGACAGTTCTGACAAAGATGTGGTCATTCTTATACCCACGTGTGTGGTGCACACACGTTTGCTGATATAGGCTGTGTGTAACACCTACATTTAGCTAACATCCTTGTGCAAAAATTCCTTATCCATGTGTGAGGTGTGTTTAACCTTGTGTGTGTGTGTGTATATATATATATATATAATATTTTTTTTACTATAGTATAGGATATCATGGGAGAGAGTAAAACTCAGAGGCGACAAGTGACGTGCAGTGCAGCCCTTAGCAACTGGGTGAAATCAAGCTGGTGGTGTTCTCATTCATGCATGGTATTAGTATGATGATGTGGTGTCATGCGCATAGAAAATGTACAGTTTGTGTGTGAGCCCAGTGCAAGCATCTCAGCCAAGCACATTCCCCACACATGGCAACACTGGCTAAAAATAGCTTAGAAGCCCCCTCATTCACTACTATAGGTTATTTGCTCCAGCAGGCACAGGATCACCCCATCTCATACCGCTACAATCACTCGCTACCAAACCTCTTTTCTTTGTCATTTTACGCCTCCCATTTCTTTTCACCCACTTCTCCCCCTCATTCTCACCCCCTCCCATACATCCATTTGTCTCTAGTACATCACACTCTTTCTCTCTCCCTCTCTGTTTGGTGCCTCTGGGCTTGGATTGGCGAGCCTGTTGCCAGGGGGCAGTGGTGATGCATTTCATTTAATCAGGCAGAGTATTAAGGCAAATTTAAAGAGGAAACTCAGCAGGGGTGCTTCCACCAAGCTAGGTTGCCACCTCTCTCACACTACACCATTCTTGCACAGTGGTGCAGGAATAGGGATCATTAGCAAAATATCTTTCTTTGTATCTCTCTCACACTCAACATGTCATGATGTGACGCTGGTGGCCTGGCTTGCTGGCAGATTGGTAATTTTTGAAAATAGGGCTTGACTGAAGTAAGAGATGGTATAAGTAGCCTATGCTTAAATTCATATTTAGAAAATGTTTCAGATGTAGAAAGAAATCTGAGATGATTTGATATATTTAGGAAAAGTCATGGAAGGGGAACCTTCTGAAAGCTAAATGGGCAAAGATAATCAACTTTAAAAGTTTGCAAAGATAATTAAATATTTTTTGTAGATTGTAGTTTGGGTTTTTTTAAAGTAGTAAAATCAGTAAATGTGTCAACCAGTGGAATAAAAGTAATGTCTTACTTTATTAACCACAAGCTGCTCTCTCACTTCTCAGTCTCATCACAGGTGGTATACCAGCACAATATCTAGCATGGTGTCTCAGTAGATAGCACTGTTACCTTATAGCTAGAAGGTCCATAGTTTGAACCTGCTTGGAGCCTTTCTGTGTGGACTGGAGTTAACCAATCGATCTTAACTAGTAAGTTGGTGCACAGGTCTCCACCAGGGCAGGTCAGGTTGTGGCCTCCTGGTGGCGCTATAATAGGCCAATGTGAAAAGGGTGCCATTTATTCTCACCCTTGGATGGCAATTGGATGATTCGACTCATTTTGTTCCAAAAATGTGTGTTGCAAAAATCCACCTGTTGGTGGCGCTATAACAGGCCAATGTGAAAAGGGTGGGATATATTCCTCAGCCTAGTAGAAACCTCTGTGAAAGATATCACATAAATTGCACGCTGCGTTCATGATTTGAGGCTTTTTGTTCAAAACATGAATTGCCAATCCTGCAAATTTTGAAAGCCAATCAGGATGGAATATGAATATGATTTTTGGACAAAATAGGTGTTTAACAAAAGTCTGCCTCCTGTTGGCGCTATAACAGGCCGTTCTGGAAAATTTGGGGCAGAGGTTCATCGTTGGCATCCAGGGAGTGTGTGTGCAAAGTTTGGCATCGACCGGGTTTTAACGGTGCCGGAGATTAGCTGGTAGTAACAGACGGACACACACACGGACAAAACATACACTCTCCCCATGCCTTCGGCCTGGCGGAGAGAAAAATGTAAAGGGTTGATTTAAGCAAGCAGCAGACCTAGCAAGCCTGGGTTAAACGTAGACGACATAGACTTGGTGCACCAATATGGATCACTTTTATACATTTACTTGTGCGTTTTTCTCCTCAATAGTTTTGATTGAAGCTGAAATTTAACGTTTCCTAAATGTAAGCAGTTATTAGCATCTTTCTAGTTTTTACAAATATGTACAAAAATAGTAAATCTACAAGCTTGATGCATTTTTTTTTTATTTGGGGCTTAATTGGTTAGGAGTAAAGACAATGAAGCATAACTGAACACAACAGTGCTGACAAGTTGCTTTATTTGTGTGTGTCTGTATGCATGTTTATGTGAATGACATAACACTACTGAGCAGTACTATAACATCTCCATGCCTGCTGCATGGCCGGTGATGGACAGGCGGTATCTCTGGAGCAGGCCAGCAGGGCACCCAGGCCATGTGAAATAATCCCTTCTTTCACTGGCACAGCGCCCAGTGTGGTATTACATGCCCTTGAGCTGTCCCCTCTCTCACACTCTCTCTTTCTCTCTCTCACACACACACACACACACACACACTGTTCATCACTCAGTGCTCGGAAAGGTCACAGAGGCTGTGTGTAACGTGCAGGGGAGGGGTAACCAGGGGTGTAAGTGAATGAAAGTGTGTGCATGTGGAAGGGAGAGAGACAGTGACCGTGCGTGCATTAGAGTATGGCTATGTAGAGGAAGTGGAATAAGCTGCAGTGGATTTAGCATCCTTGTCGTGGCTGCAATCGCGGATCACATGATGATGCACCGATGACACATTGTAGAAACACAACGACGCACACAGCATGCCTTTTAAATAGACAGGGAGCGTTAACTTCTTAACACCGCCGCTTACCAAACCGTCATTACCATCGCTCCATTCTATAGCCATGGCTTCACACAGTCGTGCTGCAGATTTATTGTAGGGATGAAGCCCGGTGAGTTTTCAAGGTCACTGGGCATATGCAGGCTTCCTGTTGATGGTACATTTAAGCTTGCACAAGGCTTTCATTGACTGCACAGCAGCAGTTGGTTTCTGGCACAGAAAAGATGTATGTATAGCGCAAATCTTTGAAAATAAAATCACTTGTCATGACATGCGGTGGACAGCCTGCTGCGCTCCCTTCGGAAGTCGCAAAACAGATTTTCTGACAAGGCCTGTAATGCTTAATTTGTGCAGGCAATAGCATATCTAGAAGCTCACAACATGCTTGTAGATCTGTAACACATTCGGAAGTACAGTCTCACTTATTTTTCAGCCATATCCTAATCTAGGATCGTCTGGCTTGACAGAGAGGACAGCTGGGTAACATCCTCCACTCCCTAAGTAAAAATGCACTGTTAAACACTCAGATTGGCCTTTGACATGCCCTCTACCACATGTGCCTATTTTTAGGTTGTATGAACTCTGAGGTACATGCAGCTCAGGAAGTGTTTCCTGGAATATTATAGGTACAGGAAATAGGGAAACTGTAATCCCACCACCTACTATCGTCTATTAAATGCATACATTAAGTACACAATGTACTTTCTGTATGCAAAATTTCTTGTATCTGGTTATTGTTAGTGTACTCCATTTTGGAGTTTTGTTGTATATATTGTATATTAGTTTCTGGAGGTATTGGCTTTACAGAAACCAGCTTTGAAGTGTAATTATGTATTCTACGGCTTGGCCAGTTTCCACTTGAAAAAGAGACGCAGTCTTAATGTGTTTTACTGGTTAAAAAAAAAAAAAATGCATAGGCTTGTTATAAACTAAAGAATGATATGGGTGGCCGCTATACACACCTGTATCCTCTCAAATATACTACTGCATGTTCCAAATATCTATCATATATTAAATTAGAGTTGTCATGATTGTTATAGTCCATACTCCCTCCATACATCCTTAATGTTATATAAAATCAAAGAATGAAAACTTAAATCAAGTTCCAGGTTAAATTAAACTTTGATTTGCTTTATTTTATTCCAAGTGAACTTCAAATAATAGCATACCAACATGTTTAACCAAGATAGGAAAGAGGCCCTTCCGTCATTTTCAAGAAGCACCTGTTGCTGACATTGCTGCCCAAGTATCAACCTTTACTATGCAGTCTGACTATTACAAAACCTACACTGTCTAATCCTGAAACTCGTTTAAGTGAAAAGTGGTCCTCCGGTGGGAAAAGAAGAAACACCACACCTCTCCTGAGCAAAAACCTTTTTATTTCTCGTTGAAAGGAACTTGATAGAATATTACAGCAGAACACACGACTGAAACAGCTGCCATTTCACGTAACACAGTACAGGAAGAAGGATGTACTTCAATCTCATGTGTATATTATATATAGTATATTTATATCGATAGAAAAGAAAAATATTGCTCCCAGATGTTTTTGTATGGCAAATTATCTGCTGTTTTGAGAGGGTGGATTTGGGTAACGTAAAATTCAACGAGAGGTTCACACACTAAAGGAAGTGGGACAATGAAAGTGACATTCCCCAAAGCATGGGGAAGCTGTGGCTTTTTTATGTTGAGAAGTAAACTTGAACCTTTTTTTTCTCCTCCATTGCAGTTGCACCTTTTCAAGAAAACTTGAAACTGTTCACAAAATGGATAAATACCATCATACAGCAATCAGAATATGCAAAAGAAAATAACACAAGGCAGCTCCATATAGGAGCAGGCATGCAAAACATGATCATATTCAAAAAGGAGCAGTAAAGACATGTATTCATGATCGTTAATGTTTACGTTTGCGTCATATGGCAACTGATGGTTAGCCAATTTGCGAGAAAATATTGTAAAGCGGGTGTACTGAGATGAGGGGACAACTTGATGTTCTGTAAAGTGTACTGGAGTGCTGAGTGTTAGCGGATATACTATCTGAATGAGGTTGTATCTAGAAATTGCTAATATACTGTGTTAATTTATTTTTTGTACTCTTAATTTCCTCTAAGGAAGAAAACAAATGTTAGGAAAAAAAAAGCAGGTATGAAATATCACCCTGGATAGTTGCATCCAAGCTTAGTGTTTTAAATAAGCCACTTTAGGCAGCATTACCTAATAGATTTATCATTTCTTAGACATATTTCAATATATCTCTTTTGAAAAATAACTCTATCTATACTTGATCTTTTAGTAAGTAAATCTCTTCCAGTATGTTTTTTATCTATATATATATATATATATATATATATATATATATATATATATATATATATATATATATATATATATAGTTATTTAGGTACAGCACCCAATTGTGGGTTTTGTTTTCCAAAAGCACCTTTCTTTTTTTTTTTCTTTTTTTTTCTTTTCTTTTTACAATCAGACTGAATATTGCTTCAGTCGTTAATGGTCTGAGTTCAAGATTAAAGGATCCAAATGGCGCACTGTCATCAAGGTAGATTCCATTGAGACTGTAGCTCAAGCCCGGCAATAATAAGCTTTGATAATCAACTCCGAAATGAAGACCAGCACTAAAGGTCCAAGCTCACCGCCTCCCTCAGAAGGAGGGTCTGACTTGGGCCTCCATCGTCAGACATCACCAGTTGCCAAGGACCTGACTGCAGTGGCTGGCTGGCAAAAAGTGTACTCAACACGTCATGAAAGTGGTGTACAGGTACACGGTACAGGTATTGCTGATATACCCATACAGATCATGGGCCATGTTCGGGCCCTGGCACACAATGCCATAGTATTGACTGTTCACTGCATTTCAGCTATATTGGAGCAGGGTTGGCACCTGAGCGACGGTGGGAGACACCAGTCCTGCTTTGATATAACCAGGTGGCGTTCTGAGTCCAAATGAGCCGTGTGCTTTTAACAGATCACCTTAAGCGACCTTGCTGAGTGGATGTCCTGCAATGCCAAGGATGCCCCCTATAGCTGAGAAAAGTGCTCTGGTGTTCTCAGACAACATTCATACCTGGGATAGCCACACAAGCCACTACTGGGACAAAACACAGCTGTGGTTAAGTGATGCAGGTGCTTTCTTGACATCTCTAGCTCTGAAATGTGTCAATCTTGCCACACTTCCTAAATATACAGGTCAGGTCCAGGTGAGGTCTTACCATTGGATAACAATCACAGAGTGGGACTGGCAACCTATTGCGTTGTGTGTCTTTGAGCACTGTCAAACTTAATTTGCTGGGCTACATGTGTGAGGTTATCAAATGGACAATCAATAATATATATTTTTTTCTCGTCAATGGGGAATCTCATACAGGAGCTGACTACTGCAGTCCGCACTCGTTTAGCTATGACATCCATCTAAAACTTTAGAACACGATTCTCTTATATAGACAGTAATTTGTCAGTCAAATATACTTTGTATTTACTCCATGTTTTTTATCATTTTAAGTTCGATTCGTCATGCACATAATAGTCGTTCCTCTATCTCGTTTCGCTCTCCTGGCTTTGCATCATGTTGTCACCTTGAATACAAACAGCCGTCGATCAATCGTCGTCCACGTCGTCACCCTCAGACTCCTCTCCAGCTCTCCTCTCGTACATTTTATCCCTGTGCCTCTCTTGGATCTCTTTCATCTCTTCGGCGTAGCGGCTGAACGCGCCCCCGAACTTGCCCCACGCTTTGAATGGGATGGTGATAGAGTTCCTGTAACTGGGCTTAACTTCGCTCACCCTCAAGAAAACTCCGTACTTGTTGGATCCCACGTCGAAGAAGAAGCGCTTGGAGTCCACCATGATGGAGGTGCCCTCCGGAAGCTCGCTGTAGCCCCCGGCCCCGCCGCCGCCACCAGCGGCCAGCTCCTCGTCATCTCCGCCGTAGTCATCTATCAACTTGGCCAAGGCGTCGCGGAATTCTATCAAACCTTGAGCGGGGAGTGCGATGGTTTGTCCGGCCTGCATTCCGCCTCCTCCGGGGATGCCGCCGCCCCCGACGCCAAAACCAGGTCCACGGTTGACGGTCTGTCGGATCCGGAGGAACCTCCCCCGCTGGTTCTCCTTTAGGTCGAGGTAGTATTTGCGGTTCTCGCGAACCAGGAACTCGCTCTTCAAGGCCCGCCTAGGCCCAGTGTCATCGCCGCCGGATGACTGAGCGATCTGCTCCGGGCTGCTAGGCCCCAGTTGGGCGTAGTGCTCTATGAAATCCCCCAGGTAGTCGCGGAACTCCGCCGCCACTGACATGGACAGGGTCAGGCGACTTTTGGAGCCCCCGGCGCCGACCTCGGCGATTTTGATGAACCGGCCTTTGGCGTTCTGCTTCACGTCCAGGTAGAAGCGTTTGTTCTGAATGTCCAGCCGCTTCGAGGCCAGCTCCTGGGTCTCCGGTTCCCGTTGGTGGTGCTGGTACCCGCCGCCGCCGCCGCCGCCTCCTCCTCCTCCTCCTCCTCCACCACCGCCGCCGCCGCCGCCCCCTCCTCCGCCGCCGCCGCCGCCGCTGCTGCCACCGCGCTCACTGCCACTGTCCCCATCCGCCATCTTCGCCACCAGCAGCCAGGTTCTCTAGTCTCTCTCTGCGTATCTCTGACCCTCCTCCCCGAGTCCCCCGCCCTCTTCCCCGCTGCTCGTCGAGCTCGCACACGGAGGAAACCGGACGCTGACTTCTGCGCCGCGATAGGCCCGCCGGGAACGTCCATCACGGTGTCAGCCCGGAAGCAGGCATTTTAATTGGTGGATTCCCCCTGTCCATCAAGGCATACTCCGCCCCCCATCGATGACGTTCAAGTACATTTTAGGGTTTTTACGTTTGACTTTGTTGCGCGCGCCTAAAATTGCAGATCTGCAAGCTCATTACGCGTCTCGATTCGTCGTACAGTGAGCTTGCAGTTCTGCCATTTTGGGCGCATGCCACTGGCGCGCACTAATACGTATACAAATTAGGCTTTCTTGTTATTTACAAACAATATTTGGTCTTCGTTTCCGATGGGTAATATTGCTACACAATTATTTTCCTTTTTTCGTACATTTACATTTTATTATAAACCCAGTTTAATTTAATAATTTAATCCAAACTATGCGCCCCCAATTCGTGCATTTGTAATGCATTTAGGGCTAACTAATGTCCCTCAAAAATAATAATACATGTACTTCTTCAAATTGTATCACCGACAGCCCCGCCTACTTGTTGGTATCGTGCGCAAAGGCTCGCGGAGGAGTGTGGGGGATGGGGGATAAACGGCTCAACGCTCAGTGAGATAGACGCACAGCGATTGGTCCAAGGGACGATTCGAAGTAACAACGCCCCACCCGATTGGCGTATTTATTTTCACCCGCGAGGGGTCGCACCACGCGCAAGTACATTTTACGAAAGGGGGCTTATTGTTTCTCTCCTTTTCCTAGAGCACGATTTTTTTTTCATTACGGTCTTGACTTGAACACTTCTCTTTACTCTACAATCAAACACACAACAGGAAAATGGTACGGATTTATTGCAGTTATTCATTGAACGTCGTGTTGCAGTTCATGCATGATTATATATGTTATTTTATCCGTTCTTCTCACTGAACTATTAATTTGTTTTGGTCAGAAGCCGAACGGTGCAGCATTTTGACTAAAACCGAACGAGTGTTGCTAAAAGGTTAGCTGCTAACAGGCTAACCACCGTCGGCTAACGCGCTAACGTTGACTCTGTCTGTGGGTCGCTTTTTTACCCGGCACGTTGGCGGCGGGTTAACTACCTGATGGACGGGGCTCTTCTTGAGAGAAATGATTTGCAACCGCACGTAAATTGTGGACTGTGTTCGTAAATCGTGTGTTTGGGGCACGAAGCTTTTTGTAATGGGTTGCAAATAGCCACCGTGCTACCTAGCCAGCTAAGCTAATGCGGGTTAGCATATAGCCTCGTTATACTTCGTCGTGCGACGGTGTCGCCCGCCGTAAATGGTAGACCTACAAGCCCAAAGGGGTCGCTTCAGCTACGTGTTGTGTGAGCTTATACATTTGGTATTTTTCCCCACGGGGTTTTTAGCCGTGTTTACTCGCCAGAACGTCGATTGGTGAGCAGCTGCTTGTGTGTGATAAAACCAACATTGATAACATAGTAATAGTTCATTCAAATAGGTATTAACCCAGAATATCCCCAGGAAGCCCCTTTTGCAGGATGTGTGAGACTATATTAAAGTCGTCGGTGAACATAATCCGTTGACTGACATCAAAGCCGCCATTCAGAGTGGCGGGGTTAACAGTTTTATGATTATCAGCCCGACGGCTTGACTCATCCGTTCATAAGAACTTTTGGTTTGCATGTAGTTTCCAGTGTAACATTAGCCTACTGTACTTGCCGGATCCTCTTCCACCTGCTACTGAATGTTGGATGGCGGGAAAGCCGTCCCGTCAGTCTGGCTGTACGTGTAGGAGCATTATAATCTGTTAGCCCTTTGACCTGCTTGCATTTGATTTGACTTGTGACATCACTGGGTCCGAGTAGAGCTTGCATACAGATTGGTGAGAACTTTACCAAAGAGCCAGTGGCATTCTAAATTGGGAGATATCTTATTATGGAAGGAACATGTCATGATAAAATGCGTATGGCTCTGTATTGTCTACTGCTGTATTTTGTAAGCTAATGCATTCATCTGACTGCAGGCTGGTGGCAAGGCAGGAAAAGACAGTGGCAAGGCCAAGGCAAAAGCAGTGTCTCGCTCCCAGAGGGCTGGATTGCAGGTAAGAGTTGTCTGCCTTTTTAGAACTTCTAGTATGTCTTCATCGCTTTTGCACGTGTTACAACCTGTCTTTTGATCATGTCAAATCGTTTTCATAATGACCCGTTCCTATTTTACCTGCTAGTTCCCAGTGGGTCGTATCCACAGGCACTTGAAGACCCGCACAACAAGTCATGGCCGTGTAGGAGCAACAGCAGCTGTTTATAGTGCAGCCATCCTTGAGTACCTCACCGCTGAAGTAAGTGGCTCCCATGCCCCATGTAATTCGATGTGGTATCATGCATTGTGGTTGTTGTAGATACGGACTGTTTATTCTTTAAATTCATCATTATTGCCTTTTCTGTCCCAGGTATTAGAGTTGGCAGGCAATGCCTCCAAAGATCTGAAGGTGAAACGTATCACTCCCCGTCACTTGCAGCTGGCCATCCGTGGTGACGAAGAGTTGGACTCCCTCATCAAGGCCACCATCGCTGGAGGAGGTGAGATCAAACGCAACGCATGGCTCAAGAATGCACTGTCCACCCATGACGGGAGATGTTCATTACCCACTCTGCCATTATGTTGCGGTTTTAGTATAATTGCTGTACAATCCTGTATGATAACCTGCACCACAAGACTGCGTCTTTCTTATTCTCTTCCCTGAGATTCAACCAATGGGTTCTGAACACCACTCGTCCACATGAGCCTCAAATATTGAAATGTACATGTTGTTGTTTTGCAGGTGTGATTCCACACATCCATAAGTCCCTCATTGGGAAGAAGGGCCAGCAGAAGACTGCATAGGTGCCATGTTGACCAGAAATGTGGGTGCTTGGGCTCGGACCAGATCAGGAGTTCACATTCGTTCTTTTTTTATTATTATTATAGCTAACGAAGAGTGATTGTTAGGCTTTGTGTTTATTGTAATATTTTCCCATAGCTAGTGAAAAAAGTGGAAAACCCATAAAGGAAGAAAAAAAAAAAAACCTTTGTATGTTATCGTAGAACGTCTGACTGGGGAGTTTATAATTTTGTCAAATGGTGACAGTGAATTTGTTTGATTGGCCTGGGATTCTGTAATGTTTTATACTGAAAATGGAATTGTTAAAACCATTTTTATAAGAAAAAGAAAAAACGTACTTTTGTGGTTATTTGCTTGGCCTTTTCAGCTCTGACAAAATCACTTATGAATACAGATAGGATTTGACATGAGTGAATCAATATTATTAATAGCATTTTTAACTGACTGTCTTTGTATGGTGGTGTTTTAGGGGGAGTAACATTATCATTGAGATAAATCTTTTGACTCAGCCCCTATCACACTTATCAGATCTGTGTGTGCTGCTGTCAATTGCAGAGTTTAAAATTGTTAAATGTGAAATGCTTGGCATTAGGACTGCACAATACATGTCTACATTGCAATGCACATGTGCAATAGTCACATTGCAAAGGATGCACTGCAGTCAGTGTTGCCAGATGGGATTTTTTTTAATTATCTTATGGCGGCTTAAATTTTTCGTACACTGCCCATTTTTTTTTTATCACGGGTGTAAATATGTAATTTCACAATGCGTATTCAAGAAACATTGAGACTGAGTCCTATGAGATAAAAATGCATCACACATGCTGCGTGGAAGCAGGCAACTTCCTGGACCTTACACAAATAAAAGCCTGAAACGACTAGAGAGATGCAACCTGTGTTTTTAATGTCAGTACAGATCTAGAGTCAGATTTACTGACTCTAGATCTGAAGTTCTGAACCGGATCTTGAATCGGCAGCCAGGGAAGTTTTGGAATTGATCTTACAGAGTACAATTATAGTACATCTGGCATCACTGACTGCAGTGTACAATAAAAGTAGCCTCTTTGGAGCCCCCTGTCCTTCTGTACGAGTACACCACCTGGACTTGATTTTAGGGTCCAGGAGTATGTCAGGGATGTTGGCTTTTATTTTTATTCGCTACGGCAAGTAAACTCAAGTAGGGAGGTATTTGGTTCCATTTTTAGTCTTTGGTATATAAACGGGGGATTGAACCCAATGTGGAGTATGGCAAATTCACCCAGTCATTCACATTTTACTAAACTACTTAGTTAATAATAAATAAAAAAAGATCTAGCAAGGTTCACATTTCCAAGACAATCCATCTACTTAAATTCCTTCTTGGTAACTGGTCTTGTAGAATCCATTCACAGGTCATGTTGAGGGTTATTTCACCTAAAGTGTTGCTGCTACATTTGAAGATGTATCTGGCATTATTTTCAATTGGAGCTATTGTAGTTTACACCTACCTAAATTTGTAACACTAACTACTTTATACTGCATAATCGCTTGTAGTTACGGTGTTCCATAGCAAGCCGCCTGATGCTGTATTGGCCCTTCTGTGGAGAAAATGGCTTACCATCTGTGATCTCACTTGAAGGTCAATTCCATTCTCAATGTTTGACCCCCAAAGTTGGAGAGGTTAAAGCAATGGTTAAAAGCTAGCTGTCAATAAGTCGAATAGTATTAGTGTGACCTACATTTTATTCATGATTTATATATATATATATATATATATATATATATATATATATATATATATATATGCATGAATAAAGAGTAGAGTACTATTGGACATTCTACAACCAGAAACAGCAATGAAAACATAACCTTATCATTTCAATTTCCACAAGCTATGGCATTTTTTAATTTCTCACACAGCTAGGAAATATGTACCCTTTTCTATCTTCCCTTTTATAAACTATTTACTGCACTGTTTGTAGCACTACTCACTACTGTACAAACTCAAGCTGTGTGACCTTGTGTTTGTGTTATATTGTGGCCAGCAGAGGGTGCCAGTGATATTCACAATGACATTACCATTTCCTTAGGTTTATTTGAATGCATCCGCTATAGCTTCTCAGGGCTGTATTTTGCGTGTCTTAAGTACAAGGTCTTATTCCCTAACTTGAGTAAACTAAAGACCTGGAGGCGTGATCCATGCCATTTGGCTATTCTGAGTGGCCAAAGAGCATTGATCACGCCTCAAGGTCTTTAGTTTACTCAAGTTAGGGAATACGACCTGGTACTTAAGACACGCAAAATACAGCCCTTCAGTCTTTAAAGCCAAATTCCAATCTCGGCCACCTGCTCACTCACACTCGGTAACTCCAGCATGGCAAATGATGGTGAAATTGGTGACCTGCTGAAATATGTGACCAATCTTGTTGTCTTCACACAACTTACATGGAGTTCTTTAAATACGTGGCATGAATACTGCTAGATTTAACTCTGCTAATAAACAAACTGCAACGATTTACATTCAGACACTGTGACGTTATGCGATTGTAGACGATTGTCACATATTTCAGCAGGTCACCAATTTCACCGTAACACCACCATGCTGGAGTGAGCGAGTACATAATAGCAAACAACAAGTATTGTACCCTTCCCTTTATTCTTCTTTCAAATTATTTGTTCGGCCCAAAATATTGTGTTTGTTGTCATGATTTAAAGAGTTAACTCTTTCGATGTTTCTTGTGAGCTGGCACCACTACTAAGACTGAAGTTGGCTTTGTTCAAGGTTTACAGATCTTTAAAATGCAGGGGAATTATTTCCTGGGCCTGTCGTCATGAAAGGGAATACTTGCAATATTTTAATTTGAATACAGAGATGGTCCAAATTTGTTCTGTTCATCATTTAAATTTAACCCAGATGAACAGGTACATCAGCAGGCTATTATGTGAAAGGTCAGAGTGCCACTGTTCCTAGTTATTATATCACCATTGAACCAGGGCACTCAAACTACAGATCCAACCTAATTTCCCCTTCTACAAACCACTATTAAGGTGTCTATATTATTGGATTACTGGAAAGGGCTATGTATTTACAGAGGTTCAAAGGGTTACACAAATATGTATATTCAATCAAAGAGATCGAGAGTCCACTTTAAGATACTGTATTACATTTAGAATTTAAGTTTATTAGGGGTAGTAGGCCTATTTTGTTTAATATTAGATTATGTCATGATTAGATTAGGAATTATGCTTTGAAGACTGAGTGGGGATTTTGTCTTGTAGGCAAGCTTCCATTCATGTTTATATGTAACATAATTTATGTAGCAGTTCACTAGAGTTTTATTATAAACGTGATACATCACTAGCCTTTTTATATTTGTCCAAATAATTGGCACATTGATTTTGCCTCAAATTTGCTTTAATGCAGTTTAGCATTTAAGTTAAAGCATTTATAGCCAAGCTTTAGGAGATACAGTTCTTACATCTTACTATATGTTTTGACAAATTTACGGTGCCTTGAAATAGGACTGGCAGGTTGGTTCAGAATGGTTTGTACTGTGAATGTAATCTGACAAGGCCTATACACATTTGTCATTGATGTTCCATCAATGACATTTGATTCCTACTATATGAGCTATGTTTAATGTTGGCCCAACATTATCTCATCCAGAGAAATGTCACAATTATTGTCCCTAAAGGGTTGGAGTCTTGAGGATCCCTATAGCTATAGGGGAGCGGTGGCTCAGGGGTAGAGTGCCTGGATGGCAACCGTAAGGTTGCCAGTTCGAACCCGGGCTCCCCCAGAGTTGTTGTCGAAGTGTCCTTGAGCAAGACACTGAACCCCTAATTGCTCCCGATGTGCTAGTTGGTGCCTTGCATGGTTTCCGCTGCCATCGGTGTATGAATGTGTGTGTGAATGGGTGAATGTAATGCACAATCTCTGTAAAGCGCCTTGGATAAAGGCGCTATATAAATGCACCATTTACCATTTACCATTTACTAATCAAAGTTGATGAAAGTCTACATCAGACATACATTATTTGTCATGCATTTGCACCTGAGCAATGGAGGATTTAGGGATGGAACATTCATGTTAATAACTACAAACTAACCTCATTTTATCAACCGTTGTATATTTTACCCCGAAAAACCAGGCAGGGCCCCTCATTTTGTCCCTCTGCAAATTCAAAACAGGTGGTATGCAGGGCAGTTGAGTGATATCTAACGAGCACTTCCAAACTGCAACACTTAATAATCACCTGCAAGGACACAAAGTAGCTAATAACATGTCTACAGTGGATTTTTATGAAACAAACACTTGTTGGTTTGGTGAGTTTGAAGTTGTGTAATACAATCAGATAGGACTTTTCTGTTTGGATGAATAGGCTACCAAAGGGAAGTTGCACCTTGTTAGCACCTTGCTATTAATTTATATGGTAAGATGGCCACGGTCTGCATATGGTCCAGGATGATTGTGCTTAATGCCTTCCCTGGCACAGATATAAGCATGATGCCCCTGTAGTTGTTACAGTCTTTCAAGTTACCCTTTTGATAGCAAGTATTGGTTACCCTCTCTCTGTCTCGTCACTTGGCACCTTTCTTTTTTATCAGATCTGCACAAATTGACCAGATATGTCCAATGAGTTGGCCAAGTAGCGTTGCTGCTGTTGTCTGCAGTTTTTGTTTATTGGAATTATTAATAACCTATGGGTTGTACAGATGGAGGGGTGTTGGCTAGTTCAGTATTCGTGGTTTAGGTATAGTTTACATGTCTTGTGTTGGCATACCTCCTAAGTTTGGCACCCTTGCCTGCAATTATCACACAATCTAAGCATGACTTTGCTATTGATCTTATATTATCATACACACAAAAAACCCATCGGATTTTACAGTAGAGCCATTGGAAAGTAAGCTCTGAATTACAGTAACGGGACTCGTTGCCTAAAGATCAGAATTGATTTTGCATGAATCAGTGCTATTGAACACCCTTTACATCTGTGTGTTGTTTCAAACATATTGAACCAATGGAAAGTAGTAAAAAACGCTTTGGAAAAAACCTCTTAACTCCATTGGACCCCAAACTGTTTGCTAAGCAACTAACTCCACCACCGCTTCCCCTCTCATGCAAGTAATTGACAATATATAAACTCACAACACCAACTTTGATGGGGCAGTATTGCTTTGTTTTGAAAATATAAGGTTTTCTTAATTTCCTGAAAAACGTATAATTTTCATTTCCTGAAAAATTAACAATTTGGAGTTAAGAGGTTTCTTCTCGACAGCAGAGATTTGCTTTATCATTTGGAGGGAAACCAGATTTTGCTCATCAGGATCAGACTGTTGTTTAAGTATTACTGTCATCAAGATGGTAACTGGTAATATATTCTTCATTGTGCTCTAATCATGGCAGGCTCTCATGTGATGTCTCACTTTTGCGCATCAGTGGGTGAAGTTCTATAGTGAAACGCATCAATGAGTGCCATTCTCAGTTCAGTTGGGAAGACATGTACATATTTATTTAGTAGGATTATATGACATGACATTCACTCAGGATGGGATCAGACCCTGTTCACAACACGATGGGCCTCAGAGGGAGAACATGAAAGACGTGGCTTGCCTCACATCTTCAAAGAGCAAGAATAATTTGTTTATTCTTACCTCTCTCAAACTCCCTCTTGACTGCATGTCCCAGGTCACTTTACATATTAGTCTTGAAGGGTCAATGGGAAACAGCTGTCTCCCAAACATATGGACCAGTTTTTATGGGCTTGCAAGTAAATATCCTATTCTTTCCTATAGTTTTCTTCTCCACAATTATTATTTATTATTATTTTCTCCGCCAGGCCAAAGTCCTGGCCGCATAAAACGGCGTGACCTTGGCGAAGCGTAAAACTTTCTTCGCCAAACAGGAAGTGAAATGATAATAAATAGCCGAGCCGTCCTATTGTTGTTTTCCTTCATTGTAACTTATTATCTGATTGCCATACAGACTTGTGGGTGGTGTCATTGGAATCAGATCAGAGTCCTTGTCCTTCATTGGTGTAATTTGGTTCCACCCCCTTTTATGATTGGTCGATAGTTCACGACTTTGCTAGTCGTAGCCACTTGTCATTGTACTCTGTTTAAAGTTCTTGTGCTTTGGTGTTATTTAGCTCTGCCCCCTCTTCTAATTGTTAGTTCTCATGTTTTGCCGTAACTTTTGAACAGTTTGGCATACAGACTTATGAGTTGCATCCCCCCCCCCCCCCCCCCCCCCCGGTATTCATTTCAGTGAAAGTTGCAGAAGTGCAAACGAGCACTCAATGTTAACGCCCAGCTGCACAGGGTTTCCTCATAAATCCACGGGTCCGCCTGCAGTTCACGCTCTAACCACTAGGGCCGGGTTCTTCAACGCTGGAGAGCCTCCCTGGGGGCATGGTTGCATCACTGGACTCTGTATTAAGACCATGTCCTTCATTGGTGTTACTTAGCTCCACCCCCTCTTCTGATTGGTCAATATTTCATAGTTTCTATATTTTGCCATAACTTTTGAACAGTTTGTCCTACAGAGTCACGAGTCGCCTCACTAGACTCATTTGAGTTACTTATCTCTGCTCCCTGCTCTGATTGGTCGATATTGAGCCCTAACGTGGACAGGGATGACAGGGCCTGGTCATCGCTGCTTTTATTTATTTTTCAGATTTTTTTAGAACTTTAGAAAAATACCACCCTCTAGTTTGTTCTGAAATAATGCCTCTGCAGATTCTTATCCAGGGTGACTTATAAACCTCCTAAGTTCAATGGACAGCATGGATTGAGTTGTCGGTGAGTCCGAATTAATTCAGATTTAAATTCTGTATCCCAATGGAGAGGAAAAAAACCCTGCTGACTGTCAGTCAAATACAAAGCCTTGCCCTTCAGATGACCGGCATGTGTGATTTGTCAGAGGGTGGGTGTGAATCTGAAGGTGATTCTATGGGGGATATGACTCCATGATGAAAAGAGATGCAGCCTGCTTTGATCTTTGATGTAGGGAACATCTTCTCAAAGTGCGGCCCGTGGGCCAATGGTGGAAATAATTTTGCCCACATTAAGTCCACTTGAAAATAAATAACGTATTAGCAAGAAATGTATTCGATAAAAAAAAGAGGCTTGACTGCTTAACTGTTTTCAAGAATTTTGTAAAGTACAGTGAGTATGTAACATGCTTTACTCTAGCCATATTATCTAACAAAATTAGCAATTCACCATTCATTGGTGGAGAAGTAGCCTGCCCCAGCCTAGCCTCGGTCCCAGCCTTACTCATGATCTGCGAAGAGAAAAGCCTGGTCACAACCTAAGGCAGAGGCGCTATCGGCAGAAGTGTCGGTCCGGAACATCCTTCAGATGTATTTCCCCCGGATACGATATTTTTCTGACCAATCACAACACTTGTTTCATTCACGGAGAATGTAAACTGATTTGTAAAGCATCAACGCGTACTTTCCTTGAGCGGTACTTCCGCCAAAATCCCGCAACTTCCACCCCCAAAAAATGATAGCGCCGTCTACAGCGTAGGACAGGTCTTGCCCAGCGTGGCCCCAGCCAGTGTGATATCTAGTCTAGAGGGGCGGATTCAAATTGGCCAAACAGCCAGTGGATCCTATTGGTTCGCCGGTCTGCGCGATGAAGATGGGTTCAGAATGTAGTCGCGTCACGCTGTGTGTTCACACTTTACAACTGCACACGTTTTATTAGGAGAACATTTTAGAAAACACGAATACACTGGCAGCCTTCAAAGTAAAGTAAAAACAATTGTCTTCAAAAGTAGCTAATTCCAAAAGACCAAAAATAGAAATGTCTGAAAGTGAAATCTAGCAGAATAGTAACAAAATAACAGTAATCATCATTCATGACTCAATAAAACATTATCAACTAGCACACTTTTTACACCAATAATCAGTTGAAGTTTAGAATCGGTTCCTATTCAAACTGTTGTAACTTAGTACATTGAGTCTTATCATTGATTGACCTTGTATGCAATATAAGCATTCTACTGTATACTCTATCATACAACGGTGTTCTTTGGTAAAATACACAATATTGTTGGCATGGAACACCATCTTATGACTAAGTATTATAAATCAGGCTTTAGTGCAACATTTACATTCCATCCCATTCTTTCTCTTTTTTAATTTCCTCATGTCTTCTAAATCTGTGCGTCTTCTTTAAAAGTCCCATACAAAAAACATGAAATTCAGTTCCTCTGCGCTGCGGTTTCTCAAAATGTGTATGGCACAGGTGTTGTGGCTTTTTGTTTGTCAGTTCCAGTTTGTACATCAGGACCGGACATAATATCCAAGCAGGCACCAGTGTGGTCACAGTAAAGGGTTGTGTTGGCCTGGTGTATAGAGAACCTCAAAAACCTTTCCAGTGTTGCAGTTATTATGATACTCTTGACTATGGCTGCATCCCAGGTCTCGTATCATGCTCATGCATTTTAGTTTCTATCACGAGTCCTTTCCTTGTCGTCTTAGTCTCTCCCAGCGAGGAGGAATGGAGGAAACGAAGCAAGGAGGGAGGAAACAAGGAAATTATGTCCACAGAAGTTGCAAGTCAGCTCCTCTGAAGCGTCATGTTACGCGACGTCCATTTTGGATGACAACACAGCTGAGCCTCACCAACCACCTTCATGACTGTTTGTTTGAAGGAAATGAAAGTTAGATATGCCACAGTTTAATGTCCCCCTCATGACACGT
This sequence comes from Protomyctophum parallelum, assembly GCF_964188405.1. NCBI lineage: Eukaryota > Metazoa > Chordata > Actinopteri > Myctophiformes > Myctophidae > Protomyctophum > Protomyctophum parallelum. Next base: position 20,664,030 of record NC_139710.1, on the reverse strand, counting down.
GCATGTAGCAACGTTGCCAGCTGTAGGGAGGAGTCTGCACTCTGCAACATCAGTCTGTTCAGCTAGTAAAGTCGTCCTGTAAGGATACACTCAAGTTTGCCCGCTCATACAGTAGCTCCTACAGTAGCTCCTCAGAGATCCTAATCCTCAGGAACAAGAGACATTCACATGACCATCAAAATGGGAGACAGAATTGAACTTCCGGGTCAAGTGAGGAAAAAGAAAACAATAAGCAAGAGACTTGGAATCCAGCCAATGATTATCATGTCACCCTGCAGGTGATTCTCAATGCCCACTGCTTATGTCTGGCAAAGTAGCCGCACCGATTATGTTCAATGCTTTAATCAAGCTAGTGTCCATCTACCCAACAATAACACCACACACAGTCTCTGTCTCCTGTCTCTATTCCTAAGCCCTCTTTGTTCAACACACACTCAGCACCAGGAGAAGGATCTCCCAGTCATCTCAAAGAAGAGCTTGTTCGGCTTCCTGAAGTAGTGGCACAGCTTCTTGAAGGCCTGGGTGCTGAGAGGCGCGTGGGGCCTGCCCTTGGATTCGTCCAGGCACTTGTCATGGCCCGCAGAGAGCAGACAGTAGAAGCCCTTAGTAGTGTTGAAGTAGAAGTTGTCAGGGCTGATCCTGGGCGGCAGGTCCAAGAACCTCTCTGCCTTCCGCAGCTCAGGAAAGGGGTCACGGATCAACGCATCGCCATCCACCACGTGGATCTGCTCTTGGGGGAAGACCTCAAGCCATCGCGCCAAGTGCTGATGGTAGAGGCTCCTCTGCAGTGCCTTGTACCCAGGGTTCACATGGCCATTGCGGAGCAGGAGCTCCTCCAGAGGCTGGTAGGGCTTGTGGCGGGTCAGGCGGTTGTGCAGGACCTGGGTGTAGTCGGAGACCAGCCTTTCGGCTGGGTCACGGACGATGAGGAGCAAGCGCACGGCAGGGTTCATGTCCCACACCCGCGCTGGGACTTGGGGGGACGTAAAGTAGCCGGGAGTCTTTTCCACAGTGAGCAGACCGGGAAGGGTGAAGGGCATCTGGGCACGGTACCACGCCAGCCCCCGCCGAAAGTGCTCTTCCACGTTGAAGTAGTGCACCTGAGAAACGGATTTGTAGATAAGAGTGACAAATGGAAAAGAATGCACAAAATCTGAAATTAATACATTTTGTAATGTCAATAAAACATATGACAGTTGCTAATATGATCATCAAAGGAATTACAAAGTGTATATTACTATTAGATATTAGCCTATGAAATCATAATCTAGGCACATGAAAATAATATGACACCAATGTTATACAAAAGTATAATCCTCTCCTCTCATAATTTAATGACTGTGTGAGTGCAATTTAACGACTGAGTGGAAAGTGTTGTAATTATTTATATTTTATGTCTTGCAAATGTAAATGGTACTTAGCGTTATGCTGAAGATAATGGTTGAGCACAGCCATAGTATGTAACGGATAACCTTTGTATTTTACCTCAGCCTTTGCCACCTCCACATCCGGGTGGAGATTGAGCATTTCCAGCAGGGCTCTGGTTCCTCCCTTTCGCACTCCAATAATAATGGCACCAGGTAACCTCTGTTGCTGGGTGGCCTCAGAGGAGGACGACTGGGGCGAGGAGCCGGGAGCCTTATTATTGGCCCGTGCACCCCATATGCATGTGCAAAACTGGCTCTGCAGTAGAAAAAGCACCAGCAGTGCTAGTAGCAGCGTCCACAGCATGGTGTCCTCCTGGGCAGAGAACACCCACACACTTAAACACACACGGAGGCGCAGTGGAGGTTATATGCCCACACTTTCCAGCTTCCAGGCGTGCACCCAGATGACCTTGCTATCAGTCGGCAGCCTCCTTTGTAGTGGACAACCTGCAGGAAAAGAATATCACATTAGTGTCCGGCGTCAAAGAGTTCTTTCACAATGGTCTTTTGATAGAAATCACAAGAGTGGGTGAAATGCCTTTACGTTAAAGCTTCTGTGATTTGCACAACTTGCAGTTGAAATTTTAGCCAATAGTTCCGCTTCACAGGTAGAACGAGCCCTCTCTTTGCAATTATCTAAGAAACAAATTTCAATTTTCTGTGACGTATTGAATTCCTACTCATCTACTGTATATCCTCTCAGATTACTAGCAGTCCTGGGGAAAAGATCTGGACGTCTCTATTCATGATGAGGGCTGGGCAGATATGTGGGCCTATGCGAAATCCATCCAGTTCAGAATATTACATCGTATACATATAACTCCTGCTCTCAAGAACAAAATGGATGTCAGTGCGTCCCCATTTTGCTTTAAGTGCAAGACAGAGATTGGTGATTACGTTCACTGTCTTTGGTCCTGTGTGAAGCTTCAGAACTATTGGTATGACATTGTGTCAGAACTCTCTGTTATTTTTGGTGTCTCGATCGATTTAGATCCGTTGTGTCTTTTATACTTGGTCTCCCGGATGTTCATGTCATTGATGTCAAACATAAGAGGTTGTTCAACTTATTAACGTTTGCTGCTAGGAAAAATATCCTTTTGTTTTGGATCAAGGATGTTGCTCCATCAAAGAAATCATGGCATAACATTATAATGGGCTGTATTCCTTGTGAATACATTACATGCATGTTGCATTCTAAATTGGACACTTTCTACAAAATTTGGGACCCTTATTTGAATCATATTGGAACCACACTGTCTGCCACGATACTTGGAGGTTTTCCGTACCAACCTTAGATATCTTATATACCAGCATTCTTCCCTAGTGGGTGCTCTGCTTTGGGGTGGGGGCTTGTCTGCCCGGGGGCTTGTCTGCCCTTTGGGTATGGGGGGGTGGTCGCCCGGGCAGGGGTCTCGATGCGTTGCGTCGGGGCCGCTTCTTGGGGCGGTGGCCCTGCCGCCTGGAGGGGTGGCGGTTGCCGCCTTTGAGTGGAGCATGCATGGGTCTGCTCATGTTGTAATGATTTGGTGCCTATGATAACTATTGTCTGCCTCTTTAATATATGTATTTATGTACTGTATGGATGTATTCCCCGATTTTGGGGATGTCTTTGTATATTCAATCTTTTTATTTATAATAGTGTTGTGCCTGAGCTGTTTTTCTTTTCTTTTCTTTTCTTTGTTTTTATGTTCTTGTTGTGTAATGTCTGTTTGTCTTTAAAAACCAATAAATATACTTTATAAAAAATAAAAAATAAAAGTGTAAATGACAAATAGCAATGTAACAACTATCAAGTAAACGTCAGGTGTATACCGAAAGGAAAAAAAATAGCCCTTTTGAGGGATGTGTGATTAGTGAGAACTTCTTTTATATATTTATCAATTTACATCTCAAATAGTTAGACCATCTGAGAAGACTACAGTCTTATACAGCACTTGCAGAGTACTGTAAATTCATGGAAGTAGAATATAGGACAGTGGTATGATTACGGCCAAGGGATATCAAATATTCATTCACATCTAAAGCACAGAGAGTGCAATGTATTGAAAATTAATGCAGCTATGCGGTTTAGGGCTCTCCCAGGGGCCATTAAAATGCTTTTCCGAGTTCGAATGAGCTACTTTTACAGTGTAGACAATTTGTTGTCTTTATGGTTTTAATATGAGGTTATTGACTCGCAATAAAAAGCATAGTACATACATGCTTCGAAAGAGGCTTTGTAACTGTGGTGAGTTAACTTATTTCAACACAGCAGCAACATACAGTACCAGACTTACTTTGACTCAATACCATATTGTAGAACTAGTAATGGTCTATTATGAGTCCGGTTTCAAATGTATAAAAATCCTTTAAAAATAGCAGACACGTTGTGAGCTTGTAAATCGCTATTTAGCCAAAGTATACATCTGAAGTGGTTTCAAAACAGTATACATAGTATCTAGTAACTTAAGTTTTCAAATAATTGTAGTGCAGTAAAAAAATATATATAATTATATATATATATATATATATATATATATATATATATATATATATGTGTGTGTGTGTATGCCTTTGAGATGTAGTGGAGTAGTAAAGTAAAGTAAAATGATTAGAAATACTCCAGTAAAGTAAAAAGAAAAGAAAAATACCTCAAAATTGTACTTAGTTACTTTCCACCACTGGCATGAACATACAGTACCAGACCTCATTTAAAATGAATACACATGTATTAAGTGTATTAATTACTGTGTAAGTTTGCTGTACAAAATGCATGATATATCGGACATTATATCTGCACAGGGAAACTGAATGAATGATGCTCACTTCTGCCCCAACTACAGTTATCATAATGATTCCCTTGTGCAAGGCACTTTATTACTCTCTCAAATTGGTGCTACTTTGAGCACGTCATTATAGACAAAAATGTTCAAAGACAATACAAATTGTCACAAACATTTTCAGAAATAGTGGATGGAAAACTGGCAGAAAAAGACTTGCTCGCCGCATGAACTGTTATGGAATACTCCTTAGTCAGAGACTTAAGAAAATATAAGTTATTTTATTTTTGAATGAATGCTCATAAAGTGCTCTGTGCTCAAATTGAGGTTAAAAACTAGAAAAAGTGCCCTTCTGGGCACAGGTCTCCACCAGGAGGATAGGAGTGTGTGTGATGTTTGGCAAAATGTTTAGGAGTAATATAAACATGTTTTTTTGTTTGTTTTGTTTCTTGCAACAATTGTCTTCATTTTGTTGAGGAAATGCAGAGCCAGATCACTCATAGCATCTCTGAGGATAGAATTCTGGATGAGCAGGACATGTGCAGCATTTTGTACAAAACGGGCTACTCCTGAAAACTTCGTGTAGAATCTGAGAAATCCAACAGGCTCGTCTTGATCACATGACTACAGAGATCATGTGTACCGATTTGGATGAAATCTGTGCGACGGCGCTATAACTGGCAGATTTGGAGGGATGCAGGGGAAATGTTTTTCCACAGCCTCTAGGGAGTGGCATACCTAAGTTGTATACAGATCGATGCAGTTATAGGTAAAACAGGATTGTTATAGTGCCACCGTGAGGCTGATTTGGGAAATAAATAGTGGCATGTCGTCCTCCCTAGTGGAAATGTGCGTGTATAATTTCATGGAAATTGGACACTGTTTGTGAATTGTTGCAATTTGTTTGAAACGGACCAATCATGTGAGCTTTGGAAGCCAATCTTAGCCAATCAAGATGGAAGATGGGAAATTGTGCAGATCTGTGTTGATCACATGACTATGGAGATAGTGTATACCAAATTGTGTGATGTATGGATAAAATGAGTACGAGTTATCTACGGAAATGTGTTTTGCCTAAATCGGCCTCATGGTGGCGCTATAACAGGCTGTTGAGGAATATTTGGGGCAGAGGTTCGTCGTTGGCATCCAGGGAGTGTGTGTGCAAAGTTTGGCATGGATGGGGCCAACGGTGCCGGAGATTAGCTGATAACGGATGGAAGGACTGACGGAAGGACACACACACACGGACGGAGTGCAAAACATACTCTCTCCACATGCCTTCGGCCTGGTGGAGACAATAACGTTTCGGTCCTGCGACCTTCGTCAGTGCAGATGAATAAGTTGCTTTTATAGGGCTCTAGATCAGCTCAGGTGCTAAGAATCACTACTCAAGGGCATCACATGGCAAAAAAACATTTCTGAAAGATTGTTTTTGGGGAAGAAAAGAAAAACATTACATTTCATCACACAACATAGATAGACTATTCAATACAGGGTTGCTATATACAGGTGGCACTGGAGGGAGAGGTCTTCATTCACACCACCGGGTCATAAAGAAAATAAGTTGTGAGCTTGTAGATCCGCTATTTTCTCCATGCTACAACGCATTACATGTATAAAATAGGCTCACCTCGACCTCGCCCAACACATTATTAGAGGACTTTGACCATAGACTGTAAAATACTTTGACACATACCAGCCAGGGATGAATATGTGTATGAGATTTACTCTCATACACATACACAAGGCCTTGCATGAAAATATTTAAATCGTCAGTCTTTTCTACATAAATAATGCTATTTATTTTTTACATTTTGTAGCATAGCCTCAAGCTATGTGGGCTACAATTTGATGCTCACAGATGGGGTGAGACAATTATCTGAAATTATAGATTTAATAAATGTATTTAAAAAAACCGCTAATTGATTTTAATATAATATAATATAAATTTGACATTTTGCTTCAAATGCTTTTTTAAGTGCTAAATGCTTTTTTATAGCACAAATAGCAGATCTACAATAACGTGTCATGATGCAACACGTGAGCTGGTAGATATTTTCGCGGTAGTGCGAGACAGTTGTAAAACAAACTACAAAGGCTAGTCAATGAGTCAATTATTTAAAAAAAAGATGTTACAAAACGCTTCTTGATTATTTTAAAAAGGCCTACTGTATGTCGATTAAAAATCGCTAAGAAACTAGTCGATGCAGCCCTACTCACATCACTCATCATCAATGTTTGCTCTTCCCAGCTGTGTAATGTGGTTAAGGTGCACACAGTGGTGTCAAAACACCCGTCCTTCTGTTTGTCCCACCGCCACCACTGTTTGCTAGCCTTGTTATTGTACTGGAGATGCTGTGATGCGGTGGAGTTATTAATTAGTTCAGACAATGTGCTGGTCCAGGGGAGGAACCCCGTCTAGCGCTGTTCCTGTGCCCAGGTGCTAATTGCACCTTTAGGGAACATGGCTGTGTCCCTATCCACCTCAGCGCTATCCCCTGGCTTGGTGACATGGCATCATCACTGTTACCATAAACTCTATGTGCGTGTGCGTGTGTTGACTCCACTGACTACAGTGGAACATCCCCATGGCTTCTGTAGACTGACGTGATGTTCTACATCCCTCCACATCTCCTCATAACCCATCGCGCTCTCCTTCTGTTACTGATCGCCTTTCTCTCACATTGATGTCACTCCCTTTGGCTGTAGGCTACTTTGTGTCCGGCACCTCCAACTCGGTCTGCTGTCTGTAAGCAGTTGGATTCACATTTACATTAATGCACAAATCTATTTAACCATATGAACCCTAGAGCGTCCCTATTCTGGGCATGTCATTTAAAGGCGAACATTTGGGAAAATAATAACCCATATACAAGCTCACAAACGTAGCATGCTGTAAGCTTGTAGAGGGAGGAAAAGTCTATATCGTACCGTAGTGGAAACACTGTAGTGGAAACTATTCTTCCTGGGGTCCAGAGTAACTACTATAACTGTAGTAGGTTATTGGTTAAGTAAGTCTGCTAATGCATACAGTGCTACTCTAACACAGGCAGCCCACAGCAGCCTCCAGTCCCAACTGCTCCTAAATTAATCACAAAAGTTCTTAAATCTTAAATATTGTAATTTTGGGGCTTCAACTATTGGATAGAATGTAATCTTGCCTGGCTGTGGCGTTGTGGTGATAAGAAAAAAATTAAATGTTTTACTTCGTAGAGTTGTGTTCAAATATAGAACCTTTAAAGAGCTACCTCTTTAGATGTTTCTGCCGTGAGCTGGCACCACTACTAAGACTGGTGTGCGTTTAGCATCCTCCTGCACAAATATAGAACCTTGCCTAATCTAAATAAATAGGACATGAAATCACCATAGCCATATCCAAAAATACCTGCACTTTGCCCGACAAAATGTCTGACTTCATTAGGCGCTCCTAATGGGCGGGCCGCTCTTTATTATTGGCCCACATGAGAGCTCGGTTGGCCTTGTTCAACGAGGCTCACATGAATCATTGCCAAGCCCTCATCATGGGGGGGGGGGGGGGGGGGGAAGAAAAAGGGGTGAGAGTTGTATTATGCAATTATCTGTGAAAGGCAGATGCATATGCGTATACAATGAGGGGGAAAAGGGGTGGGTGAGGGATTCAGATTTTACGGGGGCCAGTTTCGAATTGCAGCCGTCCCAAGTGGTTTTGAAGGAGTCAAGAGATTCGCATGTCTTAATGACTGTTGGTAGGGCATTTTTGTGGCATAGGAGCGAGAATAATTTAGTCCCTTGTTTGTGCCGAATCTGGGTTGCACATGGTGTGTGTGTGTGTGTGTGTGTGTGTGTGTGTGTGTGTGTGTGTGTGTGTGTGTGTGTGTGTGTGTGTGTGTGTGTGTGTGTGTGTGTGTGTGTGTGTGTGTGTGTGTTGTGTGTGCGAGCACAATATCTCACGTACTCTGCATGTGTGTACTGTAGCATCCCTTTGTGCTGTGCGCTCAAACACGAAGCATGTGTGTCTGCTGGCTGGCCATGCATTGGAAATATCTTTTGGGTGAGTGCTGGTATTTGGGGTGGGGGTAGGATTATCCTGCACAGGGAGGCGGAGGGGTGGCACGGTTGTGTGCGTGTGCATGTGTTTCTACACTCGGTATTCTTGTGAGGGCCAAATGTGCCCATAAGTGTACTAATATTTCGTTTTAGAAATAGACAATTATCCTGGTCCTAACAAGAGAAATGGAAAAGATTCAGGGTCATACTAGTTACAGGGTTATACTAGTCTGTCGAGACAGACTGGTTATACTGTACGAGCAGGCATTTAGAGGTTAGGTTCAGGGGTTAGGTTTGGAGTTAAGCCTAACAGTCAACCTACAAGCTCTTGACGTGTCATACTGGGATGCGTTGTGAGTTGCAGAATGGATATTTCTGCAACTCAACCTCCGTCTTCCCACAAAAAGAAAAGGCCATTTATAAATTTGCCGTCCTAAAAACGACCATGATTCATGCCCTCGCAAGTATAGCATACACACACACGCACGTGTGGGTGAGTGCGTGTGCGTGCGCTCCGCAGGAGGTGTGAATGTAAGGCAGAGAGGAAGATTGTCCCTGGTAGGGGGTACCACAGTGAAAGCCGGTGGATTTTGGAGCTCGCCATATCAGCATGGCTGTGGGACTTAGATAAAACTCATCCCCACCCCCACCCCTTTCTCTGTCACTCTCTTTGTCCCTTCATCTATCTGTCTCTCATGGCCCTCCATGGTCTTCTCTGGACTCCTTCCTCCCTCCCTCACTTCATTGTTGCCGGATCTATAAAAACAAGCCCAAAAGAAGCGACACTTTATACCTATATAGCCTAGCCTACTATATGCTCACAATGCAACGTGTTGTGATGCGTTGTAGGCTTGTAGATCTGCTATTTTCAAATTAATCTGGGGAGGGCATCTAGTATGGGGGTTTTCAGATGGGGATATACGCAGACAATTACATATTAATCTGGGGGTCCTTGACATGTAAAATGTTTGAGAACCACTGGTTTAAACAACATTAGGAAGCAAGCCCAAATCAACTTACCCTCCACATTAACACATACAAAAAAATAACGTTACAGAAAAGCAAGCCCAAAGTCGCTTATAATAAGTAGACATGGGGCAACAAAGCTGTCTCCCTTCCTTTCAGTCTCT